>NC_135788.1:77441267-78041267 GCF_051106095.1 Pogona vitticeps | reverse complement strand
TCTCTTCTGCTTCAAGGGGCGATTCTGGACCACTTTCCTCCTTCCCTGTGGACCCACAATGATTGTTTCCAGCCCCTTTTTTTCCAATTGCAATGGAACCCCATGTGTGGTGGGGGCAGACTCGCACACAAGGGGTTGGAAATTAGAGGGACCGTTGATTGGGAAGGGGGTTCTGTTTAGGAAAGTGCCCTCGGTTGCACTGGCTGCTCCTGCAGAAATGCATTGCACACAATAGGCGTGGGATATCTGCACAGCAGTAGTGGTGATCACCCCTCCGGGTGACATTGGCATACCAACGTTTCAATGTATCTTCCCATGGAATTAAAAAAAATTTACTCGCCAGTAATATACTGGCTGAGGCTCTCCCCCAACTGTGACATACTTCTACCAATATATTGATATACATATGGGTGTAAAGGTTTGGAATTTAGTTTAAAGGTAAATTGCATCCCCAGAACCTGCTAGGAGGTCACAGTTTGTCATTTTGGAGAGAGACAAAAATTCAAGATGTCAAGAGCTACTTCATTCCTACCCCCAATCTGGAGAGAATAACCCCAGTAGATCCTCAAAAGGGATCTGTCTCAAACTTAAAAAGTCTGGCAAAACATACTTGTGAACCTGGATTTTTGATCATTTGTTGCATTTCTGGAATTAAAGTACAAAATAAACCAGCTACAGTACTGGGAAATATGGAGAGAGTATAGCTAAAATCCCAGCCTCCAACCCAGCCCCCTTTTGTATATAACAACTCACTATACAACTAGCTTAAGGTGCAAAGAATTTAAAAAGCAATTTTTACTCATAGTTAAGCTTCAGTTAGAATAAGAATAAGAGAAAAGAAGAACAGAAAATAAGAAATTCTAGCCTTTAAGCATGTGGCATGCTCATTTCACCACTGCAGCTGCATAGCGAAGAGCAGGAGCAGAGTTTTATATGTCTACCCTTGGCTATGTTTGGGGAAAGAAGGCAAGATAAACACACTGTTGGAAGTAGAAACAAGAAGGAAGAGGGGAGGTGTAAACCTCAAGCCCAGAAAAAGGAAATCTGCTAATTGGTCAGTGGGAAGAGAGGAAATGATCCCTTTTAGGTCCTAAAAAGAGACTCTTTCTCACTTACACTCAGTATTACAAAATATGTAAGGTTGTTATTATTCCAACAGCTGTATTAATCCAAAAATGTTTAAGAGATACATAATCTTGCTGTGAGTGGCCGGGTGTTTTAAAAGTATCACATTTCTGACCTGCTCAGGACTGAGGACTGCTCAGTATCTTGGTTTATGACTCATATGTCAGTGCAGTTTTCCTCAATCCAGTTTGCCAGGAGAGTAAACATGCCTCTGCACTTGGGTTTCAGGAATAAGTGAAAGTGAAAGCAGACAACATTTATTCTCAAGATACTCAAGCTTGTTATACAAGTTAGTCATCAGGTCCTGCAGCACCAAGATAAAGACATTTAAAGCAAAGCTCAAATACAAAGCTTTATTTGCTGAACATTCTATACTAGTCAGTTCTTCTTACAAAAAGGTCAGTTTGGAGCCTACAGGAAGAGTTGGTACAACAGTAGATGCCTTGAATGCTAGAAAACTAGAATCATTGTCATGATTCATGAGCTTTCCTCACTTTCCATATTGTTGAAATCAGCTGTGTTTGTGGTATGTCACAGGAAGGTAAAGGTAAAGGTTCCCCTTGACAATATTTGTCCAGTCGTGTTCGACTCTAGGGGGTGGTGCTCATCCCTGGTTCCAAGCCATAGAGCCAGCGTTTGTCCGAAGACAATCTTCCATGGTCACATGGCCAGTGCGACTTAGACACGGAACGCTGTTACCTTCCCACCGAAGTGGTCCCTATTTATCTACTTGCATTTGCATGCTTTTGAACCGCTAGGTTGGCGGGAGCTGGGACAAGTGATGGGCGCTCACTCCGTCATGTGGATTCGATCTTACAACTGCTTGGTCTTCTGATCCTGCAGCACAGGCTTCTGCGGTTTAGCCCGCAGCGCCATCACGTCCCACAGGAAGCTTTGTTGGCAAATCAGATTACTCAGGATAACAATGTGCTATCACTTTCTAAATGCAGATGGGTTTATCTTGTTTAGTTTGATTGGAAATGGCTGAAGCCAAGGTCCCTGATGAGAGGGTTCAGAAATCTTGTGCTGGATGAAAAAAAATAAAGCGACTCTGTAACATGTTTCACTCCTCAGAATGAAATCAGCTGACGGAGATGACAAGTAAGTATGGGATACCTGTTTACATGTCTACTTTCTGGGTTTCTTGGTTTCAATGGTTTAATTTAGCGGCCACCTACCCTATATATATTAAAGAGTCCTGGTCCTGCCTGGGCAGAAGTGGGTGGGGGAAATAGTGTGGGTCAAGCACTATATAACACAGGAGTACAGAATAGTTCCTTCAGTTAGTCAGCTGTGCCTGTCATTTTCAGAGCTTCTACTCTGTGCTGACAGCAAGATGTAATACACATAGCAAAAGGAGATAATTATTAGTGGTTCCCTCAGTAAAGAAACTGCTCTCAACTAAAGAGTCTCTTTCTGGGCTACATGCAGATAGGAGCAGGCTTGATATGTAACAACTGAGGTCACCACAGGCAGACAGGAGATTTATTTGCCCACTCTAACTGTGTCCAGGAGCAAAACCCTTTGCTTACTTCTACATCACTCTTCTTTGTTCTTAGATATTATCTCCAGTGGAAACTTCTTCACTTCTAGACACTGGCCAGAATCTACCTTATTGTTGTTGACCTTGTTGGGCTGTTGCAGAGCTTTTGCAAAGAGGTATACAATGTCTCCTTGTGGGACTGTGGGAGCTATTAGTTTCAATAGAGTGGTCTCTAGCTTGTACAATGGCAAAGCGGAGTTTGTGGGAAGATTTACAACTAGAGTCTTTTGTTCTACCAGACATTGGCAGGACACTGTCCAGTGTAGCAATGAGAACAAAATACATCATCTATGGCACCGGTTGGCCCAATGCAATCCATCTCTATTGTGTCTTAGGAATACCTGTAGTGTACAAGAAAATAGACCATGTATGAACTACATACTGGTGAGAACTGTGCTTGTTTTGCAACACTTAAAGAAAATGGGCATGTAGATAGATGGTGTTAAATGACAAAGTAAGGCACATTGTGGATCTGTCATAACTGTTACTTTTTAGAGGCTATAAATTTCACAGGCAAGGGGGAAAATACAACCACAGACGAAATAGATCATAAAGCAGAGGTCTATGTCTCTTATCTACTGCATCCCAAACAAAATAATATCACAGTGATTTCTCATAGTTCTTTAAAGTTTCTTGCTGCTTCTTTGCAACTGCCTGACTGTCATGTATTGTATGATTTAACAGATGCAGGGTTCATTTGATATTCTAGGACTGCTGGAAATTTAACAGATACATTTTACCTTCTTTTTTTTAAAAAAAGAAAAAGCAAAGAGCCCTCGGGAAGAAGCAAAGAACAGCAACTAAGAAATTAAGCGTTGATCAAAATTAGGACAACCAAGGAAAAATACCAGTTTTAGAACAAGATCCCGTGTCTGTTGAAGAAATGGGTTAGGTCAAGGATATAAAAGATAAGTTTGTATAGGCTTATATTAGAAAGGGGATATCTTGAAGCCAGTTTGCTAAAAAGGAAAATGCACAATGAGGGGAAGCTACTGATCTCTCATCTTATACAATTCCTCACAAAATGGCATCCCAATGTCTAATTTGGCTGGTTTAACATGCATTCTAATGTTATTTGTTTGTTACATTGATATTCTGCCTTTCCTCCAATAATCTCACAATGGCATACCTGGTGGTTCACCTCCTTCTGTTATCCTCAAACCTACCCTGTGGGATACGTCAGGGTGAAAAGGACAGTGGTTGGCCAAAGATCACCCAATGGTTTCTGTGACTCAGTGACGGATTTGAACCAAGATCTTTCAAGTCCCAGCCCAACCCTCTAACTACTCCATTATACTGGCTGTAGATCTGCTGTACAGTCTTGCAAGCGTTTATACAGTGGACCCTCTACTTACGGAATTAATCCGTATTGCAGCGGTGGCTGCAGGTCGAAAAGTCTGTAAGTCGAAGCTCCATTGACCTGCAATGCATTGAAAACTGGTTAATCTGTAACCAGCCGTTTTTGTTCTATTTTGGTTTTTTTCTGGTCTGTAGGTTGATTCTCCGGCTGCAAGTCGAACCTAAATTTTGCAGCCAGAGAAGTCTGTAACTCGAAAAGTTTGTAAGTCGAGCCGTCTGTAAGTTGAGGGTCCAATGTATAGAATTAAGCCCCCTTATTTTGATCTAGAGAGTCAGATATGAACTGCAGCCATTTCTCTGCTTTCCCTCCACCCCACTCTTCCTTGTAGCTTACTTGTCTGTTTTCTATTGGGAATTCTTCCCCACCCCCCACTCCCGAAGTTCTGCATTGGCAAACTTTGATTAGTTTTCACCTATCAAACCATGACTTCTGATTTTGGGGGGATTTGCTAGACTTGAGTTTAACTATGCAGTGAAGAAAATGGAAACGGATCCTCTGTGAAGTTACATCCAGTGGAAACGGCCATTTCCATAACACTGGAAAGGTGGGGCATACTTTCATTTTGCATTAATACTGGAGGCAAAAAGCTTACTTTTGAAGTGCCTGAGTTAAGAATAAATAGCCCACGACAGAAACCATTCTTGGTTAGGGTGGGAGGAGGTAAGATGACTCCTTCCCACTCACAGTTAAAAAATAGAAGGGATGTCATGGGTCATCCTAAATCATAGTGGTGTGCATGGCAGCCACTCCCCCCCCAATCCTTGCTATTGGTGTGCATGAAAAAGGGCTCTTTGCATATGCCAACATATAGGTCTCTCCCTAACTGAGAAGAGTCCTAAATAGATACCTCATTGATAGCTTTGTGGTGATGGGGAATAGGTAGCCTTGGGACTCCCCTCTTCGGATAACATCCCCTGTGCCCAAGTCACTTTGCCAGGTGTGCCTCATTTGGCACATTTAAGACTTGGAGCTCTGAAGGGAAACAAAACAAGGTCTTCTCTAAAAGATCGTTCCGGCCCACCTCTGCAGCAGGAATGATTAAATGAGCCACCCTCAGTAGAGGCTTCAAGAATGAAGAAATAGCAATGAATCATGCAGAGCCACAACGGACAGTATCTTTTATGGACAGGTGCTTTAGGACTCACAGGAACCATTAATTAAGGTACTGTATCAGGTTTGGGGTTTTTGTTGGTTTGTGTTTTTTTTTTATTTTGGTAGCATCTTACCTCAGAATCACTGATATGAACATCTAAGCCTTGTTCTTTCTGATGGAACTGTTCATCTCCTAAGAGAGTAAGCTTATTATCTTACTTGTTATCTAAATACATCAGTAAAAAAACCATATGGGGAAAAGTCTTCTTCATACAGTACTTATCTTATAGGCAGGTATGCAGCACAGAGCTTGGTTTGAATGTGAATCAGACCCTGCTAGCAATGGGCCATTGAAACAAGTTCAGTGTTTCACTGGGCTTCTTGAGGGGACCCAATCATGCCAATCACCCTCCCCATCCATACTCTTTTCCTATCCTTCTTTATTCTTTTACATACTCCGTTTGAAACAGTGCCAAGTTTACATTGATTGGTCAGCAGCTGTTAACTCCTGTACTATGGAGATTTCTTGGATAGAAGAGATCCATACAAGATCCCCCTTCTTTCCTCGTGCTTTGTTAAAAAGGGAAAGAGGACAACCAGGATCTTGGTATGGCAGCATATCTATCTGCTCAGGAGCAGGGGAGTTGAACCATCTCTTTTTCCAGGCCCCAGCTATTTTCCAACTCACATGACCCTTAACAGAATCAAAATCCTTCTGAAAGAAGCAGAGGAAAGGACAGAAGCTTGATAGGTCCCTTGCATCCATGAAGCTGCTTTGCTACCAGGCCTGTTGCTATATAGCTTGTTTGTTGGAACAGGACAAGAGGAGATGGAGGGGGGAGTGAGTGGCTAGCCTAGTTAAATTATCATCCTTTCTGCTCTGATTCTTCTCACAGCAATCCAGCAGAAGTATTAGACTTTTCAAGCATCCCTGCTCCTTTTCCACGATGTTCCTCATTTGGATGAGTACAAGGAGCAGCTGTAGAAATGGCAGTAGGCTCGTTGGCACATAGGAGGCTTAGTACTGAGTTGATGTGTCTGTCTGGGGTTACTGACAAACCTACAAGTATTGCTCAAAAACATTTTGGACCCGGATTATTTAGAGAACATGGCACTTTATTGCTCGGTGACACAGTGTTCCTGTTTGGAATGGATTTCAAGAGGGACCCATGGGACAGCTAGAATCTCAGCACCCTGGAGAGCATCAAGTGCCTTGCTTGATCCAACACAAACTAGAGCTTGATTGCTGGTTTTATAACTCCTTCCGGGACCACTCTCTTTCCTTAAAAATGTGCCTTAAACTGGCATCCATGCCTAAAGTGAAGTCTGACAAAACCAAAAAAAAGGTACTTCAATGAACACAAGGAGATTTATGAGAATATTAGCTCAAAATTGTAAAAACACATCACAGCATTCCAAAATAGATTTAAAATTTTTATTTTAAAAAGTGCTTAATTTAAGAAACTACAGATATATCATGTATGGTAATACAGCATTATATATAATGCAACATTATATTGTGATTATATTCGTTCAGCCTGGAGGCAGTTGGTGCAGCATGGCCTCTCCCATTTTGAAGAGACCCTTGTCCAGCAGGCCAAGGCAAAGAGGCAGTCCTGAAACCAGCAAAATCAGGGAGCTGGACAGGGTATAGATTGTATTTGTCTTCAGTGTGGAAGGGATTGTCACTCTCAAATCGGTCTTCTCAGCCACACTAGATGCTGTTCCAAGTCCTCGACTCAGAGAATGTTACCATAGTCTCTCGAGACTGACGGATGCCTAATCAATATTGTGATAATGATTCAGGTTTATATCACAAAGATATATTCTTATTATTTTACCCAGTCGTTGATCTCTTTATTCCAGTCCAATAACTACAAATTTACAAAACCATGTACATGTAGCATTGAGAACACCAAATGACTCCACTTCCTATACACATGTAGAAAGCAGGCCTTGTCCAAGCCTGCACTGCACCTAATAACAAATTTATTTGGGCTGAGGTGGGGGGAACTGTTGTTCACTTAATTCTCCTTCCACAAATCTGCTACATGAGCCATGACACTCCTTTCTGTGCTGAAACAACAACAAAAAACAAAGTAGAAAATGCCTGTTTATATGGCTCTTTATATGGCTGTTTAAACGGCTTCAAGCATGGAAAGATAACATTGAGTCTTAAAGAGAAAGTTGCCTCATTTAGTCATCAAAAACTTACACAGTGGCATATTAATGAAGTTCCTCAATTAATCATTTTTTTGGGGGGGGGGAATTAAATTTAAATCCACAGTTAAATTTAAGAATGCAAAACATCTATGTATTGAAGAAAAATCTTGTGTCTGGCTTTTGCAATTTACTTTTATTCCAAAGGCCAGGTCCTTAGTGGAGGTTCCTGCAAACAATAAAATGCTAGAGAGCTTCCTGACCTTTTATTTAATATTGCTGGAGTGTTTGCTCATTTACTCCTTCAGGCACCTTAGGGTCCGTCCTACATGTATTGTTTTGGCATTGACAGCTAATGGCATACAACATGAACATACTGCCCCAGGTTGAAAATTGTAGTGTATTGTTTATTTCATTGACCATTGCATTTGTAGAAAACTGGTATTTTGCAGTGTATCTGCAATATGTACCGTGAGTATACTGGACATATTGTACACGTTTATATGTGTGTGCATGTATGAATTTCTGCATGCCTCCCTCCCCACATATGCCCCTTGGGTACTGCTATCCTGTGGAGAGTGAACTGAACTGTTCCAAATTTGAAACACTTCTTTCAGAGTAGACACTCTATTTCAATTAGAATATGGGAGCTATTTCTTTCTTTCTTAAGGGTTACGTTTTGCTATGGATTTATCTTATGGAATCCTTAGATCTGTAGCAGAATTCTCTGCTGTAGTTTACAGGAGGATACAGAAAGCTCTCTGGCACAGTATTCTAAATATCTCAGAAAATGATAGATCCCATAATTCACTGGATGGAAACATGGCAGTTAAGGCGAACTCAAACTGCTATATCTGAGCAATGTAAGGTACATTGCTTGTCTCCCTCCCTCTTCCTTCCTACCAATAAAGTTCAGGAAATAGGAGATATCCCCTTTGGAAAGGTGATAACTTGCTGAGAACATTTGAAATTAGGAGAAAGGCCACATGAGATTTGACCAAGGGCATATGTGGCCTGAAGCCATGAATAAATAGTAGTAGCGGAACAATGTTCTTCATGAGAGGACAACCAGCAAAGATTCTGGCCTTCATTAAGATTAAGAGATAATATGGACTATGCGTCAGTCTCTGAGCTCTCATTTAGAGTACAATGAAATAAAACTGTTAACAATAGCTTGTGGTTATATTTTGAAAGCAATATGAAGGCTCTGGACTAGCCACGCATGATAATTACTGGAAAGGCTAGTCATCGTTTTACCTGCTTAAAAAATGGGCTGCTTAGACTTCCGGCTTGATGCTGCGACAAGACAGTAACAGGAGGACAGAGCTCTGTCCCCTGGGCTGAATTCTGACCTATATGGGACCCCCGGGGGTTAAAACCACCCCGAAGCATCCGGGAAACTCTCAAATCAACTAGCGGGCGGAAACAAGCAGCTGAACTAGCTTGCTTGCAAGTCGTTGGCAGCCAGCAATGGAGAAGCAATAAATCAGCCTAATTAACATCGTGTTACCACTGGGTGAGAAATATTTTTAACTGTATTGCTTTACTATGCCTGGACAAGACAATTCCTACAGCAGAAAATAGTGTCTTCTATTTCCCAACACTGACTGAGTAGTGGTGAATCTGGAGAGAGCAGGAGATGCAGGGAGACACAAGGAAAATAAATTGAATTTTAATTAGACATTTAATTATACTTCAAGGAAGGAAGTTGGGTATTACTCTGTAGTTATAAACTTAAGAATCTTTCTCCTGAAAACCTCATTGGCAACAACTCTGGGAAAATTGTTTATACTACTGTACTTGTAACAGCTATCTAAGGTGCTGGCAAAAAGACCTTGAACACTTTATGGCTGTTTGGAATTCCCTTTCTTTTTGAGGACAGAACTGAACTACAGATAAATGAACCCTGGAAAGCCCAATCCAGTCAAAGTGGAACTTCTAAACTGTATCCTGGGAAAACTCTCTACGTCTGAGACTGGATTCAAGCTTAACCCTAAAGATGATCAATCTATTAAAGTGGACCTATGGAAGCAAGTATTGATGGAATTGGACTGATTACTTTAAGCATCTGGACGACTTTCAGTTGGAATACAATTATTTGATATCTGGGACATAATGCCACCACAAGGACAATTTTGGGATGAAACAAAATCTACCCTTCAAGCAATTTTAGAAACAGTGGAATTCCATAACGAAGACATGAAATTATTCAAGGAGACGTTGAAGAAGAACTATAGTCAACAGGAGATAGGGAATAATGAACAAGGAAATGAGAGGGTGGTGGATGATGTATGCCAATCAAAAGAGTGGCTGGAAGAAATTATGGAAGAAAACCTAGGAGATTTAACTCTAACTCTGGAGCCAAGGAGAATTTTAGGTGTGCTAAGGGAAGATAAGGGGAGAGAATCAGCAGATGTAATTAAAAAGAGCCTGGATGATCTATTAGCGATAGATCAAATATATAAAATGTTCTCAGGTGGCACAAGGCACGGCAGAATTTTTAGAGAGATAGAAACAAGAATTGTGAAAAGACAAATAAAAGAAGGAGTTACTTAGAAAGATGAAAAAGGACAAAAATATTAAGATGGCCTTCAACGTGGAAAGCATGTACTGTATACAGTATACCTAACCTCTGGAATTGTAAGGGGGCATATCCTATATATTAGAAAAAGGAATTAAATTGAAATAAGGGATCACTAATCAGGGTTAAGACATAACACAGTGGTTCTTAAGGTAAATTGAAACTAGATATAAGGATGAGGTAAAACAAATAGTAATTAATGAACATACATTAGATATGATATTGATATAGAAATGATAGAAAATGTGGAGATAGAAATGGCTAAACAAGTATATGAAGAAAATCTGTATAAAATGCTTTAGATAACATCTGTTATGTGTTAGGAATCTTTTCAGTTATTACTGATATAAATACAAAGTTTGTCGATTAAATTACCTCAAAATTATCTAATTTGGAACCAAAATTACTTTTATTAAGTATGTTATGAGAAGACTTTGAGAACATTGTATACTATGGGACCAATATTACGAAAGTAGCCTCTAGAAATGGGGGATCGAAGGGGAGACCAGGAGAGGTCTCTCTGAAGCAGTTGGTGAGCACCAGAAGGAAGAAGACTGAGCAGCAACCTGGTATTTCTGCCCTCTGAAAATTCACCTGAGCACAGATCGGATGCGGGAGCCATTTTGGCAGAGAGCTGTGAGCAACTCCACCCCCACCTCCCGAGGAGAGGAGAACAAGCAATATGATGTTGAAAATATATAATAACAAAGTAAGTTGACGCTTTTGATTTATGAAAAACTTTATTAAGCTGAAAAAGAAATTAGAGTGAAAAATACTTGGCTGAAAGAAGATAAGGACCGGCGAGTTTTGCTTACCAGCCTGCTTCTTCAAGAATGAAACCGATTCTTAAACAGCAGGCTGGTTCAAGGCTGAAAGAGAGAACAGTGAGACAGAAAAATATTTTGTTTCTGGAAAAAATCCCAGAGTGAAATACCACTGAACAGGCTTTAAGAGACTGAAATTTTGTGAATGCTGTTTAGCCTGGACCTTTCTCCCTAGACTGTGTGGGACTCTAATAACAGAATCTTGCTGAGTTTTTGGAGAAGGAGGAATAAGCTTTTGGAAGAAAGAAATTGGACTGAATCATCACTGAGACGATGCAACCGACTAGACAGAGGAGCTAGGAAAACCAGGACTGGAGTTTTTTTTCCTTTTATTGAATTTTTGGGTTAATGGAAAGAACATTAGGCAGATTATAAGGATATTTACTAGAGAGACTGACTCCCTGTGTCTGCTGTTCAGTCTGGATATTTTTTTGGCTGGACTGTGTTGGACTCTCATAATATCGACACAGGTGTAATTTAAATTGTTGGGCTAAAAGTTGATTTATATACTATAATATTTGTGTAAGGATGGCAGGAAGAACCTAGGGGAGGTTTATGATTGTGGGTTGGGTTTGTTGATAAAATAGTGGAAATTTAGAAAAGGTATTTGAGGGTTGGCCACTTTGGTCAAGGATATAGTATTATTTATATAGACCCTACTCATTCAAAAGATTGAAATGGCCTCCGAAAAATTAAAATATCAAATGTTGGGGACTTTGTCTGCCCAATCTCAAAATTCGGGAATAGGGGCACAAAAATCAGATAAAGAATGGCAGGCTACCATGCAAAATATAATAACAACAGGATTTTAGCAAGTAAATAAGCATCTCAGCCAGATAGAAGATCTAATGAAAGAAATTATCAGATGTTAAACAACAGTTAAATGAAATTGTACTAACTCCAGAACTGCTTTTATTGAGTATGATACCAGGTAACATACATGGTCTAAAGCAGTGGTGTCCAACTTTGGCCCTCCAGATGTTCTTGGACTTCAACTCCCAGAAATCCTGGCCAGCAGAGGTGGTGGTGAAGGCTTCTGGGAGCTGCAGTCTAAGAACATCTGGAGGGCCAAGGTTGGACACTACTGGTCTAAAGAGTTACCCAGTGAGCTATTTAGCCACTACAGTCAGAAAATGTTATGTTAAAAATTGGATTACTGTCCTGGATCCATCCTCCTCTTCCAAATTTGGAAGAAAGCAGAGCTATGGAAACAAGAGGCGCATACTGAGAAAACATGGGAAGCGACAGAAAGGGATACTCTTTTAGGCGTGCTGAATGACTGTCCAAATCAAAAGGGAATTGAACGATGGGATGTTTATTATTGTTTATGATGGATGTATAGATCTTTCCATTTATATTCTGCTTTTCTCCCATTCCGGCTTTCCTCTCTTCTTCAAAGTTCAAATCCTCACTTAGCCATGAAGTTTACTGGGTGAGACTGGGTCAGTCAGCAGCTCAGATTCAATTTGAAATGCGATGAAAGCCAAAACAGAGGAAAAATACATATGTATTAGAGGCTTGAGCCACTACAAATCCAGCTAAGATGTTCCAATGCCTGATTTATCTGCAATAAATTGTCATAATAGGATTTCAGAAGATAGACAGCAAAGCCTGGGAGATTTGCACCACTGGCATCATATGATGCCACTGTTGTAGTATCAGAACAAACCATTCTTTGCATCATTGCAACTATGTACATTTACATGATTAAGTGCTAATCTGATTTAAGCTTACTGAACAACTTGAAAGTGCATTTCAAAGCAATAGTGTGCCTGGTTGACTAGGCTTACTGTGCATCTGTTGCATGGAATTGAAAATACATACTGAAAATTATCCATATTTTGCTTCCAGTTATTGCCCTAAGTGCTAGACAACTAACATGGACTATAAAAATAATACCCATAGAATATAGTTTTGAATGTAATTAGTTAATTCAGTCAAAGGAAAATATATTTTGCTGGGAATATTAAATAGGACAGACGTCTGAGAGCAAAAGAAATCAAATTACTCTTTTCCAGAATAACCCATGGCTTAAAGAGAAATACATTAGTCCATTAAGAAAGAGATAAACACCAGACTGATTGCATCTCTAAATGAGAAGAAAAATTGAGGAGGCTGCAGTTTTGTTTTAAGCATACTGAGTACTCCATCTTCATAACTGTACAAGTGCCACTGAAATGAACAATATAATGGGATGATGTTCCCTTATTGTCCCAGGCTATAACAGATAGGAGAATTGCATACATTTCAATGGTCTCTGCTTATCATAGGTTGGCTCCAGAGTTATTACTTTGCCCAAGTTAAAAACCCATTCTCACTTTCACTCCAGTGTCCTCCCTCTTTTCCCCATCAAAATTCTTACTTTACAAGCCTCTCTCTCTCTCTCTCTCTCTCTCTCTCTCTCTCTCTCTCCTCTAGCACTCATTCAGTATGCACTTAACAGAAGAGGCAAACAAATACTTATGCTGAGGATGTATTAAAAGCTAATTATCAGTCGTTCTGATTGGAGTTTTGGAGAAACCAATTTTGAGGCATATAAACAATACAGTTATTTATGAAATCTCTCATACCCATTACAAATCTTTTCTTTGTAATTCCTACCATTTCAGCGATCTTTCAGACAATTTCAAAATGGAGCCAATGCAGTTATTTAATTTAGAGAATCAATGTGTATGCCTAATTCATTGTTTGTGGCTTTTCCTGGTTTTGAACATTTCTCAGAAACAGTGAACCAATAAAAGGGGCTCTGAGAAAAACATATATTGATATGTTATTTCACTTTTATGCTGGAAACTCAATAGTATCTGTGCAAAAGTTTGTATTGCAGTCTCCAGCTGTTTTGCAGATCTTTCAGGACAAACATACTACTTTCTTTATAAGATTAAATTTGTCATCAGATTTTTTATTGTTAACTGTCCAGAATAATGCTGTGCACTAATAGGACAGCATAGAAATGAAATTGAATGGATGGATGAGTATTATTTATTGACAGCACTTTGATCACTTTTGTGTTTACCACAGCCTCCTGAAACGTTTGCAATAAAATATGTTAGAAAGAATGAAAAACAATATTGAGACTAACTCAAAAACCAAAATCTGGCTGGAATAACACAGTTTTGAACATGCAGTGCTCAGTTTAAGGTATGTGCAATTGAGAGTCTCACTATATGGTCAAATATTGCGAGATTTGCTCCTTTTATAAAATGAGTGAATTTGAAATATATTTTTTACTGACTGCATGGCACAAAGGCTGATTGAAATTGATCCAGCACTTTTTCCTCCCAAAGTGCCTTTTTTTTCTTTGCCTCTGGAGGCGCTTTTATTTCTTCAAGCTGGAACAATTCAAACTGTTTTTTCCCCTATGCAACTAATTGTGATATGTTCTTGTAGAGATGGGGGCATGTCTGTAGGTGGTGTTTCATTGGTGTGGATGTGATGTTCAGACCCTGGGGGAAATGTAAAAGCACTGACTGAATTGGGCTTCTCGCCCCATTGTTTTTTCAACAACCTGCCCAACCCCTGAAAATGCTACTTGGAGAGTTGACCAGGGGATGCTATTGAAAGGAGTGAGTTGTGATTCTGGGAAGGTAGTGAATTTAATGAACAATCAAGCTTTTTTGGGTGCTTTTAAACAGCTGGTTTAGGGCAGCCTAATTCCCAGAGCCTCACTTTAATTTGATCATGAGACAAAGCAAATCCACATTCAGCCTTCTGCTGTTTTATTTTTTCCTAACTAAGTCAAGATTTAGTCTATTGTAAAGCCAGTACAGTGGTGCCTCACATTACAATGTTAATTCGTTCCAGCGAAATCGCTGTAGAACGAAAATGTCGTAATGCAATTTTTAAAAGCCCATAGAAAAGCATTAAAAGCAGATTAATGCATTCCTAGGGGCTTGAAACTCACCATCCAGCGAAGATCCTCCATAGTGTGGCCATTTTCGCTGCCTGTGCAGAGAGGAATCCGTGCGAAAACACAGTGGGTGGCCATTTTGTTTACCCGGCGGCCATTTTGAAACCGCCAATCAGCTGTTAAAAAATCATCGCTTTGCGATGATCAGTTCTCGAAGCAGGGAACCAATTATCACAAAGCGAAATTCACCCATAGGGAACATCATTTTGCGATCGCTTTTGCAATCGCAAAAACATCAACGTCAAGCAATTTCATCGTCAAACAGAGCGCCCGTCTTGCGGGGCACCACTGTATTTGGCTGCAGGAGATTGTGTCAAGTTTTCATTCCTTGAAAACATATATTGGAATGATACCTTCAAGAAGCAAAGCAATGAGATGCTGAGAGAGGATTCAAATCCTGAACTTAAAAGAATGAAAGAATCAACTCAAATCCACACAGTTCCAAAACGTCATCCTATTGACCCACTGTAATCAGTAAGCTCACAAAAAGATCATATCGCTGGGCCAAAAATAGTTGGAAATGACCTAGTTGGAATGTCATTTCCATTCACACGTCTCCTGGGATTGTAATACTGGCAAGACTGTAACTTCCAAAGAAATGTTCCATAAGATAGTAGTGGTAATTTTCTCTAACAACTGCTAAGGAAGCAAGACTCATACCTACCACTAGCAGCAATATTATTGTGACAGAGAACTTCTGTGATGACAAGGAGAGATTCATGTGGAACCTTCAGTCAGAGTGACAGTTGCTGCTTACTCTGACTGAATGTTCCACATGCATCTTTCCTTGTCATCACAGAAATTGTTCCGTGTTCCATGAGGTAAGAGTCTGTGTTCGTAATTTAATTTAAACATAAAACCAAATACATTATAATAAAAGTGTCCTTCATTAATATAAAATGCAATTTATAGGTTAGCAAAAGATCAAGTGAAATCATTATCTGAAGGAATTTAGAAGCTTAAGTACTGTATGATGTTGGGAGGCACAAAAACCTCCAGCAAAACAACTGTTGTATTAACAACCGAAAACAAAACCACAGACCGAACTGTGCATTACTGGTTAAGGCACACTATGATCCTCCTCAGATAACATCTGTCCGTATGAGACTGGGGAAACATGTTTAGGTCAGATGTCAGATCCTGACTTGGGATGAACTATGGCATATAGAGCAGTTTTGAAAAGAATTATTTCTGTTAGTCACAGAGTAAGAACCTTTATGTTTTAAGTTTGTTACCTGTGATTACACATCATTCTAATGAACATTCTAATTAACTTGGCTCTTCCCTCTCTTTGGATGCCTAACTCTATTGTTTAACTTGTTAAAACTGAGGTTTTAAGTTACTGCAAGGTGAGAAATTTGAGGATGAGAGGAGATAATATGTGTAGGCTGCATTATCATTTGGGAGGCCCTACTTCCCATTGCCTCTCTGAAACTACACTATTAGTGTCTCATTTCATTCTAGGTCTTGATTTTCTCATCTTAAAGAAAGACTACGCTTTCCATTACTGGCCTGCTAAAATGCAAAAATGCAAATCAGAACCCAGATTAGACCAATACCATCCTTTGACATCAGCAGGCAATTCTGTGATGAAAGCGAATTGAGAGGTAGGCCTACAGTGATGTCTAATTATCAGAAGATGGTACAAAAATGTGAGTAGCAATTCCCACTTTACAGAATAAATAAAAAGGAGGGTAAGGACTAAGCAGTCTCTTAGTTCTTTTATTAAACAGGATACTAAGTATCATAAAGGATTTTTAACTGAGGCAGATCTCAAGGTCTTGTGGTTTCCTGATATCATACAGAGCAAAATCCCTTGACAGTCTGATCTCAGAATTGTTTTCGCCTGACTACTTATCTGATTATCCAGATCAGCACACTCATTCCCTGCTGATGGGCCAGCTACACCGTAACATTTGTTTGGCATCTTCCGGATTTATGCATGCCATATGAGTGTGCATCAATGCACATAGGCATGAACCATGGCATATAGGGCAGTGTTAAAAAGAATTATCAGCATTAGTCATTAAGACATCATTTCACAAACAAGTGATGTCAGCATCAGTAGGGAGATAGCAGAACATCAAGCATGGGGGACAGAGATTCACGTACTGAAGCATTTTGGCACATAATTCTGTGTTCTTCCAAGCAAATTTTTGAGCAAGACAAAATAATGGTCTTCAGATTTAAAGCAGCCACTCCTTTATTAGGACACATCCACCTTTGTGTTTCCTAAATGTGACAAGCATAATTACTAGTTGCTGAAAAGAAGCCTTCTCTTGTTACTGAAACTTAACATGCTTAGGTATCTGCTGTTTCTAGCCTTCCTCAGAGGGCAGATTGAGAATCCAAATATACGAGATGTCAGCTTTGCAATTAGAAGCTGACAAAACATTTTTTGGCTCCAGGTACATAGTTCCTTCAAAGCTGCATTGCTGAGCATGCGGATTTGCAAAATTAATCCCTAACTTGCCTTTTGATAGCTAGTCACAGAACAAACACAAGCTAATTTGCAACAGGGAATACCATTTCTAATGACATGTTAACTATCTTTAGTTTACCCCACTATTGACCTAGGAAAGGGCCTTTTCAATGTGTCTTTTAGATTATGGAATTGTTTGCATAGGAAGGTCTGCCATCATTTTCCTCCTTCTCTATCTGGAAACAGATTAAGACATTCCCGTTTACTTTTGTGGGATATGTTATGGAGAAACTTTATATTTGTTCAGTATTTTTTTAAAATCACATTGGATATCTTTATACATGTACTTCATTGTATGGTGGATTAAATGTATGAGATTTATTATTTTGCCAATAGTAAGCTAATTTGAGTATGTTTTAAAAGAGATATTTTTTCTATGTGATGCTGAAATCCAATTTATAGCTGCTTTTCAATTAATTGGGCAAAGTGCTTTAGTCAACTGAGTAATTAAATTTTTGCAACACTAAAAAAAACTGAGAAGAGGCAAATGATCAAAGACTATGTCCTAAGGCTGATCCTTTAATTAAAGACAGCTTCATGTTTTCAGAAAAGGAAGCCCACTGTTACTTCTTTATCACAGTATACTTTGCTAGGTATAATCTGACACTTGCACACCAATCAGTGATTCATGCAGGTCCTAAACTCAATTTTAAAATTATGTTTAATGAGGCCTTTTCACTACAAGGACTTCTGGCCAAATTTGCAGACCTTTCTGCTTTCTCCCACCCAACGACTAATATTTTTATACCATCTAACCTGAGGAAGAGTCAAGAGAATCAGAAAGCTTATAAATTTCTATGTAATTTTAGCTGGTTGAATTGAGGCTATCATCTGCTTATGGATTCTGGTTGTTGTTTTTAATCCTATATTGGAAGAAGAACACTTTCAATATTAAGGACATATACTTCGTTGTTGTTTAGTCATGACTCATGGAGTCATGAAGAGTTGGAGACTCTTCGTGACCCCATGGACCAGAGCAAGCTAGGCCATCCTGTTCTCCACTGCCTCCCGGAGTTGGGTCAAATTCATGTTGGTAGCTTCTATGACACTGTCCAACCATCTCATCCTCTGTTGTACCTTTCTCCTCTTGCCTTCACTCTTTCCTAACATCAGGGTCTTTTCCAGGAAGATTTATCTTCTCATGAGATGGCCAAAGTATAGAAGTCTCAGCTGCAGGATCTGTCCTTCCAATGAGCACTCAGGGTTGATTTCCTTCAGAATGGATAGGTTTGTTCTCCTTGCAGTCCAGGGGACTCTCAAGAGTCTTCTCCAGCACCACAGTTCAAAAGCATCAATTCTTCAGCAGCCTTCTTTATGGTCCAGCTCTCACTTCCATACATTGCTACTGGAAAAACCATAGCTTTGACTATGCGGACCTTTGTTGGCAAGGTGGTGTCTCTGCTTTTTAAGACGCTGTCTAGGTTTATCATTGCTTTCCTCCCAAGAAGCAGGTGTCTTTTAATTTCGTGGCTGCTGTCACCATCTGCAGTGATTAGGGAGCCCAAGAAAGTACAATCTGTCACTGCCTCCATATCTTCTCCTCCTATTTGCCAGGAGATGATGGGACCAGTGGCCATGATCTTAATTTTGTTGATGTTGAGTTTCAGACTATTTTTGTGCTCTCCCCTTTCACCCTCATTGAGGTTCCTTAATTCCTCCTCACTTCCTGCCATCAGAGTGGGATCATCTGCATATCTGAGGTTTTTGATATTTCTTCTAGCAATCTTAATTCTGGCTTTGAATTCCTCCAGTCCAACCTCTCGCATGATTTATCCTGCATATAAGTTAAATGAGCAGGGAGACAATATACAGCCTTGTCGTACTCCTTTCCCAATTTTGAACCAATCAGTTGTTCCATATCCAGTTCTAACTGTTGCTTTCTGTTCCACATATAGATTTCTCAGGAGATAGATAAGGTGGTCAGGCACTCCCATTTCTTTAAGAACTTGCCATAGTTTGATGTGGTGCACACAGTCAAAGGCTTCTGTGTAGTCAATGAAGCAGAACTAGATGTTTTTCTGGCACTCTCAGGCTTTCTTCATAATCCAGTGCATGTTAGCAATTTGGTCTCTAGTTCCTCTGCCCCTTCAAAATTCAGTTTTGCATTGATTGTTGTTGTTGTTTAGTCATTAAGTCGTGTTTGACTCTTCGTGACCCCATGGGTTCACGAAGGTAATCAAGAGCACTGATTGCCTTCATTTTAAAATTTAAAAGTGTTTGGGCATTCAATGCTCCTTGTTAAGTATGACTTACATTTGTGTCACCTTCTACTGTATAGAATGATGAATTTTATCAGCATTAGGCGTGCACCACAAGCCTATTCCACTAAATCAAGAGCAGGCAAGTTCTAGTGCATCAGAGGCTGGGAACACACCCTTCATCCTCAAAGAACTGTACACATTTCCATTCCCTTGCCCATTTCCCCCCTTGCTTTTTCCTTCAAACCAAGCCTATGCTCTCTAGGGGGTCAGGGTTTTGGCCCTGTTAGCTTGTGTTAGGCACAGGGAAGGCCTTTTTTTTTTTTTTTTTTTCCAAAATAAGAAATGACTTCTGGCCATTTCAGGATTTGGAAAAAGCCCTCTGGTAGAATTGTCCCCTTGTTGCCAAGATTTTTAAAAATCCCATGGATTGTTTTTTTTTTTACATAAATTCTTCATTATAGATGGATTAAATTAATGAGATTCATTATTTTGTTGAATGTAAGCTACTTTATGTTTTAAAAGAGAGCATTTTTATCAAACGTGATGCTTGTAACGTAACATCTTATTTTGCTTATCTCCCCAAAATACAGCAAAGCAGCACAAGGTGTGGAATGAACTAGAGCTTTCCCACCGTCCAGCATCACCATCGTCATGGGAAGGAGGGCAGCAATCTAAGAGGAAAGCATATTCTGCCCATGGAGACTTGCCTGGTAATTCAGAACCCCTAAGTTCAAAATCGCTTGGAAACATGAACAGAAATTCTGACATTCACCATTAGCTTGAGTGACCTGATTATGAAGATGTACAGCTAGCACCCTCTCCCTCCTCTCATGCTTTATTTACCATGCCAGCACAAAGCCTGAATAGGGCTAACAGTGTTTCCTTGCGACACTGAACTGATAACTCCAAAAATGACTTCTTATGTATCAATGGATTATTAGGAATTTATTGTGCATACTAACATGAAAAAGCTGATGTGTATAGAAAGGGTCCCCCCCCCAAAAAAAAGGTATTTGCACTTTCTCCCTACCCAAAATTCTAGTTAGTATGCTTTCCTTATTTATTTCTAAGCATTGATTGAGAAAGTTTGCTCACATATTGTATTTGAAATCATACATAACAATTTCACATTTCATTAAAGAATTCCTAAAACTCCAAAGTTTTTATAAAATTTAATTATATTTAGATTTAGCTTTGAATGCAGAAAGCTGCCTTATACTGGGTCAGGTCACTGGTCCATCTACTGGCAGCAATTATTGAGGGTTTTCAGGACAATTCAGAATGTTGGGTCTGACCTTCAAAGATTTATGTAGCTTCAGACCTGGATATCTGAAAGACAGCCTTTCCCTCGATGAGCCTGCCCAAATGCTTTCATTATGTAGAGAGGCCCATCTGTGTGCCTAGGGTGGTACAGCAAAGATGGGTGCAGAACAGGACTTTCTCCCTTGCAGTGGTGTCCTTACCAGGGCATTCTGAGAAATGGGACTATCCATCTCCTTAGGTATCTTTACAGGGTAGGTTTTTAGAACAGTTTTGTTTGAATGAACATTTTATGAACTGTGCACTGCTCTTTTAACAATAGCCTTTCCCCACTCCACACTGCGGCTGATTCTGGTGTTTGATCATTGTTTATGATATGTAACTGAGGTCTTAAGTTAGACAGAAGGCACAGGGTAGACAGGGGTTTATAACTGAACAAGTGATGCATTTTGTGACTTCCATGCTTTGGAATTAATGAACAAACTAAAAGCTTGTTTGAAGATTGATAAATAAATACCTTGTAAACAATACTTCAAATACACGTTGAAGCTTAGTGGATTCTAAGCAACTGTTTATTTTTATATGCACTCAGCAGCAGAGAGCAAACAACTATTTTAAGTGATAAAGGTGCCCGTGCGCTTCCGTGTCCACTTCAATGTTTTAATGATGACAAAGCCCTAAAGGGTTTAGGACCTTGCTGACGGAACGCCCCCTCCCACCAAAATCTACCCGTATCACTCGATCTAGCCAGGAGGTGTGACTGAGGAACCTAATGCTGAGAGAGGCCCGGAAGGAAATAACAAGGTACCGGGTATTTTAAAAATCCAATTAAAAACCTGGCTATTCAGGCAGGCCTTCCCTCCAGGCACTATTTGATCTATCTTCTTTGTTTTTTCTATCTTGAATGATTAATTATTTTTGGATATCGATGTTATTTTAATGTTAATTTTGTTTGACGTACACCGGCCAGAGTAGTCGAATGACTAGATGGGTGGGATATAAATATAATAAATAAATAAATAAAATTAAAGGATTGTTTTGGTTTTGTCTGGATGCATTTTACCATAATAATTTCGCTTTTCAAAAAGTATAGAACAAAACAAAGCAGTAGATAGTTGCTTAAGTAACACTGCTTCAAAGAACTGCATAAGATCCATTGTTTTATCCCTAATGCCAATTGTGAGACACAAGACAATCAAAACAACAGCATACTTACATTAATTCTATGACATGTTCTCTTTCTCAGTTCTGAGATGAATAGCTACATGACCTATGGTTGTACTCTTAATGGATATTAAGTCATATCTATGACCTGTCTGATATAAATGGCAAAAGCCACTGGACTGCTGAACAACATTTCCAATAGTCAAAGGATGATATGTCAATGGTCAGGCAAAGTTCTTTGCCATTATCTTTGATTAGCAAACACAGATAAATTTTGCTTAAAAATCACATAAATTGATTTCATTTGCATAATTTAATCATAGAATTCAGATTACTAAATACGATATGGAAAGCAATCAACTAAATACAGATTCTGAACAATCAAAGGGAAATTCAAGATAAACAGATTTTAGCAGGGGGAACATAGGATATGACTCATTTCATATGAATACCTATATGATGTAAAGCAAAAGCAGGCCCAAATTTGGCCTGAATATGTTTTGTATTAATCATAAAGTTGCTAACAACATCTCTGTAGTTGGAACCAGTTTCAAAAGAGTCTATTTTTGATTGCACTGTTTGGATACAACTTCATACACAATTTTAACTGTCAATAAATCTGTTATGACTACTTTGTTCAGCATTTACTCCAGACCATAGATTCTCTGGACCATGGGGAATTCTAATTTTCTATAAATTTTCTTTGCCTACCGCTCTCTCTCCTAACTGGTTCTACAGTAACTGCATACAGTCAGAAAAAATCACTACTCAATATGGTAAAAACTACTATGTAAGAAGAACGTAGCATTTGTAATTTACTATTTGATTATTATACAATGTTTTGCAAAAACAAAAAGATGACTAGTCTGGGATCAGATCTGATGTACCTAAGATCAACTTATTCATTTAATTCTAGAAGTCATACCTCTTAACCAGATCAGTGGTTCAATGTAGTAAACATCACAATGAAACTTTATTAGAATAAAGAAGAAAATGATGACTGGTCACTCCTCCAACTTCATCCACACATGTGCTGTTCAGTTAGTATACCACCCATTTAAAAATAAAATAGACATCCATGTAAAATACAACCCATGAAATGGCTAGTTTCAGAGAGAATGTCAAGATTTATTAAGTATTACATTCATCTTTAAACCACTGTGGATTCTAGACACACAGCCCAAACAAACAAACAAACAAACAAACAAACAAACAAACAAACAAACAAACAAACAAACAAACAAACAAACAAACAAACAAACAAACAAACAAGACCATTGAAAAAAATCAGCCTTATGGAATATATCCCCATCCCAGTCAATGACTGAAAAATAAAGATTTTGAGATGGATAAACTTATCTAAACATTGGTGATTGCTTCCAGTCTTAATCATGCTTACAGTAGAACCGCTGAAATCAGTAAAACTATTCATGTCCTAGTTTCAATAGATCTACTCTAAGTTTGACCAGGTCTGGTTTCAACCCAATGTGTCTCAAATATTTAAACAGCTTTCCTCTAAAACAATAATTGCATAACAGAATTAAATACAACTTTACAGAATATTTCCTTTATATTTAACAAATAGAAAATAGTTCATTAGGACAAAGTAATAAACACCATACTGTGGTTGTTTATTCCAACTCTCTCTCTTGAAATGAAACTGAAACCACTGTACCTTAAAGTAAATTACCAATGTAAAACTCATTTTTATATCCATTCAGATTTATTTCTACATTTCATTCACATGACATAAAAAGGGCAATACAAACATTACTTTTTCATTGATTTTCCTGTTACTATTGAAAATATTTTGCACTATACCTGATTTTAGACACAACTAGAATAGGGCCATTTCAATCACAGAATTTACCAAGAGATTCCATTAATTTCAGTGGGTCTATTCTAGTTAGGACAGGCACTGGATTTAGCTCTTTATGTCTCCCCAGAAATGACAGGTTACCCACCTGTAATTGTAGTTCTTTTAGTGGGCCTCTGTGATTCACACCCTGGGTGATCCGCACCTGCGCGGAGCCTCATTGGAAAGTTCTAGAGCTTCTGTGATAGCAAAAAACACATTAGCATAAGCCCCCTTCCCCTTCGTATAAGTATCTTGGCGCCAAGGCTCCCCTTTCAGTTGTGCCACTACATTAAGCAGAGTGGTGTGACAGTGGGAAGGACAGGTGGGATGTGTGAATCACAGAGGTCCACTCGAAGAACTACAATTACAAGTGGGTAACCTGTCATTCTTCTTCGTGGCCTCTGTGAATCACACCCTGGGTGACTAAAAAGCTGTCTTACCCGGAGGCAGGGTGTCACGGCAAGGTAGGGGCTAGAACAGCACATCAAAAGGCTGCATCATACTTCTGCTGGAGATGAAGTCTATAACGCCGTATGAAAGTGGACAGCTGTGCCCAGGTGGCAGAGGCGCAGACATCTGGAAGAGGTACGCCCCGTAGGAATGCCGTAGAGGTCACCACTGCTCTGGTGGAGTGAGGGCGAATCACCTTCGGGACTGGTTTGCATGCCAGCTGATATGTGAGTTCAATAGTAGAAGCGGCCCATCTAGATATAGTTTGAGACGTCACCTGGCAACCTTTAGTAGGTGGTTGGTGACTTATGAGAAGCTGAGGTGAACATCTGAAAGGTTGGGTGCGTTGAATGTAAAAGACAAGAGCTCACCTAACATCTAAAGTATGGAGGATTCTTTATTGAGTTTTGGATGGTGACGGGAAGAAGGAAGGATAAATGGCTGAGAGAGATGGAACTGAGATACAACTTTGGGGAGGAAAGAAATATCCATGGATAGTTCTACTCTGTCCGGAAAAAAATGTAAATAAGGATAGTCGTGATGTAAACCACTAGCTTGTCGAGCTGAAGTGATGGTGATGAGGAAAACTGTTTTAAAGGTAAGTAGCCAGCCATAAATCAGTTGAAGCTAAAGGTTTGAAAGGAGCTGTAGTAAGTTGTTGTAGTACTAGTGTTAGTGACCACTGCGGGGAAGGCAGGTGGGTATCTGGATAGATATGAGATAGACCTTTAAGAAAATGTTTTAATGTTGGATGCTTGAAGAAATCAGCTGCCGGAGACTTAAGGGGCTGATAAGAAACTATGACAGAGAAGTAAACTCTCAAGGAAGAGAAGGAAAGGCCGCTAGACTAGAGATGAAGCAAAAAACATAGAACAGTAGCAAGTGATAGGTTGATAGAAGGCAATGAAGAAACTTCAGTGAAAGATATGAATCTGTTCCATTTATACAGGTAAGCCTTTCTAGTGGAGGGCTTCTTTGATTGACAGAGGATGTTCATTAGCGAGGCGGAATCCTCCACGCTGCCAGGTGCAGAACAGGTAAGTCTGGGTGGAGTACTTGGGTGTTGTTCTGCCTGAAGAGGTGGGGCAGGCGAGGGAGGTGGTGAATGTTTGATGAGAAATTGTGAAGAACTGGAAATCAGGGTTGTCTCCGTCACTAAGGGGCTATAATGATGGCATCGGTTTTGTCTTGTTGTAGGCGAACCGCAACCTTGTGGAGAAGCGGGAACGGTGTAAAAAGGTAAGTGAGGGTCTTGGGCCATCGCCCGACAAATGCGTCTCCTTGAGAGTGTTTGCCAATGTTGACTCGGGAGCAGTATCGTTTGCACTTCTGATTCACATGGGAGGCGAAGAGGTCAAGAGTTGGTTTGCCTCATTGTTCGCATATAGGCGAAGAAAAACTGATTGGTTTAACTCCCATTCGTGAGCTTGAGAGCTTGTGCAGCTGAGTAGATCAGCCAAGTTGTTGTCGTGGCTGGCAATGTCTAAATCCATGAGGCAGATATAATGTGCTAGATACCACTCCCAGAAGTCGACTGCTAAATAGAAGAGAAATATAGTAAATCGTCATGGTGTTGTTTGTGGCAATTTGTACCATCTTGCAGTGAGATTTCTGAAAGCTTTGCAAGCTTCTATAACTGCCAACAAATAGGGTGGGAGGAAAACACCACCACTGAAGTTGGGAGGCGAGTTCTTGGGTGACCCTTAAAAGAGTGTGAGGTGGGTCTGTGAGCAGGTCAAAGAGGGCAAGAAACCACAACTGAAGAGATCTCATCTTGAAGGGTATGTGCTGCACTAATGAAGTCATAGAGGCCATGGTGCCTAGTACACATTGCACAGTCAAGGTGGTTACCATAGCATGAGCGGGGAAAACTTGAAGTAATGCGATGCGATTGTCTCTCTTGTCTGGAGGAAGAAAGGCACAAGCTTGTGTGGAATCTATGCATGCGCCTATATAAGGAATAATCTTTGTAGGTTTCAAATTTGATTTTCATTCATTGACAGCGAGACCGAGATTGCGAAGGAGTGTAAGGGTGGAGTGTCTTGTTGGGCCTTGCGATGGGAATGAGCTATGAGGAGCCTATCATCAATCTATGGAAATATGAGAATTTTTTTTGCAACCTGAGATAAGTAGCTACTGGTGCCTTGAACTTGGAGAATACTCTTGGAGCTGTTGCAAGGCCGAAAGGAAGCCTTTTGAATTGGTAGGCTTGTGACCCTAGCTGAAACTGAAGGAATTTTCTGTGTGAAGGATGTATGGAAATATGGGTCTTTGAGATCTATGACAGTGAACCAGTCATTTTAGCAGAGTAAAGGGAGAACTGATTGGAGGGTAACCATATGGAATTTTGTGGTAATGATGTATTTGTTTAACTCTCATAGGTCTAAGATCAGGTGAAGACCTCCGTCCTTTTTGGGTACGGTGAAATAGGAAAAGAAAAACCCTTTGTTGTGTTGTGAGACAGGTTGTACGGCATCTTTGAGGAGTAGATTTCTTCTTTCCTCTTGTAGTGTTGGAGATGGTGGAGTGATGACGTGTTGCCATAGGAAGTTGGAAGAAATCGATGCAGTAGCCATCACAGATGATGGGCAGTACCCAGGCATCTGTAGTGATGGATTCCCAGACAGGTAGGTGTTTCCAGAGGGCAGAATGGGTGGAGTGGTGGGCAATCTCGGTCATGGGAGCATCAAACATGATATTTCAGCTTGCGGTTGTTGCACCTAGTAATGGGTTGTTGGAAAGATTTATTTCTTTGATTTATGAAATAGGGTGTATAAGAAGTTTGTTTTGGAGAATTACGTTGGAATTTTTGATATGCGTTGTACGGTTGTCTCCATTGATTTTGTTGGGGGCGTTGTTGGTAAGATGAATAAACTCCCCAATGTCTAGCTGCTGATTGTTTGCATGTTTTCCAAAATATCATCAGTATTAGCATTAAAGAGGCCTGCCCCGTTGAATGGAAGGTCTTTGATACGTGCACAGGCATCCTCAGCCAGGCCAGCTATCCTTAGCCATGAGAAACAACGTAAGGCTACTGAAGTGGTCACAGACTTTGCTGTGGTGTCTACTGTGTGCCTAGCAGAAAGCATATGTTGTTTGGCAACGGAAAGATCTTCTTGTTGAAAGGTTTGGGTGAGTACTTTTTTGTCCTCTGGTAAAGATTCAACAAAGGTTGACATATTGTCCCATAGGAAATGCTGATAGATTTTTTTTGCTACCACAGAAGCTTTAGAATTTTCCGATGAGGCTCTGTGCAGGCGCGGGTCACCCAGGGTATGATTCACAGAGGCCACGAAGAAGAACACCCCCCCCCCCCGAAGCTGCAGTTACAGTCCACTGTTTGGCAAGGAATTAAGGCTACAAAATTAAACACGACAGAGTCCCACTGAAGACATATGAGTAAATGTTCATAGAACTGTGCCAGAAACGTCTTATGTAATTTAAGTCACAATTTTTATCAAGGACAAAATCTGGTAAGGTGTACCCAGATTTAGGCACATGTAACTGGGCTGGCTGAAGCAGAGCACCCAATTTTTATTTCCACACAGGCATTCTGTGGACTCTTGAAAAAATATAGAGAGGGCTGTGAGCCCGACAAATGGGGTGAGCTTGGCTGCTTCCCTCAATTAATTATTTTTCTTCTTTCTTGTACTGTAGTTTTATTTGTCAAACTAGACAAGACACTGGCTTCAGAATTAGAAACTGATGGTACATTATTCCTCCAGAGATTAATTCCTTCAAAGCTCTGCACATGAAGAATTACACTTAAATATGAAGAAGTTGTGCTGGGACAAACAGAAGTCATTTATCTCTTGACAGACCTCCACTTCTGGTGACAAGCTAAATGCATTGTCTCATTAGTTTAGGTCAAAACTTACTGTTATCCCCACAGGTAACCAGCAGTTTCTCATAGTAGAATGATACTAGTATATAACATAATCATACACTAATAGAGGGGTATTACTAAATGACTTATGTTAGCCAATCATGTGTTGCAGGCATCACATATTAATGTGGCTGGAAATAGAATGAAAACTGAACTAGTAACAATGCTACAAGACGAATGAAAGAATTAACACACAGTTAATGTAAAACACACAATTTCATGACCCCGGGTTTTCTGCATATGAATATTTTTGACACCTATACATTTTAGCAGCCACAGTAACATTTAGCAGCAAAATATTTCAGCAGTAAATGTCTCTAGCCCTGGTTTAAATGTTAACAATAAAGAAACTTCAGCAACTATGTGCAATAGTCAGTTGCCATCTCCAGCTGAAACAAACAGAAAGTATATGATACAAGCCAAATTTTAAAACATCACCATTCATAATGAACCACAAAATAGAAGGCAAAGAGACACAGAGGGCACATACAAATAATCAGTGGAAGACACTGTATTTTTCTTGTTATGTAAAGCTGTACCATTGTATTAGTCTATACATCATGCAATCAGTTCTGAATTTATGAAGTTGATAGTGACATATCTAGATGTACAGAAGTTACATCATTGCAGCAATTCTTGGCAGTGCAAAATGTCTGATAATCTTAAGAAATATAGCCAATGCCACCTTATATTGAATGATTCAGTCCAGTTTTCTGTTTGCTGTGGAGTACTCAACTCTGCACAAGATGAAGGCACATCTCTTCTTGTAACAGGGTTGCTGTCCCATTGATCTTGCCTTTTTGTCCCCCAGTTTACAGTGGTGAGCCAGAATTACAGTAACTTGTAATGAAAACTGATTTAAGGCAATTTATTAAGATTTCTTTGTTTTTCACATGTTTACATTCCACACTGAATGCCTTGTGATGATACCTGCTTCTCGTATACACAAGGTTTAATAATTTTCTATTAGAATCTTAAAGTGCCATAGTATAGACTTGCTTTCTTTTCTCAGTAACCTTCAAGAGATTCACCATAACTGAGAACAGCATCCACTTGGCCTTTATACTTGTATTTTTAGGAAGCTGAACTTCTTTTCTTCAGTTACGCTAGCTGGCTTCCAGTGGACGAACAATTCCTTCTTTATAAACATGAAGAATAGCTTCACAAACAAATTTGTACTGACTCTGTGTAACACACATACAAAAAAAGAGGGATATTCTTAAATTAAATAGCATTCAAATATTAATACAATCAATGTTCAGCTATGGTGCCTTTAACTTCCATTCATTCAAGAAATTATATTCTATCAGCATTACAAATAGCATAAGGCCTTTAAGACAAAGATTGAGCATCTACACATCGCAAAGAGATTTTCCAACTGACTGCAGCCATCCATTAGAGCAATGGTTCCCAACCTTGGGTAACCCAGGTGTTCTTGGACTGTAACTCCAGAAGCCTTCACCACTAGCTGTGCTGGCCAGGGTTTCTGGAAGTTACAGTTCAAGAACACCTGGGTCACTGTAGGTTGGAAACCTCTGCATCAGAGGCTTAGACAAACTGCAGAGGAGCAAAGAAAATACAAAGAAAAGTTGCCCTGCCAGACTTTCACAGAAAATCAGAGTATAAATCTAATAAATAAAAATGGTAACCTGTTTATTCGTAAAGAACAAGGAAAAGTCCATGTGGTCCCCAAGATTATACACATGTAAGAGTGGGTGATACCTTTTATTGGACCACTAAAAACCAAATAAATTGTAAGCTTTTGTGAAGAAAATTCCACTTTTTCAGTCTTAACACAGAAAAACTGTACACAAGAGTCCAAAAATTGGTGTTACATGTCTGTGAGCGTTGACGTAATTCCTCTGAGGCTGTGGTCTCCAGCCTCCTTGCAGCATGATCTGGAATTTTTGCATTCCTGTCTTGGGACCCAAACACTGCCAATTACTCTGTGATTGCCCCCCAATGAATGTCTTTTTGACTGTGTACCCTGCCTTCCTTGCCCAGGTCAGGAGGACATCCTTGCCTGACATCCTCCAAGCATTCCTTCTCAACATCTAGTCAGCATAAATAACCAGAAGGGAGATTTGGGAATACATGCCAGAGAAAGGCTTGTACGGATAAGTGATCTCTACTTCCTCCTGCACCTATTGTTCAACTAATATTGTTAGGGTCTGCCTATCAATCTCCTCCTTTTCGGTTTCCCTAAGAAGTCATGTTGTTCCTCCTCTTCCATGTGCTCTCCGAGCACATATCTCTCTATTTTGGATTAGGATTTTGGATTATTTTGGATTGTTCTTCCTATCTGGAATGTAACTTTCTTAACAAAAGTTTAGTTATTTGATTTTAACTGCTTCTCCTACTTGATTGTGGGTCTGTTGTGGAACTAACCACCCACATATTTACATAGCACCTACTCTGCTACAGAGAAAGAAACCTTAATATTTTCTTAATATATTCTTCTCTCTCATGTTGTGAAGCTTTAAAGCAGGTCACAGCCCTCTCTTCTCCCAAGTAGCAAAGAAAATTCCTTCAAAGCTATGAATCCAGATCTGCAGTTTCCATCTGTATGTCTGTGCATGGAACAGGAGGTGGGCACTATTTGTATTGATTGAGAATGAAAATGGGGTATAGGGAAGTGAATGTGGAATCAAGAGAGGAAAAGGGACTGGGACTCCGGGATAACTGGATTTGGCCCTCGTGCATGCTACTGTTTAAAAAACAACACAGTCTCTGTGTTCCATCACAACGTTAAAAATTCAGTCTTGCAATTAAGGCAGTTTTTATAAAATATAGCACTGTTTTGAAACAAACAAACAAACAAACAAACATACAAACGGATATGAAGCAGAAAGCATTATTGAAGATGAAGCATGTGGCACACAGATTGAAAAGAAACTCCTGTCCCTCTCACTTACTGATGTTTGCACCATCATAGCACGATGATCTCGCATCTTTCGTACAATATCCAGTGGATAAACAGGTTGGTTTCTTTCAATTAAACACATCGCTGTTTCCATAGCGACCAAAACTCCAGTCCGACCTATTCCGGCACTGCAAGATGTAAGCAACATCACTGTATAAAGAAACCAAAGCTACTGTTTTGTGCCGAAATCATATGATTGCTTTTATATCTTTCAGTTTTCAGTTCTTTTTAATGCAAGGAACACTGAATACTATGGAATAGTCAAATCACTTTAGCAACATCCCTTCTGCACATCTGTAGAAACACTTCAATTGAAGAAAAAAACAAGAAGCAGAAATCACATATGTCTCAGCAATTAATGCTTAACATTATTGTTGTAGTTAAATTAATTCTTATGCTTTGCATTTTTATTTTGAGGACAAGTGGCTTTTAACAAAGAAAGAAAATCCCATCAGTTGCATTTTTGATTCCCTAACTATTTTTCCTAATGGTTGATGCACACATAATAGGATTCATCCGTTGGCCACAGTGAAAATATTGGTAAGGAACCATAAAATTACATGTCCCTTCCCTATCTGACGTAGTTTCTCTAAATCTACTGCCATAAATAGAGTTAAGGAAGATATTGGTAACTGTGATTAAGAATAACCAGATCTACTCCTTAACTGCTAGCTTTATATCCTGGTTTTTACTGTTTCATTAAAGAACAAACCCAGTCAATCCTAACCGTATTTAAAGTCATAACACATAATCTCTTTAGAAAAGTTAAGTAAATAAAATAAGAAAGTAAATCTGGACTGGCCAGAATCTTCTGTTTGTTGAGGTTCTGGGATGAAGCAGCACAACTAACTGCCAACTTCACAGGGCAGGACAAACTGCAAAACCCAATTTGCCTATACTCCTCCAAACAGGACAGAAGAAAATACCGGCTTATACATTTACAAAAAAGATACATTTCCCTGAGCTTCTTTTCTATTCCTCAACCACCTCTTTGGAGCTGAACTATATGTCTCAGTAATTTGTAAAATGGAGGAATTCTTTTAAGCATTAAAAGCTGATTATAATCTACATTCTCTTCTGATCACCTGTAGTTTGCACACTAGATTATTTTGAGATTAGCAAAACACTGGTTTAGCTTGCATTCTGACTGCTCAGACCCTACTCTTGAACAGCATGGAAACCAGATTAACTCCAATTCTGACAACAGTGTATTTATTAGGGAGCCAAGCAAAGAGAATATAGGAATCAGTTCTACTGAAATTAAAATTAACATAAACATTAGCTGGCTAAGCTAATCAGACTCTCAGATACATGTCAAAAAACATATTTCTGTTGTGGAAGGACAACTCCACACCAAAAAGAGACAAAGGGAAATCTCAAAGAGCACAAGTATTTCTAGTAGGGCTGAGCAGGTCCTGGAGAAAGAAATTCAAACTGAGCAATCAATACCTTAGCCGGGTGGCTTCCTTGGTTCCCATCAAAAGCTTAACATATTGGTACAAGAAACTTAATTTGTTGATCTTTAGTGAGCTCAAAGTTCTAATTTGTTTATATAAATTTGAGCTGGGTGCATGATTTCTGGTTTGTTACACTGTTTATGTTCATAATATCATTACTGGTTCATTTTTAAACAAACCTCAGAATTAACAGCATACAGTGTATCTCTTTTGTTGAGAACACTGCCCCCTGATGGCACAAGTCTTGGTTCTTTCAGAAATGCTCTGTTTGTAATTTGAGTTAGTTTCCCAACTTGGCATTTACTTTCCAGATGTGCTGGACCACCAATCTGATATACTCATTGTTTCCTATTGAGGATGGTGAGATTTGTAGTCCAATGTATCTGAAAAGGTTTGGTAAGGTTGCCTGGTTGGTGAAAGTTGTTTAAACAATCCTGTAAACTAACAATCTGTGTATCTGAGTTTTGTTGCTTAACTGCAGTAACTTATTTCTGCTCTCATCGACTCCTGGCAATATGTATGCTATTCACTTTCTCCACTTGATTAATTTTGTAAAAAAGGGATGGGATAAATTATTTGCTACGTTGCACGCTTTACTGCTCCAATGAAATTAATGAAATTAAATATTGCCAGCTCTGAGGCTCATGGGTTTAAGTTGTTAATTCAAAATTATTCCCTCATGTTCCAACATCATTTGCTGAGGCATTTTTCTCTAGCACATGATACTGCTCTTGGCGGCATTCTCTTTATTGTATATTCTTTTTCTTCTTAACTGCTTCTACAAATAAAACATTGTTTTTTAATTCCCCCAATCCTCAACATAACCCGATGGTTACAGTAATATTTATGGCAAAGCTGCCCAACTGTTCACATAAACTAAAAGCACAACCTTCTGAAGGAGGGCAAGACAACAATAAGTGATAAAATGTATACAGATTAGGAAATTTAGGGACTTAGCCGCAACTATGGATGTGCATTTGAATTCAGAAATATTTGGGATTCATCAAATAGTACTATATTCAGATATTTCTGAATATATCCAAATCCAAATTTCCATATTCCAAATATCTGTAATAATAATTTCTAATATTTAGAGTCCTATTTACTCTTGAGTTTAGAAAGCAAAAGGCTAGGTTTCTGTTTGCTAGAGCAAGAAGTCAAAGTGAAAGCTATTTCTTAGGCTTCCTGGAGTGATTTCTTGGAAATTGATCTTAAGGACACTCTGGCACCAATGGTAGTGGGGTAGAGAACCCAATGTCTCCTAATTGGGTTTGCCATGGGTTACCCAAGGGAGGGGAGCCAGGGTGAGAAAAGCACGCAAAGGTATCAGTAGGAATCTTCCAATATTGGTTCTTTCTAATGGAAAGGTGGGCATACAGTAGCTGCCTAGGAATCCTCTGAACATTTACTGTTAGGATATAGTCTGGTGCAATCCTGCACTGCAGCAGTTTTCTTAGTGTCCTTTTCTGAACCCTCAATGTACATTTAAATTCTCTCCATCTCATTGTGTATTGTTTACTTAAAATAGTTAGAAATAAGATTTAGGATTAATAGATTCAGAGAGTAATACGTTATAAATCAAAAGGAAAATATTAGATTTAGGCCCCTCAGGTAGAGGAGTAAGATTTTGTTATATATAGATATATATTAAGTTAAGAGATTTTGTGTGTGTGTCTCTCTCTCTCTGTGAAATTTTCATTGGAAGGGTCTGTTTTCTGCTGTAGCAGAATCAGGTACTATAATTCTTTGGGCAGAATCTGTAAGCAGCATGAAAGATAGGTATGGTAAAACAAGGAGGCACTTGAGGAAGGCTCCAGAAATGCTGCCTGCATCTACTGCAGCAGCTTCTATTAAGAGAAGCGGGAGAGGGAAAGGAAAAAAAGAGAGGTTACCTACCTGTAACCATGGTTCTTCTAGTGGCCCTCTGTGAATCCACACAATTGGGTTGTTCTGCGCCTGCGCAGGACATCTCAGACATTTCTAGAGCTTAAAGACATGTGATTAGTAGGACATTCCCCCATGGAGCACATGCTCCGCCCTCCAAAGCTCCCCTCAGTTCCTGTAAGAGTCTGCCACTGTCAAAGACCTATATCAAAAGACAAGATGACCGACAGAGGGGAGGATTGGTGGGATGTGTGGATTCACAAAGGACCACTAGAAGAATCATGGTTACAGGTAGGTAACCTCTCTTTCTTCTTCGTGGCCTCTGTGAATGCACACAATTGGGTGACTGACAAGCTCACTTACTGGATGGTGGGACCTCACGGTAGAAAGGATGTCAAGACTGCTCTGCCAAAAGCAGCATCATTCTTCGCCCGGACATCCAGATGGTTGTGCCTCACAAAAGTCGATGGGTTAGATCATGTAGCTGCATGGCAGATGTGAGGGAGTTCTATTCCGCGCTGGAAGGCCGTAGAGGTTGACAGCGCTCTGGTAGAATGAGCTCTTAAATGTTTAGGAGGTGTTTTGCCTGTGAGCTGATAGGCCAATGAGATAGTTTGAACAATCCAACGAGAGACAGTTTGAGGCAAAGCTGAGGCACCCTTATGAAGACCATGAAAGCATAACAAGAGACTTGGATACTTTCTAAATGATTTATTTCTATCGATGTAGAAGGCCAAAGAGCATCTTATGTCAAGCACGTGGAGTATGCACTTGACAGGTGTAGAAGGAGACAGAAATAATGTTGGTAGAATCAACGGCTGATTGAGGTGAAATTCAAATACAATTTTAGGTAAAAATGATACATCAAAATAGAGAGTAACCTTATCCAGATGGAACTGAAGGAAAGGTGGATCCGATCTGAGGGCTGCAAGTTCGCTAGCATGTTTAGCAGATGCTACTGCTACAAGGAATGATGTTTTTAGAGAAAGTAATTTGAAATTAGTAGTAGCCATTGGTTTGAAAGGTGGTTGGGCAAGTGTGTTGAGGACAAGTTGCAAAGACCATTGAGGAAGAGGATGTTGACATGGGGGATGGATATTGTGGAGTCCCTTCAGGAATTTCTTCAAAATTGGGTGAGAGAAAAGCCTATCCAAATCAGACTGAGAAGGTTGATGGGTTACAACAGCAGAAATATACACCTTGAGAGTAGAATAAGATAGTCCGAGATGAAAGAGATGAAGGATAAAGGTAAGTAAAGTCTTCAGAGAAACTGGCGTTGCAGGTAAGTTCTGAGAATTAGCAAAAGAGAGAAATGCTTTCCATTTGTTTTGCTATAACCGTTGGGTCGATGGCTTTCGGGCTCGATCTAGTAAGTTTTTTATGGTGGGAGTATCCTCCATGCTGTCAGGTTCAGAGAGTCTATGTCGGGGTGGTAAATTATCCCATTGTCCTGGGTCAGAAAGTTGGGGATTGATGGGAGATGGAACACATCGATTGATATCTACCTCAGGTGGGTGAACCATGGCTGATGTGGCCACCACGGGGAGGATGGCATTCGAGTGGAACTGCTGAAGTCGAATGATGGTATGCTGTATGAGTGGAATCAGAGGAAATAGGTAGAGTAGGTCTCCAACCCAGTCTATCATAAAAGCATCTCTGAGTGAGTTCTTGTCAATACCGGCTTGGCAAAGACACTGATGGACGGAACACCCCATTGGTGACAGAGAAGGTCAAAAACTTTGTTGTTCACTGCCTACTTGTGTGTCCTGGTGGTAAGACAACTGAGATGGTCAGCAAGAAGGTTGTCCTCTGTGGCGACGTGGACCACTACTGGGAAAATGTGGTGTAGGTAGCACCATTCCCAGAGTTTGACAGCCAGATACAGGAGGGAGAGGGAGTGGGTACCTCCCTGCTTGTTCATATAGTACAGTGCTGTAGTATTGTCTGTTGCTAGCTGTACTGCTCGTCCTGCAACGAGAGGTAAGAAGGTGTGGAAGGCCCTGATAATTGCTAAGAATTCGAGGTGGTTGATGTGTAATAATTGTTCTTGTTTCATCCATAGACCATGTATCTTGTGATGTCGACAGTGAGCTCCCCATCCCAATGGGTTGGCGTCGGTGGTGTATGAAGAGCTGTAAAGGCTGAAAGGGTCTGCCTACAAGCAAGTGAGGAAGAAATGTCCAACAAGTGAGTTGACTGGCGAGTTCTGATGTTACTGTGAGACGTTTGGATGGGTGGTCTGTAATGGGATAGCGATAGGTACCATGATTGTAGGGACCTCATTTTGAGCCTTGCATACTGGATAACGGCTGTCATGGAAGCCATAAACTTGAGAAGGTGCTGGGCTTGATGCACTGATACCGAAGCCAGGTGTTGGAACGATCGGATGGCTTGTTTTAGTTTGATGATTCTCTCTTGAGGGAGAAAGGCTCTGGCTCGTAGGGAGTCAAAATACACCCTGATATAAGTGGCTGTCTGTGAGGGCTCGAGATGGGACTTGGCAAGGTTTACCTTGAGTCTGAGATCTTGGAGAGTATTGAGAGTGAGTTGGGTGGCTCTGACGGTATCGTGATAAGAAGTAGCAACTATTAACCAGTTGTCTATGTATGGGAATATGGTAATACCTTGAAGATGGAGGTAGGCAGCAACTGGTGCTATACATTTGGTAAAGGTCCTTGGTGCCATGGAAAGTCCGAATGAGAGAGAGCAGAATTGGTATGAGACGTTGTCGAATTTGAATTGTAGAAATTTGTGATGATGCAGATGGATAGAGATGTGAAAGTGCGCATCCTGGAGGTAGATGATGAAAAACCAGACTCCCTGTGAAAGGAGAGGGATGATAGTGTTGACGGTCAGCATTCTGAAGAGTCTAGGTCGAATGAATTTATTAAGGTTTCTAAGATCGAGAATAGGATGGAGTCCTCTGTCCTTTTTGGGAAGTGTAAAATATCTTGAGTAAAATCCATCATACAGGGTATGGGAAGGGACTATGAGTATGGCTTGTTTTTGTAGCAGAAGGGAAAATTCTTCACAGGCAGCTAGTGAGTATGGAGTAATCTTAATGGTGCCAGAGGGTGGGATACATTGGAATTCAATTAAATAACCATTTGGACATAGAAAGAACCCACTGATCATTAGTGATTTGGCGCCAAGCACTGATGAAGGGATGGAGTCTAGTTTGGAATGCAGATAGAAGGGGCCTATGGATACTGCTTACCCTTCTTTTGTGGGCGTCGAAAGGGTTGTCGATGTGATTGTTGTTGTTGAGGTAGAAAGTCAGGTGTTGTAGATGTAGATGGGCCTGGGTAGGATCTTTCAGACACCTGTGGCTTGTACAGTCGATATGGTTGTTGTTATGGTTGAAACTGCTGTTGAAAAAAAGGTAGTCTTCAAAATTGAGGGCACTGATTGTAAGGTTGTTGGCTGGAATATGAATGTACTGTTTTATGGATTTTATGAAAATTATCCATTACTTCATCCGTTTTTAGTATTGAAAAGGCCAGCACCATCAAATGGAAGTTCTTGTATCCTTGATCTAGTATCATCTGAGATACCTGTCGATCTCAGCCAGGCATGGTGCCTCAAGGCAATAGAAGTGGACATAGCTTTAGAGGCGACATCCACAATATGGCGGGAAGCAATTCTTTGCTGTTTAGCTAAGGTTGAAGCCTCAGTGTGGATATTTAGGACTTCTGTCTTGGTGGTGTCTGGGGCTTGAATGATAGGTAGAATTCTTTTCCATAGCTGGCGATGGTATGCGCCCATAGTAGCTTGGTAATTAGCAACCCTCATGATAAATGATCTGAGGGAATAGAGTCATCTTCCCAGAATGTCAAGTTTTCTTCCTTCTCGGTTGGTGGGAGGTACGGATGATTTATTATGTGCTCTTGATTGATTAGATTCCACAATAATTGAGTTTGGTGTGGGATGTTTAGAGAGGAAAGCTGTGTCTGGACTGTGAGTTTTGTAATGATTTTCTACATGTCTTGAAATCTGAAGTGAGGAAGGGGGTTTGTCCCATGTTTCTTTTACTAAATCGAGCATGGCAGGGATGAAACTCAAGCTAAGGGGTGGTGTTTTATCCTGATTAAGATCATTGAAGACCAAGTCTTTCTTTTGAGGTGCTGGTTCTTCAATATTGAGTTGCAAAGATTTTGCCATTCGCATAACAAGCTGGGAGTAAGATGTGAAATCTTCTGATCGGGATGGTGGATGGTTTTTGCCCACATCAGAAGATGGGGTAGGTAAATTAGAGGGTGATTCTGGGAAATACTGGATGCTGAATCTTGAGTAGAAAGGGAGGATTGTAAGGATGGTGATCGGTGTGGTGGTTTGGTGGCGGATGCCAATGGTTATGATGGTGGAGGTAGTTGGTCTATGGGAGGTATATTTGATACTGGACATTGTTCAATGTCAGGAGGAGGAGGGGGAGGTCCTTTGTAGGTAGTGGTGACTTGGAGAGGCATATGATGTCAAGAGTGCCTGGAAGAGTGCTTAGCTTGTTTGGGTTACGGCTGAAAATCTGGTACTGGGAGTGTTTGAGAGCTGATTTTGTAGGGATTGATGTATGGTGAGTCGATGTTGGATATGCTGTGGATGAACAGTGTTGATGTTGTGGTGGTGAAGGTGATATGGAAGGTGAATATCAGGGTGGATAAGCATATCTCACCCTTCTTGGTTCGTCACAATAGACATGCTCAGTCAGGTCTTCAGGATAGTAGGGGTCATAGCGGTGATACTGGTCCCCAAGGTCATCTCTAGCTGAGTATCCAGATGGTCCAGGATAATAGTAAAATTCCCTGTGTGGAGGGGCATATTGGATTGGAGAAAGGTGTTGTTTCTTCACCGGGTGTTTGCAGGGAGATTGATGAGACAGCTCTGCACCAGAGACCTGACTAGGTATTGCCCGCCCTGATGATCTAGGGCTTGAATGGGCTGAGGCTGGGCTGGAATGAACATCAGCCAGAGATAGGCCAGTACTTGGCAAAAGGCTAGTAATGGAAGCTGCAGACTGCGCCAGTATTAAAGTTGGGTCATCTCTATCCAAGATGACTCCTCGAGGATCGGTGATGAGAACACCGGCTGAGGTGGATCTATTTGAGTCAATTTCGTAGATTTCTTAGACTTTTTAGGTTTAGCCTTATCTTTCTTTTTCTTAGAAGAGTCATCGGGAAGGGTTGGAGCCTTTGAGTTGGATGTTGAGGTCGATTTCGAAGTGGACTTCAAAAGGTCTTTTTGTTGAGGTGATGGAGTCATCGGGCTCAATATCGGGTGAGGAGTTTCCCGACGCTCTGGACTCAGAGTTGGAGAGGTTGCTGGATCCATGGGGGCCAGGCTGAGATATTTTTCCCAAAGGTACGAGTGAAGCCTTTGTAGGCATAGTTTTAGAGTTGGCTTTGTAAACTTTTTGCACTTGGGGCAGGAGTGTGTTTGGTGTTGTTCTCCTAAGCAAAAAAGGCAACGGTCATGACCATCGGTAAGCGGGATCTTATTTGTGCAAAGCACACACCGCTTGAAAGGCCCTGGGGGCCCCATAAAAGGTACGGGGAAAAGTAAGGGAAAGGTGGGGGGGAGAGAAAAAACTGCAGGTAGAAGAGAAAAAAATGAATTGAATAAATTCAAAAGGGAAACAGATAATTTACAGGGAACATCCAACAAAAAAGATGATTGAAAATAGGAAATGAAAGAGATGATTGAAAATAGCCAATGAATGATTTAAAGGACTGATCTGAATAATTGCTCTAGCATTCTGAAAGAGGTCCAACCGAAATGGCGGCAAAAAGGAACAGAGGGGACCTTTGGAAGGCGGAGCATGCGCTCCACAGGGGAACGTCCTACTAATCACATTTAAGCTCTAGAAACCACCGAGAGTCCTGCACAGGCACAAAACAACCCAATTGTGTGCATTCACAGAGGCCACGAAGAATCAGTGTATAACTGTTATTATGCATCCCCAAATAAAATGCATCCAGTGAGGTCTTCATGCAATGCAGCTGAGACAGACAGGAGGAGGGCCAAAAACGTTGCTAAAGAAGGGACTTTTCTCCCAAAGAACCAATGTACCAAAGAAGAACAAGGATGGCATCGCCACTCAGACCAATACTGCCAGCTTGTGAATCTTAGAACTACAGAGCTAGAAGGGCCCCTGTTGATAATCAAATCCAGCCCCTGTCAAAGGGGCACAAAGGGGAATCAAACTCCCAACCTCTGGCTCTGCAGCGAGGGACCTAAACAACTGTGCTATCAAGCAGTTAAGCAGCAGTGCTTTTGCTTTTCTGGTTGGGAAAGAGATTTATGAAGAGCACCAGATACTGCCTTCCATATCCATGCCATGCAGCTCCACCATATTCAAGGAAGGATCCATTTGCAGCAAATCTCTCCTATGAAAAGCAGCCTTGTAAGAATGAGAGAACTCCCTTTCAGGTACATGTACATCTGACATGGGACAGCAGAAAATTGAAGGGAATCAAGTAGCCACTATGGCAGAAACAATGACCCTGAAATTGTCCTCTAGTAGCAGTTGCCTCACCAGTCACCAGAACTAGTAGTGATGAAAAGTTAGCAATCTCTGTTAGGAATACAAAGTAAAAAAACTGGTGCTTCCAGGAAGTCAATAATCTGGAAGTATTTTCAATAGTGTGCAAAAGAAGCTTGCATGGCTGAGAACATGCAGTGAAAGAAAATGCTGAAGCATGGGCAGGACTTGGGCCACTTCTCCAATAGTAGCATGGTCAGCTACGTGAAGACTGAGCAGGGGGCATTGCTCCTGGGTACAGTGGGTGAAAGTGGCTTCACTATTGTGAAGAGTAAGAGTCATCAGAGGGCAGAGGTTGCGCCACCAAGGAAGCAGGGAGGTAGACGGACAAGTAGTAAGAGATGGGAGGCAGCAAATGCCAGACCTGCATCACAAGAATACGTTCCAGACTAGGGACTGCAGAGGAGCTTGGAGGGGTGCAGGAAAAGTCCTTCTGCAGACTTAGAAATGCAAGGATTACTTGTCACCTAGGGGAAATGACAGCCCTTAATGACGCGCCATTCACTCTGGTAGGTAACACTGATTTCCATAGGTAGTAGTTTACATGCAGGAGCCCTGCAGGTCTGGAACCTGGATTTGTGTAAAGTCTTATTTAACTTAAGGTCAACCTACTATTGCTGGGCTTTCCTGAAGTCCCCTTTAAGTAAAAGACAACGGCACACTTTGCTCACAGTACTAGGTATTGCTATGCTTCAGTCTGCTGACCCCTCCTTCTGCCTCTCATTCTTCCAACTGCTACTCTCTCAAATGTGCTGTGCCACATGCTGTTGGCACAGTTCCACCCACCACAGGCTATCTGCTGCTCCAATCTGCTGCCCACTCCCCGGTGCTACCTGTCCCTAGCTTCTCCAATGCTTCTGGCATTTCCTGCTGAAATTCCCACTGTTCAATCAGTATGCCCACTACAGCCATTCCCTAATACCTACCCACTGCTGGCTGTTGTGTGCACTCTTTCGTTTGCCACAATCACTGGGACGGTGTCAGAAGACACTGACTCTACAGTATTCATATTGACTGTGACAAGAGTTCCAGAAATCCAGAAATTCCAAATTTTAAAAATTCAGATTCTGGCTCTGAAGGGTTGTATTTTGGTTCTAATACACATTCTTACATTCAATTGCTACTGCAGACATAAGAGCCAGAATTCCCTAACCCCACCTCTGTGAAAGTTTGAACACTTTATAAAAGCCTTTTTATGCATGCAATTACACATAGAGGATGAGTGAAAAGATACACATAAAAGATGTATAGCTGAAGCAATATTAGGAATTACAAAACATATTTTCCTGAAGGCTGCACAGCCATGCCCTGCCTTTCTTTCCCAGGCCTGCTGCGCCTAATGCTTAACAGCATTCTGCAGTCCAGGAGATTCTTTATTTCTCTCCAAAGGATCTGACTTGACAGCAGCAGCAGTGGATCTGATGTTTGGTTGAGTGTGAGACAGCTCATGTAGGGAATCTGGGGTTCTTCAGAAGAGGTAGAGGGAAAGGCTACAGAAAGAGCTGAAGAAAACACTTTATTTCTTCCTGTTCGTTCACATTTTAGAAGCGCAATTTCATTTGTACTAGATTTCTAACCTTTGTTTCCTGAAAGGGAATCAGGCTGGCATAGTTTATTGTTATTGTTTAGTATACTCTGAGTTCATCTTTGTTCATTCAGCTACTGAACCAAAAAGCTGCTCACAACATAGAATTATTAAGCAGATAAACAACAACAAAAAGTGCCCACACCCCAAATCCATACAGAAGACTATATGGTATGATTCTTTATGAATACAAGGAACAGTACTATACATATAGGTCTTCAACTGTTTTTTTAAAAAAATCCTCAGCTACAAAGCAGAATCTGACTTAACTACTGAACTGAACCCTGAGGAAGAGTTTCTCCTAACTTCTCTTCCACACTGGCCAGAACCCTATTGGCTAATTAATTAATTCGTTAGTTAATTAATTTAAAATATTTTCAGCCCACCTTTCTCCTAAAAAAGGACCCAAGGCGACATACATAATTAAAAACACATTATTTAAAGCTAAAAACAAATATTAAAGAAAAAATAGTAAGAGTTAAATGTTAGGTAAAAGCACCGTGAAATATGGATTTGGATGCCAAAAAAAAATTGTATAAACCATTCTGTTTATTGCCTCCTAGACAGTCACTCACTAAAAATGTGCCTGAAGAGAAAAGTTCTTTGCCTGCTTGTGGAAAGCTAGCAAAGATGGGGCCAGCTTAGCCTCCTCTGAGAAGGAGTTCCAGAGTCTGGGAGCCATGACAGAAAAGCCCTTCTCCCATATCCCCATCAAGTGCAATGGTGGTAGGGCCGAAAGAAAGGCCTCCTAATGAACAACACTCAGGCAGGCTAATAGAGAGATGCATTTTTGAGATAGCTTGGACCCAAGCCATTTAGAGCTTTATAGGATAAATATTGTTAACTAATATTGTTAACTAACTGGTGTAAGTGCAAACTGCAGCAGTGCATTGCCCTTAGTTAACAATTTGCCACTTTAGAAAAGGTACTTGTAGGCATGTTAGTCTGTGCTAGCATATCAGGCAAAAACGAAATAAAAATAAGACAAAAACATTGTGGCATCTTAAAGACTAACTGCTATATTTTAACATGACCTTTTGTGGACAGAATCAGACACTGCATCAGTGCAAGTGCACTTTTAAAGGCCATTGCCAGGTCATCAACTTGTGTACCAATACAGTCTCTGATTTGGAGTCATGTATAAAGATACAGTATAAATATTTGCCATGTAGTCCCACTCTTATGTCTGAAGAAGCAGACTTCTCCACAAAAGCTCACATTAAAATATAGTAGTAAGTCTTTATGCTGCCACAACATTTTTCTCTTCTTTACTTTTATTTTGTTTTTGCCTGAAGTTTCTTCTTATATCTCTTATCACATACCAGTCATGTGAGTTGGTGCATGTTGAGGGATACAACAAGTGATAACTTGTTAACTAGTGGCAACTCACCACTGCAATCTACAGCACTGCAGCCATGCTGGTGAAACTAACCAACAGGATTCTAGCAACTGCAAAAATTCTATTCTGTTCCTCCCACAACACTTGCTAACAGTGAGACTTTAAGAGCCGGATCTGTGCACTGCAACTAGCTGGTCAATCAACCATCTGTTCATTTCCCCTTGAAACTCCTCAACATTAGAACACAAAACACAACCAAAATAGCTCTTGTTAACTGCATAGTGTAGATGTTTTTTATCCATTTTAGCCAGAAATTAAATGCATTAGCCTTAATGATGTTAAAACAACATATTAGTTCCAAGCTCTATTTCTGTCTACTATAGATGAGACACCTGTTGGATGGTGAAGGAGACAAATCAATCTCCAGTAGCACAGCATGTCTTTACATTTATTTTTCTGGAGACAATTCTAAGGTTGGATTAGTTATGGAAAGACATTTTCATAAACAATGCCCACATTTTTGTTTGTTTCTACTCTCTTTCCAGATCCAACATGTTGTATGAAGAAGAAGAAAAAACATGAATGGGGGTTTGAACTGGTGATGACTTATGCAAAAATGGTTTTCATGGATAAACCGATGCAAATACTTCTAGTTATTAAAAAATGTGCCAGTGCTGCCATTACATAAATATACAAATCCACATTAAAGCCACATTTGGAAATTTATGTATAGTTCTCAGCACCAAATCCTTATATCTCTTGTCCTCACAAGTCAAGATGAGGAACTGCAAACACCAACATAAGCAGATAATTGATAACCCTTCTCTGTCTGAAAAATACTGAAGTGTTTGAGTCTCTTTTCGTTCATGAAAAAAATAACAGAATGGTGGAAGGCAAATGAAAAAGATGCATAAAATTAAGTAGGATATAGCTAGCACAGAAAGAGATCTTTCCCCTCCACATAATATTACACTATATGGCAATGTAACAGAAGGTGATCTCCGGACTAGATCAGATGGAAAGCTCTTTAATCTCTCCAGATTGAGAGCAAAGACCAAATTCAAGCTGAAATGCATGCCGGACTTCCTCTTCACCGATGATGCAGCTGTTGTTGCCCATTCTGTTGAAGAGCTCCAACAACTTATGAACCATTTTAGTAAAGATTTTGGATTAATAATCAGCCTGAAGAAAACAGAAGTCATGGGCCAGGGCGTAGACTCACCTCCCTCTATTACTATCTCTACACAAGAACTGGAGGTTGTTCATGATTTTGTGTACCTTGGCTCAACGATCTCTGACACACACTCTCTAGATATCGAGCTGGATAAACGCATTGGCAAAGCAGCTACCATGTTCTCTAGACTCACAAAGAGAGTATGGCTTAATAAGAAGCTGACAGCATATACCAAGATACAGGTCTATAGAGCTTGTGTCCTGAGTACATTCCTGTACTGCAGTGAGTCCTGGACCCCTTATGCACAGCACAGGAGGAAGCTGAACAGATTCCATATGTGTTGTCTCCAACACATTTTTGGTATCACCTGGCAGGACAAAGTTCCAAATAGAGTAATCCTAGAACGAGCTGGAATTTTTAGCATGTATACATTACTGAAATACCGATGTCTACGTTGGCTTGGGCATGTCATGAGAATGGCTGACGGTCAGATTCCAAAAGTTCTCCTGTATAGAGAATTAGTGCAGGGAAAATACCCCAGAGGGAGACCACAGCTGCGATACAAGGATATCTGCAAGCGAGATCTGAAGGCCTTAGGAATGGACCTCAACAGATGGGAAACATTGACATCTGAGCATTCAGTCCGGAGGCAGACAGTACAGCATGGCCTCTCCCAATTTGAAGAGACACTTGTTCAGCAGGCTGAGGCAAAGAGGTAGTCCCAAAACAAGCAAAATCAGGGAGTTGGACAGGGGACAGATTGTATTTGTCTTCATTGTGGAAGGGATTGTCACTCTTGAATTGGCCTTCTCAGCCACGCTAGACGCTGTTCCAAGACTTCAATTCAGAGCACATTACTATAGTCTCTCTAGACTGAAGGATGGCTACACACAATACAACAAAACTAATAGGTGGGAAATGCTTTTTTACACAGTGTGTAATTAATTCTTGGTTTTGCTGCCATAAGGTGGTATAAAGGGATTATACAAATTCCTAGACGAGTCTTTTGTGATCCCTATAACAAACTTTACTGGTATCACCTCTTAATAGCCACTGAAAGAGATAAAATGTCACTGATTCATAGTTGTTGGGCAATAACTATCGGTGTTGTTATTACATATATGCCCACTTCTCAAGGCATGTACTGTGGGAAACAGGATGTTAAGGTAGCTGAGCTCTTGGTCTGACACAACAGGGCTCTGCTTATGTTTCTTTTTTACAGCAACAAGCAGACAGACAGACAGACAGTATATTAGGCCCTCTGTCCTTCAGTAGTATTCATTGAAATTCTTCAGCAATCCAAATGAATTTGGACAATCTCTGAGCAACCCTGAAAACGAAGAGCAATTCTGTTTCACTCCTAACTGTAACACATTCTATAGACATGAAGAAGATGCTAGAACAGACTATTGCGCCAGATAATTATGCACAATTAATTTCAGTACCTGCAGTGAACAAGAACTGGCTCATTTTCTACTCTCTTTGGTCTCATGTAGGTCACAAATTCCAAAAAGGCAGTGGAATCATCAGGGACACCATGGTCAGGCCATGCCACATACTGCAGATGGGTTACAGTGTGTTCTTCCTCAGTCTGAAATGAACAAACATTTTCTCCATCAGTTATCAATGAGACAGCTGTAAAAAGCACCATCAGTTTAAATTAACTTAAATACTTATCAAATCAGAATCGCTTCTCTCTGTTCAAAGTCTGGAGATTACACATTTCAGTGCAACAAGAAACATTGAGGTATATGGTAAAAAAAAAAAAACCCAGAGTGTATATGTGATAAATGCTGGAACCTCTGGGTGACTGGGTTCAGGTTTCCCTGCCATAGGTTCCCCCTATTCTGAACTCACGACTGGAGATTCTTCTGCTTCAAATGTTAACAGTTTTATTCAACACAACCGGTAACTTATCAACAACCACCTCAAATGACATATCATCAATCCCATAATTTGGGGATTCAACTGTCTATCTCCTCGTACTGTTCAGGCTTCCACATCTACTGGTGGCGGTCTTTCCTACACTCCTGTCCATACTGGATAGATTGTTTGGTAAGGCACTGAACACAGGCTGCCACAACATGGATGATGGGCTCAGCTCCGCCCAGCCTTGTCATCCTTCTTTTTCCCTGCGTCCTTCCACATTCTCATGTCTCATCTGCTCCTGCATTTCCATCTCCAAGAGGGGGTAGCGATTCTCCCTGAGGGACTCTCTCTGTACCATTTCCCCTCTCTCTCTTTCCAGTTTCCTTCACTCCCTCCTCTCCTGAAAGTATGATTTAGGCAGGGGCTGATGGCATCTTTACCTCTCCCCTCTTCCTTAGGCACTTGCAAGCATACCCAGTCCACAGGTATTCCATAGTGACTCATTCCTATCCTTGGTAACTTGGGAGTCTTGTTCCTTATTCTCCCGTCCTCCGTCTCCTGTCTGAACGTCTGTCCCAGACTCCTGGTTAGAGTTACCTTGTTCTATCTCCTCACATTCTTCCTCAAGGCATTTTGTATTTCTCTGTTCTCTGTCTTACAGTGGTATTCCACCTGTCTCTTCTTTCATCACTCTGTTTTCCTCCTCTTTGCTTTCCTTTTCTTTTACTTTGCCTTCTCCTCTGGCTCCTTCCCTTTTTCCAGTTGGTCCTTTCTCCAGCTTTCCATTGTGCCTGAGCTTTCAGGTCTGTCAGGTGACTTCCATCCCTCTATAGCCATCCCTGTTTCTTGAGGGAACTGGTGGTTTCATAACCCTCTGTCTCTATGGGAAGAGGGGATGGCATGCTGACAGGGGAAGTGGCTTCCCTGTCCTTCTGCTCACACTCTGTTTTCAGATCATCAGGATAGCATGTTCTTTCTGAATATTCTCTAAATTGTCAGTATAATGCCACAGAAAACCACTCTTTGCTTTCAGTCTTATTGCAAAATTTTCTGTCCTGTTTGCCTCAAGTGAGTGAAACCATTCCTCTAATAATAACACTGGAAACTGTAATTCAGTTGCAGCAAAGACAGAAAAAGTCTCATTTGCAAATCCTAACCTAAGGTGACCTAAAGAAACACACTCTTGAGTTTTCTAGAGACTCTCTTCTAAAATAACTCTCTCAAGACAATCTGTCACTTCACCTCAAGAATGAACAGCTAGTAAAAATACTTATAAGCAGGCTGTGCCTTTCTTTCTCTTTGGAATCATATCCAAGCCGTGGTCAGACTAGAGAAATGCCCCCCTACTTTCTCACATCTTCTGGTTCCTGTGTAGTTGTGCACTGTGGTCATGCAGCTTATATCCTGTGATAGTGGTTTATACTCTGTGTTTTAAAGGGTAAATTAGATGCTGTACATTCGTCTACACCCCTCAAGCGGGACATATCTTCTTCCTCTTTTTTGCTTTTCTCTGCCCCCTTCACCCTCTTAAAAATGTGTAGGTGCACTGCTGTGTCAACAAAATGCCTTTGCTGGCCACTCAAGGCTCCCTGGAATGTCGCCAAACCAACCAGGAGGAACACTGAAGCTTTTCTTTATGCTTTGTGCTCCTTCGTCCTTCTTTGCTTCCAGTTCTGCTACACATCCCTTACCAATCCTCCTGCTCTGCCACTGCTACCGCCACTGCTTAGGAGAGCAGTGGAAAACGTTTGGGAAGTCCTGCAGTAGGGGGACTGATGCTCCACATGCTTCCTTTTGGCTATTCCTGGAGGATTTGGGGGGGGTGTCCTACTATTATACCTGTGCCCTCTACTTCCCAGGTAGCCTTCAACTTCCTCTTTCAACTTCCCCATCGGCCCCCTTCTCCCTTTCCCTTTACAACCCTCAAGCCCTATTTCATGGAGGCATACCAACGCACCGTGTGAAATGTTTGCAGACCTCTGGTTTAGAGCTTTAAACAGTGGATCAAATGGCAATGAAGTACACTGTATGATCAATTCAATCATGAGTCAATTCACAAAATACCAATTATCACCAATTACCTACTAATTGTGAATCTGAATATCTCTGAGCAGGTAGATGCAAGTCTAATTCAAGAAAGTATCAGAAATGGGTTACTCCTCCCATATATTCTGTACTTCTCTATTTGGATTTACCATTATGGACACACATCTTTTTAAATTCTTCCTACATGATGAAAAAGTCTTGCCCAGTTTCAATTGCTCTAGAGACTTTTTTTACACTCTATTTAATATTAGTTCCTTGGAAGAAGAATGCATCTGAATTTCCATTTTTTTTTCCCTGTGGTAAACTGAGCCCTTCCACATTGAGAGAAATTATTTTCATAACATTCTTTTTCTGATATATTTTTAAAATACTAGAAATGTGAAAGAGGATAAGTAAGGAGCTCTTTATATATTTATTATCAATTTAATTTTTTAAATGTTGTGTTTGAGAATGAAAAACCCAACGGTCATCTAGCACTGAACACTTATATCAAGATCACCAATCATTAATTTCTTCTTTGTTCAGTTAAGTTGTTACAAAAATTATTAGTATATCTTGTAGTTTCTTCAATATTCTGGTCATTCTTGCTCTAATTTCTTGCACTGTTGTTTCAACTCCTGAAGCAGCTAAACTGTACAAATTAAGAAATGTGACCACAACTCCAGACAATTACTCTAATAGTTTCCTCTTTTTTTTTTTTGCTATTTTTTGCCATTTGTCTACATTTGAGATTATGCTTTCATGTTTCTGTGATTAAATCTGGTGTGCCCCCCCCCAAAAAAATCTTTATAAAAGGTTTTGTTTTTGCTTCAGTCCTTCACTTCCTTGGTTGTCAGGTTCACTATTGCATGAAATTGTTCTTGTTTTCCCTGCAAGGCATTTCTAACTTGATCCTGTGTTTTTAAGCTTTCCTCCAATATATTCAGTGGCCCTTTCATTTTAGCAAGTTGTTCCTCCCAGCTTCTTTAACAATTATCCTGGAATCCTGATCTTTTTTATATAGCATCTCTAAATCTTTTTTTTCTTGCTCTTGAATATGTTACATTTTAGCATCAGATCTTATTTGTCTTCCTTCAGCATTTACTTTATAGAAGCAAGTAGGTTGAAATTTCCATTCTCTTGCCTTTCCCCCCTCCTTCTGTGGCAGTGGAAGTGCCTGCTACTTCTGTTATTCTATCCACTAGGCTTTCTTCACATCTCTTTTGATAATCTTGACTTCTGGGGATAATCTAATGCTCCCTGAGCAGCTAGGTCTATTATATTTACCAGGTCTGACGTGCATTGTTCCTCACTTCTTGTCATTAACAGATCATGAGTAACGTTTAAACAATCTCTACTAATAATGTGCTCCAAATAACTTTTTTCCCCATTTTGTTCCTCATTATTATTGTTTTACATTTTAACCAGCTTTTAAACATTATAACCAGTCTTTATCTAATTCTTTTTTCTTTATTGAATATGAAAATTAATCATGTGTATGCAAAAGCAGAGAAGCAAATTTGCAAAGCCTCATTTATTATGTATGTATTATTTATTATGTATTATGTATGTAAGCTGCCCCTAGACTTTGTCTAGGGGGGGCGGGGTAAAAATCTAATAAAAGTAAAAGTAAAGTAAAGTATGACAGTAGTTCTCATAATGTTATCCATCTCAGGATAACACTAAACTTCATTGTTTATACCTTAAATCTGCATAAAATTCATTCATAATTATAATCTACCTAGTTCATCTCAATTTAATAACTGACAAATATGTATACAATATAGAATGAGACCACCACGTCCCAAAAGTCATTAATTTAATATGTTATATTTTATTAATTTTCATACTCAACAGCAGGATGTCTAAGAATGGTTCCTATCCACAGGAATGTGGCTTTGCCTGCTATCTACTATCAGGTTAAAGACATGAATCTTTAAGCCTTTTTTGTTCTCCCTTCAATGGAGAATACGATCAAAACACTGTGAAGTAGTAGCAGATATTCAGAATAAAGGATAGTAAAGAGTGAGGATCACATCCTCTCTTTCTGCCACTGACACAGATTTCCTCGGCTTCTTCTTCCCCTTTCCTTGAAAAGCCTGTGTCTCGGTCATAAAATAACGCTCAAACAAGATGGCATGTATTCCAAACTCTCTCCCTCTCTTACTACCTTTTTCTCTCTCTTAACAGATTTCTATTCAATAAGACATTCAGTCACATTCATCCTCTGAACTCCTGCTTTCTATTCTCTTCATCTTATGCCTGCTTTCCCTGCCTTTGCCAAAAATGCTGAGCAGGGGTTACTAAAGGTGAAACAGCAGAAAGGGCAGTGATTTAGATAATCAAAATACATCCCAAGAATAATTATAGCAGTTGAGGAACGTTATGTCCTCTTAAAACTACCAGCTGTCTGCCAGCTGTTATCAGCCTCTCTGAAAGACTTGAACAGCAACTTTGGGATGGGGAAAGCCCACTCAGCTGCCTCAGCATGCCAAAAGCACTTTTCAATCTGCATGAAAATTTGTATTGATTATCACATACATTTTTGAATTATCTGAATATATATTCTCAACCATTTCCTAAATTAATATATTTTTGTGCAGACTTTTTCACCTGTTTTCAAGCTATTTTTCATCTGTTTTCAAGCTATTTCAAGCTATAACAGCAAGTTAAAGAGCCTTGTGGTGCAGTGGTTAAACTGCTGTACTGCAGCCAAAACGGTGCTCACAACCTGGGGTTCAATCCCAGGTAGTGGCTCAAGGTTGACTCAGCCTTCTCTCCTTCTGAGGTCAGTAAAATGAGTACCCAGCTTGCTGGGGGGGGGCAATGTGTAGCCTGCATAATTAACATGTAAACCGCCTAGAGAGTGCTTGAAGCTCTATGGGGTGGTATATAAGCAGCATGCTTTGCTTTGTTATTTTTCTGTTTAATAATGTGTATCTTTCAAAATACATTTTTGGGCAGATTCTTCCAAGCATATACATTTTTAGTACACATTATAGTATTTTGGTAAACCACATTGTTTAAACTTTGGAAGACACTGGATTTCAAGGTTTAAATGCATTCCAGAATACAGTGTTGCCTCGCTTAACGGGCACCCTGTTTAACGATGAAATCGCATGCCGACAAACTTTTTGAGATCGCTTTTGCGATCGCATTGCGATGTTTTAAATGGGGAAAATCGCTTTGCGATGATTGGTACCCTGTTTTGCTTACCGATCATCGCAAAGTAATGATTTTTTAACAGCTGATCGGCGGTTCCAAAATGGCCACCAGGTAAAAAAAATGGCCGCCCGCTGTTTTCTGGGACGGATTCCTCGCTTACTGGGCAGTGAAAATGGCCGCCGTATGGAGGATTTTCACTTAAAGGTGAGTCTGAAGCCCACAGGAACACATAGAAGGGGTTTCAATGCATTCCTATGGGCTTTTTAATATCACATAGTGACGAAATCGCTTTGCAGCGATTTTTGCTGCACCGATTATCGTCGCTATGCAAGGCACCACTGTATTACTGAGTTTCAGTAAGAATGAATTTTAGTAAAGTTGCACTGAAATGTAAAATGAACCAATTTTTCATCCATTCCTTTTCCTGGGAGTATGTCTTACTGAATACAGTGGCGTGTGTTTGTGAATAAATGTGAGCAGGATGGTATTGTATTCATGCAATCCTATATCCACTCATCCAGGAATAAGCCACACTGAAGTTATGTGATTTACTTCTGGGTGGGCACATACAGAATTGTATTGGAAGAAAGATACTAATTGGCTGAACATGCATGGTGTGGAACTCATCTTATGAATCAGATCCACACAGCTGGTTTTGCCGGTAGTTGTGTTACAGTGAAGTCCCACTTCACTTAAACAGTCAAAAGAACACATCAGCAGGAAGATAACATCATCTGCATATTGCGAAAGCCTTTGCCAGGGGAAGGGTGGGGTGGTAAGAAGGTTGAATGATATATTTTGAATATAAAACATTTTGGTAAGGTGACACACCATTTTCATTATACATCTGCAGTTTGAAAATTTGTTTAAATGTAACTATATACATGCATGCATGTAGATTACATACACTGGCCAGTATCTTTTTGCACACCCCAAAATTGTAAAAAGGAAGCATTCTGTGAGCAACAATCTGTACTGATGATAACATGGATTTCATTACTCATATGAAGCTAGGCAATAAGATACTGGCCGCTGATTTTCATTTCGGTTTGCTTTGGAAGTGCAAATCTAATATAAAGGATAAAATATTTCAGACTGAATTTCTTAAAAAAAGAGGCATAGTCTGCAATCCCAAACAGCTCAAATAAAAAGTTCTTACAATAGTTTCATAACAAGTGGCTCTATATCTTCATGCTTTCCAGATTTCTGCCACCATCTCCATTATTTGGATAAAATCACGTTGCTTAGTGCAGCTCAATTTAGCCTATTGAATCAGTGGAACTTACATGGAAGTTGACTCACAAAATCCCTGCTATTCAATGGGCCAGCTCTAGCTGCAACTTAGATTTTAGCCAATGTTCTATGGTTTGTCAAAAGCAAGGCAAAATTACATTTACATTTATAGTTCTCATCAACCTCTTAAAACCTTTATCCATAGAATATGAATATGACAAACAGCCAAAATACATTTTTATTAGCTGAATTATCACATGAAATGCATTAGTTTTTTAAAAAAGTGCTTTTAACTGGCTCTGGCAAATCTCATATGGTTACAGGTAAATATATTTGCATAAATTCCTCAACTATGATCTGCAATTCGGCTTCATTTTCCTTCTCCTGGTGGAGTTGCAACCTGGATTGCCATCCCAATTGTTTGGCTCCAGAAAAAGTCCCCTCCCCCTCCCCCTCCCCCCTTTACCTGGTATCCAAAAGCAATATACACAAAGGGGAAGAAATCATGGTTATGCTGAACTGCTTTTTACGTTCAATAACTGAAAAGCATTTTGGATTTTTTTTCTCATGAAACCACAAAGTTCGCTTGGTTTCTATCCTGTGTATTGAGTCTGCCAGTAAGAGGCTGCTGAATATTGTCTAAGAGCGGCGCACACAGACAATTACATATGACAAATGCTAATGTGTATTTTTTTTTCTTGTAGCTGAACAAAAATAAAGATTACTTACATCAGTATTTGTAATAACCATTTCTCTAAATACATAAGCAATGGTGCAATCTTCAGAATGGCACTTGATACGAAAATTACCATGTTCTGCAATGTCTGGAGGATCGGGCCAATACTGATGACATTTGGTCTAGCACAAAGGACAAAAAAATGACATGATATTCTTAATTTTCATCCAGGGGCATTTACTTTTCCTACATGGCATCAGATCTTCAAAACTTACATGCACCAAACTCTCTTGTCATCTATCATTAAAAATGTTTAATTTCATTTAAAAATCTAGCTTGAATTAAAAAAAATAAAATACTTAGAACTAAACATAAATGCCAACAAAAATTGTGTTACATTATGAGATCTTAATAGGAAAAGAGCCAAACTTCAGATTCTAGAGAACAGAACTTTGGACTTTAGAGATTAACCAAATTTCTTTAGCAATAAAAATATCTAAACTATGAGCACGCTATATTAAAAAAAAGGGGGGGGGACAGCACATTGCTCTTGACTCAATCCCTTCCTTTCTGATATTTTGTAACAAAATTATTGAGCAATTATTATCGTATTTTTCCGTGTATAAGATGAGCCCCACTTTTCCAACCCCAAGAAAAAGAAAAGTGGGGGGGTCATTTACTTCATTCCTATTTCAGGTAAAGCAGCCATGAAAGGGCTGCACCACCACAGCCCTTTGATCGTGCAGCCCTTTCATCACTTCTTTACCCGAAGTAAAGCTGTAATCGTGCAGCCCTTTGATCCCTTTCCCCCTTACTTCCTTGTATAAGATTGACCCTCAATTTTTATTCTATTTTAGGAAAAAGTATTATCTTATACATGGAAAAATATGATACTAAATAAATAAAATCAGAAGGAATTTCCCTCAGGCTCAGTTATTTCAAATCTGTTAATTCTAACACAAGAAGGACTGCTGCATTTGAATTCCTCTGGAGTCCATCTCCTCCTCCACCCCCATCCCCAAAAAGGAAGAGCAGAGATATGACTAAAAGGGAGACTAAAAGTAGGTTTTAGGAACTTACGTTCAGACCTACAGTTTACAGATGTGTAAATATCTCTCTTTAAAACCAAACCTACTTTCTATGTTGTGAAAATGATGCATCTTAATATAGTGATACATCACTAATCCAAAGCAGGAAATAGAAATAAAATAGACTCCACATCGAATCTTTAATGATGAAAAATCCTGTCATTCCTCTCTAAAGTCATAACCTGTTGCAGTGTTTTGATTTTATGACAAAATTATCTTTTTGCTACACAGTATAAGTACAAAGATAATTCAGAGGAGAATAGCTACAAATTCCCTAGAGTCCACCCCTTTCTCATCAACTGGTACTTAAAGTCTTAATAACTCACTCTGAAACATGTGTAGGAGAAAGAATAAAACAATGTCTTAACTTATACTAGCTTGAAATTATACACTTATGTATACTGCTTTCCTTAATGCTCATATACTAACAACCACATTAACAGATCAATAGCAACAAAACAACTATGACCAAACAATGAAAGAGAGGAACAGAACACTCAGCAGACAGATGGGGTTCTCTTTGCATTCAAAAGCTGGAAGGAATGATTGATTAGTGCTCCATAGATGATCACTCTAGTTCAAAAAATTACTCTCGTACCTCAAACTACAAACAGCATGTGAAGTTGTAAATAGAACTCCAGGATAAGTGGCTTATTTAAGAGATTTTTGCCACTGTGTTCAATGGGAATGATTCCCTAGCTATTCTGTTTAGGATGGCAGTCTGAATTTTCCTATGCAGTTATTTTTGTTGTGTAATAAAAATATGATTTGTCAATTTATTGCACCTCCAACTGAAAAGCAAGGGACAAATAACTGTCTTTTCTGCCTTAAAAAATTCTTTTTATAGCTCTTTACAAATAACCGTTTTTTTACAAATACAATCCAATTCTGACTAGCTCAGGTTTTAAGGACTTTTGACATATGAGGAATACCTCCATTTTCTTACTCCCCAAAGTATGGTTTTATAGCTTGTGCAGCCAACTTTAATTGAGGACCTTATCAGGTCCAGGTCCACTACTTGAGGACCAATGGATTCTGCAAGGAAGTAGTTATCCATGCAGCTACAGTTGCTTCACAGTGCAATGTGGAAGGTTTAATAAGAGAACATGATGTCAATTAAATTCCTAGTCCAGTGACAGTAAAATAATTGAATCAATTGTTGATTGGTAAGTTAACACTTTAAAAAATACCCTCCAATTCACTGGGTCTGCTCTAGTTGATTAGTAAATAGATTTAGGCCACTAAGTGCAAGAGGTAGTTCCCTATAAAAAGGGAGGCACAAGAGACATAAATGACTTGAAATAATTTTGAACAGTTTTCTGGAAATAATACCTGTTTTACATTTAGTTGTGATTAGAAGATACTGAAGTGCTGCTGGCAATTTGCCTATATACCGTAGTATAACATAAGAGAGAGAGAATAGTGTAATGCATGCCCTAGACTCATCTAGAGTACGTTTTTACAGTTTTATATTATTACAGTGGTGCCTCGCAAGACGAACGCCTCACGAGACGAAAAAACCGGAAGATGAATGTTTTTTTCGATCGCTGTGGTGCCTTGCAAGATGGCTTTTTCTATGGCCGTGCTTCGCAAGATGATTTTTTCCCCCAAGACAATGCCTCGCAAGACGAAAAAATTGTATGCATTCCTATGGGAAGCCACTTTTTGCAAGATGATTTTTTTTGCAAGACAGCGCTTCTCGCAGAACGAATTACATTTGTCTTGCAAGGCACCACTGTATTGTTAATGCTCTTAGTTACCTTTAACATTTTATGGAAAGGTGCAATAGGAATGTTTTTAACAACCAAAATAGTGATTGTGAGGTTACAACTTTCAGTTTGATGGTTCTGACATTTCACAAATTGCAGCTTATTTTTTCAAAGGAGTGTTTCATCGAAGGAAGGAAGCTAATATCAGAAATTGCCAAAGGGACAAGCAAAATCACATTTCACTGTATACAAAACTCCTCCTCCCGCCCCATTCCTTCTTTTCCTTTGTAAACAAAGATCTCCACACCCCTGGAATAGATTGAAAACAAATGCCACCTACCCGCCCTCTTTCTGTGAGGGTTGTCAACATGATAATTAGTGATAGTCTGCGATCCCAAACTGCTTGCCAGAAATGTATACAGGTGTGTGGGAGAGGGCCTTGTGTGGCAATGTACTTGTTCAGAAGGCCAGCAGAGGGAATTTCCACCTATTAGGAGATAGTAAGCTGTATATAAAGTTTGCTCTTACTTGAAGGTACTTTGAAAAATGCAAGTTGACTTTTTAAAAAAATGAAAGAATTTAAAGATGTTTTCAAATACAGCATCAATTCACTCAAAATCAGATAATTATGTCAAAACTTAACCAATATTAAATATATATGCACATGGAAATTTAAGATTAGTATTGATCTAAATGAAGATAGGCTAAAAGCTTCTCCCCACAAAAAGTAAACAGTAATTTGGCCACCTATGGCAAGTCACCCTTTTCAGTGAATCAGTGAATCTTGAGGAGACCTCAAGAATGTTGCAGGCAGATCCTACATGGGGTAGAGGGGTGGCTTATACTAGTTTTGAAGAGACTTCACTGTTGCTTAGTATAGTATTTTGCCCTAGAGTGCCAATACCACATGGAAAGTCCCTTAGAGTGCTGTGACCTAACATAAGAAATTAAAATTACAATTTAAAAAAATGCCACTAGAGATGTGCAAATTTAAAACTGGATGGATATAAATTAAGGACCAAAATTTAAAGGTTAGTAAATGAATTATATAGGCTGAATTAACATATGTATTTATTAATTGAATCAACTTTATACCACATAAATAAAATTTTAGATAAGACACAGGCCTGTCTCTAGTCTAGTGCAAGCAATATTTTTAAGGGTTAATGCAAGAGTGACATCTAATACAATTTTTGTTGTAGTACCAAATCTCTTTTGAAATTACTTGCCCAACTCTCTGCACAAAATTAGAACCAAAGTACAACTGTGCTAGTGGGGATTTTCACTCTGCTAGTGTTATGCTGGATTTCAGGTATAGTATATAACATATAAATTGAGTAGTCACACCATAAACATGCACTTTAAATAATCATAACATTATGGTCTTTTATTTTGGAAAAATGATCAAAGATTATTCACATTAATCTGCACATAGTAGTATTTAATCATTCTCTCAATTATTTCTCAGAATTTTCTAGTACTAACAATGTTCAATATATTTAATAACATTTTTAAAATAAAAAGAAAATAAGATTTTTAAACTCTACATCTTTAGATAAAAGAATAAACTGACTTATACCTCACATATCCCATGTTTAAAGTTGTTTATACAGAAATTAAAAGAATATGAAAATGAAAAAGTCTATTAAATTTTCCCAAATAATTTGCTGGCTTTTTTCTTGAGATGTTATCTGCTGGGTCTGTGTGTATGTGTATGTATGTGTGTGTGCGTGCACACACATGTACCTGTGTGGAAATGCTAATGACTAAATACAATGCATTGCTGGCTAAAAATGTTAGTTTATAAATGTAATTAGCATAAGATTTTTATGCCTGCTTTCCTCCTTGTACATTCGGAATGCCTTTGTGTACATGAGGTATATCTTCTACTGCCAGACTTTGTGGAAATTAAACTGCTTTAAGCATGACGTTTCTTGTGTTTGCAAAAAAACAAAAACCCACCAGTATCACTTACATTCACATAATTTGCATTTATATAATCATCCTTTCCTTGTAATATTACTCTGGTGGTATCATCTGGTGGGGGGAAAAAAAGATCAATAAATGTTCAAAGAATTAATACAGTACTATCTTTAAATCACAGTGTAGGTCTATAGATCATGGGGAGAGTGGCAATTTCTTCTTTGCAAAAAAAATGCCTTTCACCACAGACTCATCATCTCAAAATCTCTGTTTGGAAAACACGTTAATGAACTCCTTATTGACTGACAAGATGGACAAGAATGAATGCATCAATAAAATGACTTTATTAAATCACAGAGGTACAACAAGGAGAAAAATTGCAGCAAAAACTTTTAAAGCTCTCTGGAAAAGGAGACGTATAACACAATTTGGATCTTCATAGTGGGTTGGAGGTAGAGGGTGAGTTGCTAACCTGTAACTGTCATGTAAGGGAATCTATGGCTATGCGTAGCATCATTTTGGCAAAGAAAGCTCAGAAATAGAAGGGGAAATTCTTTGTCCCTGTTTGACTGAGGGATGAGACCTTTTCCCAGTGATTCTGGGACTGCTACAAGTGCGAAGCAAAAACTAAACCTACTTCTGGAAAATGGAAGTATTGTGTGAATGTCCACATGTCCACTGAAGAAATGGAGCAAGGGAGGCAACTCTTCCCTTAAAGGTATTTTTGGTCTACAACTCCCATTAGCCCTGGATAAAATAGGTAGAGGTGAGTGATTATGGGAGTTGGGGTTGAAGCACATCAGGAGGATCCCAACTGCCCAACCTTGAATGAAATTTACAGACAAGCAACCTGCCTTTTTTTTCTTTGTGGTTATTTTACAGTTATATACATGGGAAAACTTGGAGGTGACAGTAGATCTTTTTTATTTTTTGCTCCTGTAAATGACAACTGTTATTCAAAGCAATGTACACAGCCTTGCTTTGATATTTATACATGGGAGCTGCTTAGGCACATATGTCAAAGCAAGGCCTTGTACACTGCTTTGAAACGTCTTCATTTTCTTCTTCTTTTCCTTTTCTCCAAATAAGTGAACTGGGCCATACCCACTGTCAGTCATAACATCTGTAAAAACAGGTGGGAAAACATTCCATTTTTGGAGAAGGTATTGTCCACGGTGGGTGTGTGAGGAGTGTGAAGTCAGTCAATTTCCTCACTCCTTAATTTTTTGTTTCCCCACTTTCACATATACCATTATATGGCTCATCTGCTTCTATATGTGCTTGTCCACCTGTGCTTCATATGCATACGGAGTAACATGAATAAAAACACTTTATTTTGCATTAGTCTCATTTAGCTTAGAAATGATAGATATGGGAATCATATCACTAACAATTTCTATTAAAGAGAATGATACCTAATATTTATATATTGCTACTTACATGGTAGAACATCTTTGTATCGATTTTTGTCCATGTTTTGAGGTAGTTTTGCATAAGTAATAGCTAATCCTGGCTTTTTTCTATAAAGTTGCTAGAAGAAGAAGAAGAAGATAATTTTTTTAAATCACAGATTCATAGAATAGTGAAGTTGGAAGGGGCCTATGAGACCATCAAGTTCAACCCCTTTCTCATACAGGAATACAAATTAAAGGATATCTGCCAGGTGGTTGTCTAAATTTCTCTTGAATGTCTCCAGTGCTGAAACACTCAACACCTCTCGAGGTAACTGGTTCCACTGTCATACTGCTCTAACAGTTAGGACATTTGTATTCAACTGAAATCTGGCTACCTGAAACTTGAGCCCATTGTTGCATGTCCTGCACTCTGGGATGATCGAGAACAGGTCCTGCCCCTGCTCTATATGACAACCTTTCAAGTATTTAAAAAGTGTCATCATTATCACCCCGTCTTCTTTTCTCAAGACTAAACATGCCCAGTTCTTACAGTCTTTCTTCATAGGGCTTGGTTTCCAGCCCCCTGATCATCCTTATCGGCCTCCTCTGGATGTGTTCCAATTTGTTAGTATCCTTCTTGAAGTGTTGTGTACAGAACTGGACACAATACTCAAGGTGAAGCCTAACCAGTGCCAAAGAGAGCAGAACAAGCACCTAGCAGGATTTTGAAACTATACTTCTGTTAATGCAGCCTAAAATGACATTTGCCTCTTTTGTAGCCATGCCACACTGTTGGCTCATATTCAGATTGTGATCCACAACAATTCCAAGATCCTTCTCGCTTGTAGTATTGCCCAGTCAGGTATCCTCCCATCTTGTGTGCATTTGGTTTCTTTTTTTGAGGTGCAGCACTTTGCACTTATCCCTGTTGAATTTCATTCTGTTGTTTTCAGCCCAGTGCTTCAGCTTATCTTGAATTTTGTTTCTGTCTTCCAGGGTATTAGCTATTCCGCCCAATTTTGTGTCATCTGCAAATATGACAAGTGTTCCCTGCACTCCCTCATCCAGTCATTAATAAAAATATTGAAGAGCACCACACCACAGACTGAGTCTTGAGGTACCCCACTTATTACCTCCTCCCAGTTAGAGAAGGAACCATTAATCATCACCCTTTGAGTATGATTCGGTAGACAATTGTGTATCCACCTGACATTTGCTCTATCCAGCCCACACCTAGTTAGCTTGCTAATCAGGGTATCATGGGGCACTTTCTCAAAAGCTTTGCTGAAGTCAATATATTCCATGTCTACAGCATCCCCTTTGTCTATCAAGGAAGTTATACAATAAAAAACTGCAATCAGATCAGTCTGGCAAGATTTGTTCAACAAATCTGTGTTCGCTTTTAGTTATTACTGCATTGCTTTCTAGGTGCTTGCACAGTGACTGTTTTATAAATTGTTCCATAATTTCCCCTGGGATTGACTGACATCAGGCTGACTGGCCTGTAGTTCCCAAGTTCCTCTTTTTTGCCCTTTTTTGAAGATAGGCCCTCCTCCAATCATCTGGCACCTCACCCATTTTCCATGATTTCATGAAAATAATTGACAACAGTTCTGAGAGTTCTTCCGCCAATTCCTTTAGCACTCTCAGATGCAGTTCACTGGCCTTGGAGATCTGAACTCAATTCAAGGTGGGATTCCTTGACTCTTTGTTTATCAATCTCCAGTCACAATCCTGTCTTCCACTTGCACGTCACATTTGTCTGGAGGTTCACAGTCTATCCTATGGGAAAAGACTGAGCTAAAATAGGTATTGAGCACCTCTGCCTTTTCTTTGCCATCTGTTATCATTTTTCCATCTCCGCTGAGTAGCTGTGTCACAATTTCTTTTCTTTGTCTTTTGCTTCACAAATACCTGAAAAATGCTTTTTTATTGCTTTTAATGTCTCTAGTTAATCTCAGCTCATTCTCAGCTTTTGCTCTCCTAATGCCATCCCTGCATTTCCTTGATAGTGGTCTGTACTCTTCTTCCTTGGTGACCTGGCCTGTACGTGTCTTTTTTTGTGGTCAGATCCTCCCTAAGCTTTATGTGAAGCCACCCTGGCTTTTTTTGCTGCCTCCCACCTTTTTTTCTTGACTAAAATTAATAACTGAAGTCTTAGGGCTAAACTCTGTGTTAATCTCAGAAAGCCAGATCCACTTAAATCCATAGAGATTTTACATCACTTGTGAATAAAAAGTTCCATTCATTTCAATGGGTCTTCTCTCATTGAGACAAACATTGGATTTAACCATAGTCTTTGGCTTTAGGCATTCAGAAAAAATATTACCTCCAAAAAATCAATTTTGGAATTATTTTAAAAGTAAACATCCACACTCTACAGAAGCTATTGCAATCATTGTTGGCATTGTTATCATTAGATATGGGATTTCAATACACTCTTTATAGAGGCAGCCTCTGCCATGAACCTTTGAAGTAATTTGAAGTAAATAAACGATGATTCGATAGGAAGTATAAATTCAATAGTCTCTGAAACAGATCTAGCCAACATAGCCAAAAAAAAGGAACTGAGGGGATCATTGATGGGTGGAGCATGTGCTCCATGGGGGAATGCTCCACTAATCATGTGTCTTTATGCGCTAGAAGCTTCCGAGAGGTTCAGCACAGGCACAGAACAATTCAATTGTGTGCATTCAGAGGCCACAAAGTAGTAGTACAATAAAGCACAAACAAAAAACACAACTGGGAAGGGGAACAACTCATTGATACAGTATCTGCTTTGTATGAAGATAATCCCAGGTAAGGTAAAGGTTCCCCTTGACAAATGTCTAGTCGTGTCTGACTCTCGGGGGCAGTGCTCATCCCTGTTTCCAAGCCGTAGAACCAGCATTTGTCCATAGACAGTTTCCATGGTCACGTGGCCAGCACGACTAGACACTGAACATTGTTACCTTCCCACTGAGGGAGTACTTATTTATCTACTTGCATTTTTACATGCTTCCAAACTGTTCGGTTGGCAGGAGCTGGGATAAGCGACAGGAGCTCACTCCACCACATAGATTCGAACTGCTGATCTTTCAACCTTGCAGCCCAGAGGCTTTGCAGATTAACCCACAGCGCCACCACAACCCTTAATCCCAGGTAGGGTTAGCAAAAACTCTTGTCTGAAACCCTGGAGAGCTGCCAGACAGTGTTAACAATATTGAGTCAGGCAGATTAAAGGTCTGACCCATGTAAGGCAGCTTCCCGTGTTTTTCTACCCACAACTACAAAGAATTGTCGGTGCTGTGCCTGAAGCCATCGGCACTCAAGCAACCATAACCCCTGTTGGTTTAAGGTGATTTTGTAATGGTAGCTAAATTTTATATTCATGCTCAGAAGGAGAAGAAAGATGGCTCAGTATTGAAGGCTAAATGGTAACTTGTTCTAGTCCTCAGAATTATCATGTCATGAAAGAAGAAACACAGCCAGCTAGTCCAGGAGCAGCAATGAAATTTAAAAAGCAGGATTGAGTAATATCTTTATTGGACCATTAATATATAATTATATTGTATACCGCCTCATAGTGCTTAAAGCACTCTCTGGGTGGTTTACAATGTAATCATGCAGGCCACACATTGTCCCCTCCCCAGCAAGTTGGGTCCTTAATTGCACTAGCTGCCCATTCGCTTCTGCATTGACTTCAAAGTGTTAATGATGACATATAAAGACCTAAACAGTTTAGGGCCTCCATACCTGGAAGAATGCCTTCTCCCACCTAGATCTACTCGAGTCACTTGTCATAGTCAGGAAAGATGGCTGAGGGGCCTGACGGTGAGAGAGGCCCGGAAAGAAAAATCAAGAAATCGGGCATTCTCAGCAGTGGCCCCTCGACTTTGGAACAGCTTGCCGCCAGAGATCTGCCTGGCACCCTCGCTGGGTGTTTTTAAGAGCCAATTAAAAACTTGGCTCTTTAGACAGGCGTTACCTCCTGTCAATACTTTTATTTTTCTTGGTTTCTGCCATTCACTTTCCCATCTTGATTATATTATTATTGTAGATTTTAATTGTTGTTTTAAATCTGTTTTTGTGTTTAATATATTGTGAGCCGCCCTGAGTAGACTCCTGTCTAGAAAGGTGGGGTAAAAAAGCAACAATAAATAAATAAATAAATAAATAAATAAATAAATAAATAAATAAATAAATAAATAAATAAATAAATAATTTACTTACATCGGAAGAATGGAAGGCTGAGTGAATCTTGAGCCACTACCTGTGACTGAACCCGGGTCACAAACAGAATTTTGACTGCAGTAAAGCAGTTTAACCACTGTGCCATGAGGTTCCTCAGATATACAGTGGTGCCCCGCATAGCGACTATAATCTGTGCAGCAAAAATCGTCGCTATACGGATTCGTCGCTATGTGGGAAAAAAAGCCCATAGGAATGCATTAAAACCCATTTAATGCGTTCCTATGGGCAAAAAACTCAAAGTTATGCGAAAATCCTCCATACAACTGCCATTTTCGCTGCCCGGTAAGCGAGGAATGGGTGCGAAAACACCACGGGCGGCCATTTTTTTACCTGGCAGCCATTTTGGAACCGGTGATCAGCTGTTCTAAAAACATCGCTATACGAAAATCGGTAAGCAAAACAGCTTACCGATCATTGCAAAGCGATTTTTTACCATTCAAAACATCACAATGCGATCGCTTTTGCGATCGCAAAAAAATCGTCACTATGCGGATTCGTCATTAAACGAAGCGCTCATTAAGCGAGGCACCACTGTACAGTGGGGTCTCTACTTAAGAACGTCTCTACTTAAGAACAATTCAACTTAAGAACAGCTCCATTTGCTAAATTTTGCTTCTACCTGAGAACAGAAATCCAAGATAAGAACAGGAAAAAAAACCTTTCCTGCTCTTTTTTTAACCTTAGGTCATCTTAGGTTAAAAAAAATTCTCCCCCTAGTGGTAGAGTACGTATTAACCAGCTTTGCATTAGTTCCTATGGGAACTAATGCTTCAATGTATGAACGCACCTCTACATAACAAAAAACCAGCCAGAACGGATTAATTGGTTTTCAGTCCATTCCTATGGGAAATTTTGCTTCAACTTAAGAACGTTTCAACTTAAGAACACCATTCCAAAATGATTTACGTTCTTAAGTAGAGGTTCCACTGTAGTTTCTATGGATGGAAAAGAGCAGATACGGATTAAATGGTTTTCAATGCATTCCTATGGGAAATGCAGATTCAACATAAGAACTTTTCAACTTGAGAACCACCTTCCAATACAGATTAAGTTCTTAAGTAGAGACCCTACTGTACTGTATAAAATCTAGGCAACCTGGTAGAAGGCTGTATGAATTCTAAAAAATACTTCTTTGGCTACCTTGACATAAACCACTGAAGCCTCTGTGCTGCAAGGTCAGAAGACCTGCAGTCGTGAGATTGAATCCACGGGATGGCATGAGCCCCTGTCGTTTGTCCCAGCTCCCGCCAACCTAGTGATTCGAAAGCATGCAAAATGCAAAACTGCAAGTAGATAAATAGGTACCACCTCTGTGGGAAGGTAAACGGTGTTCCATGCCTAGTCACACTGGCCACATGACCACGGAGGATTGTCTGTGGACAAACACTAGCTGTATGGGTTGGAAACGGAGATGAGCACTGCCACCTAGAGTAGGACACGACTGGACAAATTGTCAAGGGGAACCTTTACCTTTACTGGCACTTGAATAAATGTTTGGCTCATTTGGGGATCAATCTGGTTAACCAACATAGCAGATGCCCTGTAATAAACGGCAGTTTCAAGAAGCAGTGCACCTAGACATGTCGCAGATTTCTTCAGGTTTGATCAGAAAAGGATGGATTCAGACCAAAGGGCTCAACACTGTGAATGGCCCATTACCTCAAACTGAATTAGGACCGTTCCACTTTCTAGTCCCTGCTTCAGTTGTTCCATTGACTCTTCTAGAGTTCCACCATGTTCTGAATAGGTAGGAAGATTTGCTTCTGGGAAAAGAGAGCTATCAACTTCATCTTCTGACTTGCTCTCTACAAATGGTTTGACAACTGGAAGACAAAGAATCAAATTCAAACATCAGTAATTTTAATAGTAACATTTAGCACTTTCTATACTAAAGCCATGCAGTGGGGAGTTGTCTGGTATAAGTTAAAATAGATGTAATAGGTTCATAATGAAAGTACAGAAAGGCAGAATCTGTGAAATACAGTCAACTCCAACATAAACTCTATGGCAGAGAATGGCAATCTCTGCCAAATGTTTCTGACTAAACTCCCACTGGCCCAGCCACCATGGCAAATAATCAAGGATAATGGGATCTCTAATTCATTTTGACAACACCATGCTAAATACCCAGCTCTGTAGGATATACAAGAGAAGATGAAGCAGGGCAGTGGTGCTTTGTATGCCAAAGAGGGCATAACACCAAAGAAGCTAACCTAACAAGACCTGGGCCATCTACAGAATCACTTTTGGTGTCAACATCAAACCACCAAGTAAGTTTAGTATTAGTTACATGCTAGCATTCTCAGCAGCAAAATTCTGATGAATTTGAGATGAAGAAGAGAAGATCCTGAATGAAGAAGGAAATCAGAGACATCCACAGACTAAATTGTTATAGCAATGAGTAGATTAAACTACTCTCACAAAGACTGGATAAACACATGTTCCAGACATGACTAAGGATGCAAATCTTCACTTATTTTGTTTTCACATGGAAGAATGAAGATTTTCAAAAAAATGTTCTTCTTCTGGGTGAATATTACAAGAGTTTTTGTGCATTTTTGTGGGGAAACTTTGAAAGTGTTTATTTTGTTTTTGGTTAAAAATATTGTATTGTGTGCAGAAAAAGTTGCCCTTGAATTTTATGAAGTATAGGAGGTTTTTGTGCAACATCACACTTTTTTGCTAATGCTTCTGCTAACAAAAAAGCATTGAACTTTTTACTATCACGAAAAAAGAAAAAAATCATATCACTTTATTCCCCCCCCCATGCTGGTTTCATGATGTGTATTGTCTAGTGAGTACTGCAATCATTCATTAGTCAAGACAAAGATAATACTACCAGATAACATAAACGACAGTTGGTAAGACAATCTCAGAGAACTAACAAGAGAAGATGTGACTCTGGAATTAATTACCGTATTTTTCGCACTATAAGACGCACTTTTTTCCCCACAAAACAGGGAGGTGGAAAGTCTTATGGAGCAAAGAAAACAGATTATTTTTTCCTCTTTTCTTCTCCTAAAAATTTGGTGCGTCTTATGGAGAGGTGCGTCTTATGGAGTGAAAAATACAGTATAAATGGTGCCTGGTGCTTCCTGCAAGACATTATATTATTGACACTACACTGTATTGATAACACAGTGGCCATGGTGCTGTCAAACTAAATCTACTGTATGTGTAATGGGGTAATTGGAAAACTGCCAAGGAAGATAAACACAGACACATTTCACTTCAAAAGAAGATGTTCTAGAAAGTGAGGAGGCTGATAAAAAGAAAGCTGAAAGAGAAAGTCAAAGGAGCCAATCCTCTCCAGAACACCAAAACAACAGAAATTTAGTTAGAAGATACATCACAAGGCCAGAAGGTAAAACCAAATATAAGAGGCCTCCAGTAAACAGGCAACCTCAAGGAAGCTATTAAAGAGAAAAACAGATTTCCTTGAGAAAATGAAAGCCGTATCCAAATAAGGACAACAACAAAATGAAAGGAAAGAAAAATAAAAAGAGATACAAAAAGGGATTTTGAGGGGCATACTGCTAAAACCAAACAGTTTAAAGAAATACATAAATCAAAACAAAAAAACTTCATGACCAAACCCTACGGGTGTTTGCAAAACTTGGAACAGCTAATTGCAGCTTAACAATGAGGCATGGAGACATGTCTCAACTGCATGCCCGGTCGCGTGCCCAACTTCCCACCTGAGCTGTGTCCTGGCACCAGCTGTTGCAAGCTATATAAACTTTACACAAAGACCTACAGGATTCCAGCTGATGGGGGGAGGTTATTACAGAAGAGTTCAGAGATGTGATTTCTCTCACGCTGCTTGCCATCACTCTGATGCTTCAACTCAAGCATGCATTTTGTACCAGAAGAGGCATCAGAGCTGGCAGGCTGGCAGGAACTTTTAAAGAGAGCCAAATCACTGTAAAGGGGCCAGAGTCTCACAATATTTGCGATTTTTAAAAAGGGCCTGCTTCCGTGGAACTGCCAGTACATTCAAATAATTGCCTGACTTTTATGTCACCACGCAGTCAGCTGAACCATGAGGATACCCATTAACTGATCAATCCAGAGGGTAAGTGGGGGAAAACGATGGAATCCTGAATTATATCCACCACCAAAATAGATCTGCTTGTTAAAGTGCCACCTTGGCAACTCTTGCAACACCTTTCCTTTACATGCTTGTACCTAGTTGTTTTCCGTAGCGTGGCTTTTGCATTGTTCAGCCAAGTACCCAAGAAGCTTTCTGACAAGAAGCTTCCCACTGATCTCTTTGTTCTTCTTGATCTATGCCACTGAATCATTTTAATTTTTTGTTCTAAAGCCTTTGAGATGCCAGATGTTTCTGTTCTTTTTACTTAGACAATCAGTATGTGTAAAGATCTTAGTTCAGCTCTAAGATTAATCTTTGGTTGGATTAGTCTTCAAAACTGTACTTTATGATTCTCACTTAGTACTTCTTTTTGACTCTGGTACCTGGATTTGTGTATCCTACAGTGCGAACTGAGAGCTCCTGTTGTCCTGCAGGAGGCTTCCACCTTCTGTATGAATTCTGTATTCTGGACCCAATGACAGTGCTCAAGGAGAAAATCTATGTGTTCACAGGATCTATTATAAAATGCCCCAATGTGTTGCTTTTGAGTCACTTTTTACTAATTGTCTTTCTCGCAACTATTCTCAAGGTTCTCTGTGTTTTAGTGGAGGAGATATATAGGGATGGAAAACCTCTAGGGTATAGAGGCTGCACATTCCCACCTAGAACCTGGAAGGTTATGCTGGCTTCTGTGCAGGTATTTTTCATTTTTTAAAAAAACTGAAAAAGCCTTTTACACCCTCTCGTGGTCATAGACTGAAATTTCACCATGTTTTCAGCTGCTCTTACAGGCCTAAAAGATGCTTTTCCCCTCCAAAAACTGAAGGTGACTATAGAGGTGCCTCGACTTACAAATGTCCCAACTTACAACCAATTTGAGTTACAACCAGCTTCAGCCACAAAAATTTGCTTCAACTTGTGGCTAGAGCTTTGAGTTATGAATGGGAAAAAAAAGGTGGGGGAGGTAGGGAATTTGAACTGCTTTCAGTGAACTGTTGGTCAGTGAAGAAGCTGCTTCTCTGTAGCTCTTTCACCCCAGCAGTTAGAGAGTGTGGGTTCGGAGAGAGGCTTCTGGTACTGTACTGTATGGTGTTTTTTTGGGGGGGCATTTTTGTTTTTTAATTTTTTTTTCTTTTTGGATTTTTGCTTTTTGACATTCTTTTTTAAAACAGAGAGACAGCCTGTTCTGGGTGAATACTGTATGTATAGGGGTTTTGCAGTGTGGGTTTGGGCTGGGGGGTTATGTTTCTGTGCTCTGATGTGTTTTGCAGTGTGTAGTTGTAGCATTTTTAGTACCTGGTAGAATTTTTTTTAATTCTGTGGCTTCTAAGGTTTGTGTACTGTGACCTCTCTTTTGTTTTAAAAGGTGTTTGGTTTAAAATGTCTTGGTGTAAAATGTGTAGGTTCAAAATGTGTGGGTTTAACAATGTGGGTTTAAAATGTGTTTTAGACTCCAAAGTCTCCCCCCCATTGTCTTCTCTCTCTCTCCTCTCTCTTTTTGTGCTTAAAAGCACAAACCTTTGTCTGAGGGGGTGTGTGTGCCCCAGTGATGACCTTCTTTCTTTCCTCTTTTCCCCATTGTTTCCTTCCCTCCTTTCCTGCCCTTTTTTTAAAAACCTAAGTCATCTTAGGTTAAGTCCTCTTACGTTAAAAGAAGAAAAACCTCCCCCTAGTGGTAGAGGATGGATTAACTGCTTTTGTATTGGTTCCTATGGGAACGAATGCTTCGACTTGCAACCGGCGCCTCTAGATATAACCAAAAACAGCTGGAATGGATTAATCGGGTTTCAATGCATTTCAATGGGAAATGCTACTTCAACTTACAGCCGTTTTGACTTAGGGATTCAGTTCACAAGTTCAGGCACCACTGTACTAGTTTTGTGGTGGTGGGGGAGTCCTCACTCAGCCTGCAACAACTTGGGGAGGAGACATGTTGTATTTAGCTTGAGAGGTCCATGAACACTGCAAGCAAAAATTCGGGGTTGTCAAGCAGTAAGCTGTATGCAGTACCCAAGTCATATCACTGCGCTTAAGTGAGATTCAAGAAAAATGTAAAGAAAGTGCTTCAGCCATGAGGAAATGAAAACATTTCACAAGAAATTCTTTCCCAAAGCAACTTGCACCATCTATTGTTTCAGGTGGTGGATATATTCACTGTCATGAATGAAAATGTACATATATTCACCTGTTATACTTTCCTGTTTGCTTCCGGGCCAGGTTTAGGGTGTTTATGTTAACTTTTAAAGCCCTTAATGGTTTAAGATAGGGGTCCCCAAATTTTTCACCATGAGGGCCACATCATATATTTTACACATTTTGAGGCCAAAGGAATACACGTGCACAGAAATGCACACATGGGCTGAAGGGAATGGACCTCAGCCTATGGCATTCATCAGGCTGGATAAAAAGGCAAGGTGGGCTGGATATGGCCCACAGGCTGTAGTTTGGGGACACCAGGTTTAGGACCTTATTACCTGGTTGAGCACCTCTCCCTCAAAACATATACCTGTCCCATCTGCACCTCTCATATTTGGAGGCTCTAGAAATTTGTCACTTGAAACCATGCCTTTTCTGTGGTGGCTGCTTCACTTTGGAACTCCCTGCCAGCAGAGGTGAGACTCGCCCCATTCCTCTTGGGTTTCGGAGGCAACTGAAGACCTGGTTGTTTCCCCAAGCCTTTCAATAGTTTGCCCCAAATCTAGTAATTTTATGTATCCCTTCTGCTGCCAGCCTGTCATTAATCTTCCTTTTTTATGTGTGTGTGGTTCCTGTAGCTATGCCTAGAACCCTTTTTCCATTATTGTTTCATTGTTTTTATCATCATTGTTTATGACTGTGTGTCCTTCTATTAGCCACCCAGAGTTTCTGGGATAGAAATGTAAACAGACAAGCAAGCAAACTTCCCAGTATGCACCAAGTGCTTCTCCTCACAAGTTTCACTGAAAAAAACAAAGCAAGACAAAAAAAAAACCCTACTGTTGTTATGAGATAAATCAGAATTAGAATCATGCTATGTATGGCACACTACTTTAAAATGTGGAATGCCAGATGTTTCAGGATGTCAGATCTAATTTTCCCATTCATTTATCTAGTATACAGAGGCCAAACTGCATGTTACACTGTGGACTATTCTGTACTAAACATTGCCACAGAAGATGTGAAATGCTTCTGCCACATGCTAACAGTTCAACTGCTGTGAAAATGAACATTTTCGCCACAGGAGAGGTTATAACAGAAAGGACACCATGGCATACGCCTCAATCTCAAAACATTTAACATTAGCAGCAAGCATAGGACTACTGAGGTGAAAGAGATCCCTTAGAGAAAATTGCAAGAATCCTCCAGCCACCATTTCAACAACATACTTAGTAAAAAAGGAAAACCATTAGAATTGGCTATGCATCCAGAGGACTGAAGAAATTCTGGATAATCTGGTGTGGTAACAATATCACGCGCAGATGGAGAAACAAGGTAAAAGGAGCTTCAGAAATAATGCACAACAATGGTTTGAGTACAAGGGGCACTGAAAGCCAGCTGAGCAAGAACTGCTGCTCTGTCCTTCGGTAGAATTAGGTATAGTATTGCTAAAATCAACTAGAGATTGTAGGCAGAGGTTTTTGGACGGATAGAGAAACCAGGTTCACTTGGGGAATGCATAGTGGTGCTGAGGTACTTGAGGAGGTTGTTGGTGAGAAGTTGCGGCCAACAAGGGGAGAATATTATTGAAGATAACCTCCTTGGATTTCATGAGCCCGATAAAAGTGTTAAAATCTAAAGAGATTTAGAATTTGGAATTAATCGTTATAATTGTAATTGTATTTTTAATGATTTTATACGTGTTTATATTGATGTGTTTTTATCTATGTAAGCCACCCCGAGTAGACATTGTCTAGAGGGGTGGGGTAAAAATCTAATAAATATATAAATAAAATAAATAAATAAAGAGTCCAAAGTGGGACAGAGACCCACAACTTTCTTGGATATAGCAAGAAAAAGCCATATTCTTTCAAACATACGGGTAGATGCTAAATACTAGCTTTAGAAGCTTTCTAGACTAAATATAGAAACTTTCTGAAATAAGATCTCTATACAGATACAGAACCTTTATTTGGAACTGCACAGAAATCATGAAGTATTTGGTATGTGTAGTAATAGCAGCAACAGAAACAACCTCTCTCATGTTTTCTCTAGCTTTAAACATCTGACAATACAAACTCACTATTCTCAGAAGCTGAGGCAAAAACAACAAACCTACATGCTCAAACAGCTGCTGAATACACCAGGGTTTCCCCCGTTTCTCTTTTTAACAGGAACTCCTTGTACTATACTGCAGGCTGCAATGATGCATCTCCCAAATTTCCAAGGCTGGCATTTTGGTAGGAGATAAGGAATTTAATTCGTTTAAAAAAATTCTACGATATTGAATTTTGGATACTCTGCTTCTCTATGCACAATTAAAAAGATAAGGAAATGGCCCGATATTGCTGCACAATATCAGACCTGCATTGCCAGCAGGAAACGGATGCCAAACTTTACAAGCAAAAGACAGCATGAATGTTGACCAAACCAATGTCAACAGTCAAAATGGTCTACACGACACCCTCTTGTGCTGACTATAATTCACAAAAAGATACCAAGCAGGGAAAAATCTGAGAACCTGGCTACTTTTTTAATCACTTAGCCATTTCTCATCCAACAAAAATCAACAGGGCTGTTTGTCAACGAACTGTCTAAGTTGCAAGGACTAAGTTAAATTTACTGGAAAAGGCGATGCCACTAGGAAAGAGGGGAGAGAGTAGGAAGAGAGAATGACCCGACATGAGACTAAATAAAGAAAACCACTGAAATATCTGATTTGCAATATCTAAGCAGAGCTGTTAATGATAAAACATTCTGGAGGTCATTAAGTCCTATAGTCACCATATATCAGAAGTAACTTGATGGCATATAACATCTTTGGATTTTTTTTAAGCACCAAGCAATTGTAGCATGACATGATGGGTGGCACAAAAACTCTGCTAACTTCAAGTAAGACTATCCCTAGCCACAAAGCACCAAAACAGAACAAAAGGAAAAAAACAACACAGCAATTTCACAGCTTAAATGAGTGAGCTTCTGAATATTTGCTCTTTATTTTTTGTCTATGTCAGCATTTTTACAAAAGGACACATTATCCTTTTGTAAGCATGAAACTCAAAAATACTATTTGGCCAAGAAGGAGTTACAAATTTCTCCTTCTGAGAGTTAGTTAATTAGATCCTGACTGACAGGGTTCAAAAATTCAGATTGCCTCAGATGCAAAGCTGAGCAGCTACAGTATAGCCTTTGTTGAAGCTTTTTTCTCCAGCAAGCCTGTACTATGCATGCTCAGTGTCATTACTGTTTCTCCCATCTGAAAGGCTTTTTTTGTAGACCAGTATTTCAGCCCCTATAGCCTGGATTCTTTTCAAATGAAGAAAAATGGATGAAACCAACAATTCTTTCTCAATATAAACAAGATTGGTCTTTTCAATTTGTATGAACCATTTTAAATCTGGGCTAAATTGGGGTCACCTATTTCTAAGTGGGGGGAACAGTTTTACATTAAAAGAAAACAACTCAAAAACCATTTGTCCAAACTTTTCCAAATTTTGCATATAGCAACTGCCTCCTGCTGACCTAAAGCCCAGTTTAAAAGTTATAAATTTTTGTTTGGGCTGTTCCCATTTTCAGAATTGCGTTTTAGGCTGGTGCTTTGCTCCAGTGCACAATATCACTGCTGCAATCTTGTTCAGTTGTAACACTAAGGGAGATTCAGAATTGCCAGATCACAGTTTGCTCTTTGGATCAGGCCCAACATTTAATATTAAAATGCAAAACGAATCCAGAATCCTATAATTCTAATACATTTATTATGTTCCATTTGACTCAATGTGAAATTTTAGGAAGTTGTTTTCACACTTTAATAAAATAAATGCAGGAACTTTATTTAGCTATTTAACTGAGATCCAATACTATCCTTTCTCACAAACTTTGATACTGACAAAACTGCAAATGTGTTATTATCTAAACATCGGATTTCAATATTTCAACTGACTATTTGTAGAAACAAAATGACTTGCAAATAATGAACAGATAATAATCCTGGCCATGTCTACTACAGCATATTATGTTCTTAACTAGCAGGACCCCATCATTAAACAACATTCCAATACCCACTCTGATATTTATTTACCTTTCCGCCTGATCAGTAGCACAAGCTCTCTTGTGTGAGACTCTCTGCTGGCTTTTATAAACATCACCACTTGGTCATGTGTGTGCTCAGAGATGTCCCGGCCATTGATTAACACTATCTGATCACCTTCAAGCAATTTTGGAATGCATTTGTCAGACTGCCATAAAGCCAAAGAAAATTATGTCAGTATTTTCAGACCTCTCAATCTGAGAGAAAAACTGAACTTTCATTTCAGTGTAACAGAACCAATGACTGGTCAGCAAGTGTTATTCTTTATCTTGAGATTCACTTTTTTCACCAGGAAATGGTTGAAAGGTTTTTACATTTTAAGTTTCTCACTTAAGAAACAAGAAATTCTTCCAAAGTTTGCTTCCATCGGTGTCCACATTGTTCAGATCAGGTTAAAAATGGAGCTGCTCATTATCTACTAAATCACAGGACAATCCAATTGAGTCCTACAACCTGATATTTTTCTCCAACCCCAAAATTATGCTATAAATACATAAGTGAATGAAACCAAAAACCAAAAAAACCCACCACCAACAACAAAACTTACCGGAGAGTCCGGTATAATTCTAGAAACCACTAATGGTATCTTCTGATCAATGCCACCCTAAAACATTATATCAAAAAAAGTTAATATAAACAGATGTGCTTACATGGGGGAAAAGTCACTTTTTTTGGAAATACTGTAGAACATAATTTAATTCTAAACATGGTAATCTCTTTCAGTTGAGAGAAATAATATTTTAAGAGCTTTTGCATGTATTTTATTTGACCAATCATTATCCTACTAAGAGTTACAGGCTGTTCTTAACTCTGCATCAGAGGCAGACAAAGTGTGACTTTCTATATGTTATTAGACTGCAACTCCTACCAGCCCTTGCCAGACACGGCAGCCTAGCAACATGTGGAAAACCACATTTTGCTCACTGCTGCTTTATATGGGTTTAAAGTTGATTTTTTAAAAACATTGGTTGTGATTTGGATGTAATTTGTATAGAGGTTCTATATGGTTAGTCATAGAAAATGCATAGCAAAAAATGTTGAGGTACTTCCACCAGAAAATGATAGCTACAAAGCAGTCCCCTAGCTTTTGTAAGCTATGGAAAGATTATATAGCTTGGAGTAGTACTAACACAGACCAGACATGTGGTACATGATATGTGTTTAAATCATCCTATGTAAAGGAAGAATAGGAGCAAATATACTTCATTTTCAATGTTAATGTTCATTTAAGGCAGTGGTCCCCAACCTTGGGCCTCCATATCTTCTTGGACTACAACTCCCAGAAGCCTACACCACCACCTCTTCTGGTCAGGATTTCTGGGAGTTGAAGTCAAAAAAACATCTGGAGGCTCAAGGTTGGGGACCACTGATTTAAGGAATCAGAGCAGGGGAAAACCTTTGACCAAAGGAGACGCAAGGTCTCAACCAACACAATAGTGAATATTCCTACTTAAAATCATGAAGACCAACGTTTTTCATAATTACTGACTACATTATGGCATTAACATATCTTAGTAACTAAGTGATGGGAAAATGAGCCTCTGGTTTCTCTACTAGAAAAATGAAAACGCAGAAGTAAGGAAGGAAGGAACCATAACCATTTTATTGAACTATGCAGTGTGATGGGCAGAAACTGTTGATACATTAACAGTGAAAGCTCATTTAAAAGAGAAGCAGAATGTCTGAATGTTTCCATCTGTTTCCCCGATCTATGCCATAATGCATCATAAAATTACTAAATGAGAGCTGTTTACCTTCAGATTAAATCCAAATTTCCCATTTTCATCTGGCAAGATCCGTATCAAAAGTAAGTTTCCATCAATAACATCATTCTGGAAAATATTGAAAACAAGCATTTGATTTGTGTCACATATTAAGCACTGCACATCTGGCATGGTTTTAGTTATCTTTTGCCTGTGTAACAAGGAAATAAAGCCATGTTCTCCTGCTCACTGGTCATATCCATATATCAGACTAGCATTTGAATAGTTACATGCCGTTGAGTAAAATCTGACTTATACTAGCCCTAGCAGGACTTTCAAGGTAAGTTTTCAGGGCAGGTTTTATCAGTTCCATGCCCCCAATGAATTTTCATGGCCAAGCAGGGATTTGAACCCAGGTAGCCTAAGTCCTAGCCTCTCCTTCCATTCACTACATCACACTTGGGATGTATTTTTAATGCATGTGTACTAAGGATACTGGGAAGCAGAACATCAGTTAACGCAAGACACAAATATAATTTCATGACTATAAGTCTCAAAATTCTACTTACAAATACAACACACAAAGCGCTAACCTGGCACCCATTATCTCCAAGATGAAGTCTACAATTGTACCCAATTTCAAAACAGTGTGCTAGAAATGATGACAGGTACAGGATATAGAAGTATGCTGAACACTGGGACCTTTATTTTCTTCACATCACTTTTCACACAGTACTGTCATATATTTCTATCAAATGTTGGTGAAAACCACATTTTCAAAAAAAGATAATTGCTAGTGAACATCTGAGAAGCAGTTCCAAAGATAACTAAAAATCTCTCTCTAATGCTTCCTTCCCTCTTCTCTGTGCCTTGTTATGTGGTTTTTTTTTAAAATCAGCATCTGTTTCATTTGTAGCTTTATTCAATTTTCAGAGTTTTATAGTGGTAAATAAATTAAGAGTCTTAAAAAACTTACATGCCTGAGCCTCTTATAAGCGTCAGTAGAACTCATAGTTTTCTAGAAGGCACAATCATATGCAACCTCTACTAACACACTATCTACTAACACACTATATGTAGGCTGATCACCAGAAGTAGTTTAACAAGATTTTTTTTAAAAAAAGAAAAACATTTATTCAAGAGCTTGCTCTAACAATACAGCTTGTATGAAGCAAGCCCAAGAGATCTTATAACATTTTCCTGGAAACATCCTAGGCATGTACAAAGGCTGGAGATGTTACATATTTTGGCTCAGTTCCAAATTGATGAGAATTTTACTGACAGGAAGAGTCAATTGGGCTACTGAAGTTGCTTTGCTTTTACTCTTAAATTAAGTTTTTAACTTCTCTTCATCTCCTTTTCCTTCTCTGGCAAGACTAAGAATACCCCTATTCCTTTTCACTTCCTTTCCATCCTTTTTCTTAAATGTCAGGGTTCAAAATTCCCTTGGATCCAATTCCAATAGATGGCAGCTATCTTTTTCTTATAAACTAAAATATTAATTAGTTAAACAGCTGGGAAACATCTAAACACTCTGAACCTATAATGGGCAGAAGATTCTAAGCAGACACAGAAATAAATAAATAATATTAACAGTAAATTGCTTCATTCATATTTGCTTTGATATTCAATATTTCCACATTAATTATTCCATATTCTTATTATTTCTATATTTCCCTTTTTAACTTAATCATTCATATCCTAAAGTACTACTACTAATTTAAGTTGCTATTGCTGCTTTGGTTGCTTTGGACTGCTGTGCTAAATTTTGAGCCATTCATATTTCCACATTTTTCATTTTCATTCAAGAAACCACTGAATTCACTTAATTTAAAATGTCAAGTTTTGCCCTATTCAGGCATTACAGTTGAAAGACCAGAGGGCTGAAATCATGATGGGCATGGGAGTGCACAAGGAAGCCCCATCTCTATCTCCCACCACTCCCTCAAGTAAAACCAAACTTCGTGTGTTCAGTACGGAAGTCTGTAGAAGGGCTTATAGGCACATTCAGTCCATCGTGCTTATACGTAGGTGCTGTGCAAACTTTCACATTGAGCACAAAAAAACCTCCTTAACTTCAGGGATAGGAGGATATGGGAATATGCATCTCCGCATGTCCACCATCTATTTAACCCTTAATATATTATGGCCTGGTGCCTGAATAGACCTTCTGTGTTATCTGGACAGACTGTTTCCTACTGCCCCATAGGATCAAAGTAGATAAATTTGGAGTCACAGTTATGAAATATGATTAGTAAATATGGTAATTAGAGATGGGGATGAAGCACCAAAATTGACTTAGCAAGAGGAGAGGGAAAGGGATATAAGTGCTGCATGATCACTTTTATCCCTGCTTTCCCTCTTCTTGCCAAGCCCCATGGGGCTTAGCAAGAGGAGGGGGAAAGGGATCAAAGTGACCCCACAGCACTTTGATCCCTGCTTTCCCTCCTCTTGCTATGCCCTGCGGGGCTTAACAAGGAGAGGAAAAGGGATCAAAGCAATCTCGCAGCCAGGACTGTGCAATTGCTTTGATCCCTGCTTTCCCTCCTTTTGCTAAGCCCCGCAGGGCTTAACAAGGAGGGGAAAAGGGATTGTGGCGTTTACCCCATGGCCCTTGCTTGTTTCACCAAATACAAGGCTCACATGAGTATCCCAACACGCCCTTTAACACACTGCCAACAGTTGATTTATCAACTATATCTCCTATGAAAGACTGAGGTCCATTCAGTACTTAATTTTTTAAACAGAAACAGGTTTATTGATTATAAGTTGTTTTAGGAATAGTTCTTAAGCACATTCTTAAAGTTACACAAAGCTTCAGTGTTTTACTTTAACCTCTTCTATCTTAATACAGGTCACACTCTGACTAATCACTCCTTAAACACTCTCCCTGCCTCAAAAGCCCTAAACTCTTTCTCTGACTGAACTGACTAGACTCTGACTCACCCCTCCCTTCTAGTTTCTCCAGCTCCGCCTCCCAACAGCTCTCATTGGTACATGCCAATAATCTTCTACCTGAGCCAAAGCAGGGTGATTGCTACAGGGATCAAAGCAATCTTGAAGCTGATGGTGTGTAAATTGCTTTGATCCCTTTACCCCTCTTCTTGCTCTGCCCTGAGGGAAAAAGGGAAAGAAAAAGAGGGAAAGCGAATCAAAGCACTGTGGGGTCACTTTGATCCCTATTCCCCTCCTCTTGCCAAGCCCCACAGGGTTTAGCAAGCAGGGATCAAAAGATCACAGACCACTTTGATCCCATTCCCACTCCTTTTGCTAAGCTCCATGGGGCTTAGCAAGAAGAGGGAAAACAGAGATCAAAGTGATGGCACAGCCAATCCCTTGGATCACTTTCCTCCTCTTCTTATGCCGCGTGGGCATAGGAAGAGGACAAAAGGGGAACCAAGCCATCCCCCAGTCCCAGGGATGGGATTCCCTTTGGGCACATTTTAGCAAGCCACCTGAACGGAAAGCCCCTCTCTGCTTATGCCCCTGAGGAACAGCCGATACACGAGGGCGTAAGCACATGCGGAATGAAGGGATGAATATAAAAGGGTTATATTCATTGCTTCGTATTTGTTGGGGTCTCTGGACCCCAAGAATACAAAACAACAAATATCTTTATATTCGTCCCCATGTCTAATGGCAATTCAAGGTCATCAGAACTATATGAAGTAAAAGTGAAATCTGCAAGTTTTTTGTCTCCTAAGCAGAAATGTGGATGTAAAAGCTAGTTTAAAACAGTAACTAAAAATGGAACTTGGGTAGTCAAAAGACTAAATTCAGTCATAAGCTGAGTTCAGGAAGTACGCAGAATAAAATAAAATATTAAGAGAAAGAGGCATGTTGTCTACACAATGGTCACAGTGGGTTGGATCCAGAGTAAGAATGCAATTCTTAAACACACTTTTTGTGGTATAATTCCAGGTAACCCAGTGAGATTTATTTCTGATTAGACATGTATAGGAATTTACTATTAGGTACTACTGAATTAAACGGGTCTTTATTTAGCCATTACTAAATTTCACACTAATTTCAATATGAGTCCCAACTCAACCAGTTGAGTTTAGATCCAGCCTACTGTAAGAAAAGAACACATTAACTATCTGAAGCAAATCCTAAATGAAGATATCATGCCCTGAACTGATATACTGTATGTTGCCACCATTCTCTACACCTGTTATACCAGCACTGCACAACATTCAGGGCATGCTACCATAGTTTTTCGAGACTAAAGGATGTCTACACTGCACAACATGGACTTTCTGTCTATAACCTTGTTTCTCATACCTTATCAAAGTAGTATTGACTAGAATCCTCCATTAAATGCCCTTTTGCAACATTTTCATTTGTTTCTAAGCACTGTTTATCTATTCCATCGGAAGTAAAGGAACCAGAACGATTGCCAACTCCATTGCTCACTTGAGATGAGGAATTCTGTAGTGACTTATTTTCCAAAATATTCCTACATTAAGAGAAAATAATAAAGAAATGCAACACACACAGGAAACTAATGACAAGTTAATACAGTACCTTGAGTTAAATTTATTTCACATTTCTCTTCCTATGAAAGGACTTCTTTTAACAAGACAGTCACATGATTTTTCAAAAATTCAGTTGTTAGCTTATGATATGTCAATATGTAAGGAAATCTATTTGAACTGAATATATATAGAAAAATATATTCCAACTAAATATGATTTTTTTAGCTGCTACGATCTATAGCACATATTACCTGAACTTTATTCTAATAATTAAAGGAAGTTACTGCAAACAGAGAACCTGCATATGTAATATTAATATGAAGAATGCATTAGGTGTTCACATTTTATTTGTAGTTCTAGCTTATTCTTGGTGGCAGAAGAAAAATCACCACATTTATTAAATATTAAAGGATCATTTTCCCCCAGGAAAAGAGATTTTATCATTCTAAACCTCAAAATTCTATAATCTGTAATTAGCTGACACCTCTCCAATTAAAAATCTGAAGTGTGGCAACCACAATTTGTACCTGAGGCCTTTCAAACTGATCCAACAAACATATCAGAGCTGCAGAATGTTTAATATGCTGAAAATTGAAACACCTGCCCCTTTCCGTCCAGTCTTCAGAATAGCAAATTGTATATTTCTGTTAATTTTTGTTCAGAACAACTGGTGTACACTCTTTAATCTTGTTAAAGAAAGAATTCTTTCACCGGTTTGTGAAGCCCTGTGCAGAAGTCAAGATGCTGAGGGCTTCATACCCTACTAGAGTTGATGGAAGCAAGTACTATGTGATTACTTTAATCCTCAAGATGGAATTTGCCAACAGTTTTCAAAGGGAAAATATTTCATTCTACATGAAATGCTGGTGATATTAGTTACAAAGTGCCATTTTACCAATTCAGAGTACCCAAACTGGAATCACAATGCTGGACAAGCAATTGTGATCTATCTCTTTACCCTCTTGTTTTGTCAAATTTTCTACTCCCTCTCAAAATCACAGAAGATTTTGCTTCAGAAAGTCCTCAGGGGCAGGCATGGTTAGGCATCATCCTTAGCTTCCCAAACCTGTCTTTATGAAATACAGTGGGGTCTTGACTTCAGAACTTAATCCGTATTGGAAGGCGGTTCTCAAGTCAAAAAGTCTGTAAGTCAAGTCTCCATTGACCTACAGTGCATTGAAAACCGATTAATCCCGTAACAGGCCGTTTTTGTTCCATTTTGGTTTTTTTCTGGTCTGTAAGTCAAATCTCAGTCTGCAAGTCGAACCTAAATTTTGCGGCCAGAGAAGTCTGTAACTCAAAAAGTCTGTAAGTCAAGCCGTCTGTAAGTCAAGGGTCCACTGTACTCCAGTCTCAAAGCAACAGGTTTCTAAATTACTGAGTATATTTATTGAAATGACTAACTAAACAGAAAATATACACAGAAAGAATATACACATACTCAGCGAGAAACTGATTCCCTCCTGCTCTTGATGTGACTCTTGCCAGTTCTGTTGAAATACCAGTTCCACTTAGATCCCCCCTGAACAGAAATGTCATCTTTATCATGCTATTATACTGCCAATTTCCAGTGCAATGCAGCCTTGAATTCCAGCGTCATCCAAATATATTTTACTACCTGAGGCACAAGACAAGAGTCCTTTGCTCTTCATTAAACATATAGACGCCGACTAGACTAGCCACTGAGTAACAAGACAACATCCTTCACTCTAAGTTGAGCGTTATTTTAGGAGACACCAGACAGGTTGCTCAGTGCATGAAATACTGTAATCCAGAACTTTATCCTTGCTTTGCAATCCTTAGTATCTGCTGCCTAAGGCAGATGCCTCACTGGCTAATGACAGACCCAACACTTCAGAAATTGTATTGATTATTATTAAACAATTGTTTATTGTTTACATTTACCTTCTCCGTGGGCTGTTGGTTTGAGACAACTCTGAATCACTATCCTTTGAAGCTGTGGAACTCTTATAGGTGTAAAAAACATCTTCTGTTTCCGTTATATAGGAAATCTCATTTGCAAGGTTATCTACAGATGAGTGTCGTGGTTTACGAATCTCATGACGAAGTCTAGGACTCCTCCTTAAAAGAAGAAAGCTTCAGAGTTTATGATAGGACCTTTCTCAAAGTTTTAAAAAGGTAATTATTCTATCATATGATCATATACACCTACTTTGGTGTTAGTACCATACTGCCTTCCTAACCATTTATTTCAAGTGAGTATGAATTGGACAAGCCCTCCCTCACAATCACACTCATTAGCAGACAGAAGAAACACAGCAACAGCGCAATCCAGTATATTTATGTTAATGCTTCTACTCAATGGCCGAAATCCTGTTGCTTAGCAGAGTAATTAGTAACTACAGTAAACTCACTGAATCAATGGAATCTAAAAAGTTGATGCACCAAATCCTCACTGATTCAATGAGCCTATTCTAGTGCAACTTACTACACTAAGCCATAGAATTTCAGCAAATAAGACTTACTGCCAGGTACAAATGCATAGGATAAAAGCCCAGGGACAGAAATTTTTACATAAGGCAACTAGTAGTTCAGCATGGGAAAGCAGCTCCTAATTTCAGCCTCTGCACCAACTCTTCCAACAAAGAAAGTGAGATTCCTGCAGTATTAAGCAATTAGTTATGCTAATGAGCGACAAACACACACAAAATGGCTGAAAGATGAACAAGAGAACTCCTCAACCCCATCAATGAAAAGCATGGTGTACTGTTGCTATGACTGGGATTTCTGGGTTCAGTTGTTTGGAGTCTGAAACCCTACAAGGAATCTTGCCCTCAGAAGGGAGAAGTATAAAAATATCATTCCCAGGTATCTGACCAGCGATTCCATGTGTATCTGGAAAAGTAGTGTCAAATTTATCTATGTGTGTTTCCCATATGACAAAGATTCTAAATTTTGTTAAATACCACTTTAAGATTGAGAAGTGAGTTGAGTGGAACCTATAGTATTTAATGAGAATTCTGTCTCACTGCAGGATGAGGAAATTAGATCTTCTACAAGACCAATAAGAAGCAAAAGCAGAAACATGTAAGTTTGGCTTTTGTTAGCATTTGTCATTTCTAAAGATAAGCTTTTCAAAGAAAGCCTGAAAAGGGAAACGAAGGAGCTGTCATAGAGAAAGTTCAGAAATTCCCCACAGATTTGGAAGCAAGGTCATGTTAAAAGGCATAACAATAGATGAATAAGACAAAATCAAAGACCATGGCAAAAACCTTGAAAAACATTCTCAGAGGAAAAGTCTGTTGTGAGATGTTGTTTCATTTGCAATTAACCCCTACAAGTTCTCCATTCTCCCTTGAGGCCCATGATGCCTCAGACCTTGTGTGGAAGGATTCAGACCAGCCATTCTCCATGGGGGTCTATGAGCCCTGGGGGGGGGGGTTGGGGTGGCGGCATTGTTGAAGGAGGCCACAGACTGCAAAAAATTTTTCAACCTTATAAGGTTCATTATGTGAGCTATACAAACTTGATTAGGCCTACATTTCTTTCATATTGTGTTTATGGCCATGGCTAAAACAAAGATTGAGAATGACTGATTTAGACTATGAGAGTGATGACCAACAGATAAATTCTGCAGAATCTTCTCCTGTAAGAGGATCATGGGTGACTTCAAAAGGAGGCATACCTCCAAAGCTTACTAGACTTCCTGTAAGGAATATGGGGAGATAGAAAGTCAACCTCAATTTATAAGATGACAAACAGGTTACTTACCTGTAACCGTGGTTCTTCAAGAGATCATCTGTGAATTCACACATGTGGGTGTTTCTGCATCTGTTTGAAACTTCTCAGAACATTTTATAGTTTTAAGAAAAATGTTAAGAGCAGCCTCCCAGTGAAGATGGTCCTAAGTCTAGTGGTAATGAGGGGAGGATGGACAGCTTGTGTGAATTCACAGATGATCACTTGAAAAACCACACTTACAGGTAAGTAACCTCTTCTTCTTTATGGTCTCAATGAATCACACATGTAGGTGACTGACAAACTCACTTACTGGCTGGTGGGATGTCATGCCAACAGAGATAAAAGGACCACACTTCCAAACACACCATCAAGTTTTGCCCTGACATCCAGTCAATGTTTGATGAATATTGAGGAGTGGGACCACACTGTAAATGTCTCATAGCTGGATTCCTTTGAGAAAGGCTGTAGCGGCTGCAACAACCCTAGTGGAGTGTCCCTTCAGAGACCCAGGGAAAAGTTTCTTTGCCAGCTGGCAATACAGTATGATTGTTTTCACAAGTCACTCTGATAAGTGATGGGGAATTATATGTTCTCCTATCTTTGACCCCTGATTACTAAACAAATCACTTGTTAGACTTCCAGAAGTGTGTAGTTCTTGCTGTATAAAAAACTAGGGCTCTACATACATCTAAAGTATCAAGTGCTTTTTCTAGTTCTATAGTAGGCAGTAGAAACAAAATTGGGAGGATGAGAGGCTGATTAAAGTAAAAGTCTGCTACTATCTTAGGCAGGAAGGATGTATCAAGAAAAATGATAATTTTATCCCAATGGAATTGCAAGAAAGGTGGGTCATGTTGGAAAGTGCACAATTCACTTGCTGTCTGTGATGTGGTGATAGCGACCAAAAATGCCATTTTGTATGCAAGAAGTCTTTGGTCTGCCATGACCATCTGCTCAAAAGGTGATTTTGTGAGCTGAATGCTAGTGAAAGTCATCACTGAGGGGGTTTGCTCATTCTGATTTGAAATATGTAGGCTTTGGTTCCTAGGGCAGTCTTCTGGATGCGGGCTTCCCTGTATCAGAGACAACTAACACAAGGTGTGCTGGGTAAGCAGACTCCACTCTGGATACTGGCTAAAGGCTGGAGACAAGCTTGGTTCTGAGACGTTTCCACCTCAAAAGTTGACCTGAAACACACCAAATCCTCCTGCAGGCTGAATAGGGGAGACTTGTTGCCTGTTCTTTAGATTGCCAGGGCGGGGTGGGGGGAGCAGATTGTTCTGTGGATCTCTTGGGCTTTTGCCTCAGCAACAGTTTCTTTGCCACAGCAGAAGCTGAGTCCTGAAAATTCTTTTATCTTTTTTGACACTGAAGGAGAGGTCAATTTCGATGCAAAAGTTGCACTCAATGAGGTGTATTTCAGTGCAGATGGTGCCCTCAGTGTCAATAGTACATCATCGGTATCGAGAAATGGTATCTGCACCATCTCAACTTCCCTTGATCCCTGGTCATCTTAGGTTTTGATAGTGGTGGAGTATGACTGGAGCACTTCATGGTATCTGTAGGACATCCTATAGTCAGACACTGTTGGAACTGAGGCTATTTGCTAGTATAAGGATCCTATCACCTGCAATGACTTATTCCAGAGGTAGAATTTGAAGCGGGATTTTCAGCTTTTTAAAATGGTGATCTTTGTCAGTTTGCGACAAAACTGACAATTTTGAGTTTGCTGCCCCTCATCAAGGCAGCACAAACACTTGAAATGTCCATTGGTGAGGGGAATCTTATTGGCACACTTCTTAAATGGGCCAAGCGGGGCCATAAAAAAAAAGGGAAAGCATCAAATACAACAACTAATAACTAATACTACTACTGTTATTTTAGTGGTCACTTACAGAAAGAGATGAATGGGCTGATTATGAAGATGAGGTAAACAGGGAAAGATATTTAAACACAGTAAACAAGATAAGCTGTAGAGAAATGCTAGGCAGACAGTATGCGAACTGATGCGGGGGCTGCTCTGGGACTGGTCTAGGATGTTCTGACCAGTTTCATGCAGGCACAGAAACACCCACGTGTGATTCAGAGATCACAAAGAATAAACATGTACAGTGCTTTTCTGACATTCACATTTATTTATTTATTTATTTATTTATTTATTTATTTATTTATTTATTTATTTATTTGGCTTTTACCTTGTCAACCTCAAGTGACGTCACCAGCTGAAAGTGAGTAATTCTCATTGCATAAGACAATGCACTGGATGTCCCAGCTCAAGATGTATCGGCTTGATCTACTGGTTTCAAATAAGGGCTTAGGTCCAGGTGGATGGCCTCCACTTTAGCTTTTAAAAATTCTGCAAATTGGTCAGGTGAGATACTAGGGGGAGGCCAATCACTATGACCAATTCCAGATAGATTGCGTACTCTGTGCAATATTTCTGCCTGCTCATTGGAAGCTTCGCTTATCCGGATAGTGATGTTTCTTTTTTTGCACCCTTTATCTTAGAAAGGTAAAGGTTGGATGCGATCCTAACAGCTTTTAGGTTATTTTCCATCGGGTTCTGCCTCCAAATGCCCTCCAGTCTTCTCCTGTTCTGCTTCATAGCTCTCAGCTGCAGGTTAAATCAGGGAGCTGGTCAAGCTCTGCAACAGAGAGGATGTTCAGGAGCTATCGTGCCTATAGCCCTGGTGGTGGTGGTGAACCAACCGTCAACCAGAGCCTTGACAGGAGCACCAGATGGTATCCCTGGCATGGAGTCCTGGAATCCTATGGGATCCAGTAGCCTGAGAGGGTGGACCATTAGAATAGGTCCCTGCTCCCCCTGGGTGGAGGAGAGCCACTGTGAGATTGCATTTTATTAGGTGGTGATCCAACCATGACAAAGGGATGGACACAAGGTTAGTCACCATCAGACCACACTCCCTCTGCTCAGAAGAGAACACCAGGTCTAGCATATGACCACCTACGTGGATGGGGCCGTTAACATTTTGGGACATGTCCCAGGAAGCCATGGTTCCCAGGAAATCAAGAACTGGACCGGAAACCTCCATCTCCGCATGTATGTTGAAATCACCCAAGACGAGTAGTCTCGGGGATCCCAACAGAGCTGCAGAGACGAAGTCCGCCAGCTCTGGTAAGGAAATGGCTGAATCAAGGGGAGCACGGTAGACCAGCAAGATCCCAATACCATCCCTGTCCCCAATCAACACATGAAGAGCCTCCAGACCAGGTGTCATCACAGTAGAGAAGCCAACAACCTCCAGAGTGCTTCAATAAACAATGGCCACACACATTCTGTCCCCTCGGTCTCCTCTAGTATTGGACAGCATAACCTGAAGGACAGGCAAGGGACTGAGGAATACCCGTCATTGCCCATCCAAGTTTTGGTTATGCAGGCCAGATCTGCATCATTCTCCAGAATAAGATCGTAGATCAGCTGGGACTTATTGGATACAGATCTGGCATTCAGCAACACCAGTTTCAGAGTGGAGGGGCAACTGAGCTGGTTGCCTCAAGCCTGACAGGTGGTCACACAGCCAGAACAGTGGACAGCCTTCAAACATCTGTCCACTGTCTGGAACTAGAGGACAACCTTACCCTCACACTAATGACTACTTATCCTATAAAAAGAAGAAAGCTTCATACAAATACAATCTGTGCTTTACGCTCCAGCCTACTTCAGATTTTTAAAGATCTGAACAATACCTTACCAGTTTGGGGTAACTGGAGGAGACCGAGAAGGAAGGCTTTTGGTCTCTAGATGTTCAACAGATAATGATCTCCTCATAGCTGGATTCCAAATCATGCCACCTATTACTTTTCTACAGCACTGGTTATTAGAAGATCTGAAATGAAACAACACACTATTTAGATAAAGTATTTTCAGCACAAGAAAATAAAAGAGAGCTTCATGTTTCATTATTTGTGAGGTGAAAGGGATCTATTTTAGTTTGCCTTCACAGTGAAGCAGAAGTTAACACAAGATTATTCAAGACCCACAACAACAAGCATTTCAGGAACTGCACTGTTAGAACCCACTGATTGCTACCTAAAACAAAGAGCCACACATGCCAAATATTCCAGGCTACTGGCAACAATATGTTTACAAACACCAAACTTGTTACATGGCAATGATTAGCACAGTCTTGGAACTACAGATCTTAAGATGCGTGGAGGTTTATATGGGGAAATAAGATCCTTCAGATAGCATACATTTTGACCTGTGAAACTCATGCTGTATAGAAAACTTTGTTCTCAATCACTGGAAACAGGAGCAGACAGCAAACCAATATCCAAAAGCAGACCCAGGGTGAGATGTAACTTTTTACAAGACAGCCTTCTTCAATGTGATGCTCTCCAGGGTGGTGACAACTTTAATCCCTGACTACCGGCCATGCTGGTTGAGTCCGATTCAATCCATTCAAAGGCTGTGGACGATATTAACTATACACCCATCACTAATGTTCCACTCCTAAGCAAACTACTGGAGATGGCAGTGGCTGATCAGTTACAGGCACTCCTGGAGGAGACCAAAGCCCTCAACCTGTTCTAGTCTGGGTTCAGTCTGTATCATGGCATGGAAACGGCACTGGTAACCCTGCAGGATGACCTTTTGAGGGAGACTGACAGGGGCAAAATGTCAATTGGCTCTCCTCGATCTCTCAGCAGCCTTTGATACCGTCAACCAAAGTATCCTCCTGGGTAGGCTCTCTGGGTTGGGGATCAGTGGCCTAGCTTTGTCCTGGCTCTGTTCCTTCCTAGAGGACCATCCTCAGAGAGTGCAGCTCAGGGAGAGAATATGCACCCCTTCAATTCTTAAATGTGGAGTCCCTCAGGGGCCAATCATCTCCTTGTTGCTGTTTAATATCTATATGGGGCCCCTGGGGAGGTCATCAGGAGTTTTGGAGCATGTCACCAATATGCAGAGGAAACCCAGCTCTATCTCTCTTTCCATCCTTCTGCAGTGGGTGCTGTCCCGTCCCTTAAGCGTTGCCTGGATGCCGTGCTGGGATGGATGATGGATAACTGACTGAGGCTGAATCAGGACAAGATGGAGATCCTGTGAGTGGGTGCCACTAGTGTCTACAGGTTGGGGGACTCCTTTTTGTTCGGTGGCGCTCCTCTTTCTGTGAAGGGTGAGGTTCGCAATCTGGGTGTACTCCTGGACATGCTATTGATGGAGTCTCAGGTAGTGCTGGTGGTCCGGGTAGCCTTTTTTCATCTGAAGCAGATTAGCTGTGGCCCTACCTTGACACCGGGGTCCTACACTGGTTCATGTACTGTTAGTCTTGAGATTAGACTACTGCAATGCTTTTTATGTGGGGCTGCCCATGAAGCTGCTATATAAACTTCAGCAAGTCCAGAATGTGGTGGCCAGCTTGCTGAATGGGGTGAAGAAATACCAACATATATCCCCTACACTGGTCTCCTTGCACTGGCTACCTGTCTGTTTCTGTGCCAGCTTCAAGGTGATGACTTAAACAAGGCCCTAAACGGTTATATTTTTGTGTCTTATTTTTTTGAGTGTAAACCACCCAGAGTGGCCTTGTAGCTAAATGGACAGTATAGAAGCTGGATGGACGGACAAACAAACAAACAAACTGTACTGTGGAGTCCAGCCATACACCAGTGTAATAAACTGTCTGATATGGTTTTAAATTTGATTTTTAAAGATTCATTTGAGATCTGTCTGAAGAGGACATCTCTCTCTCTGCCTTGACCCTGGAATTGGCTACTATCAGCCAGACATCTGTATAACAGAACATAACAATACCGCAGAATCTAAGGTAGTCAGCTACTGGTGCCATGCACATTGTAAAAGCCTGGATGCTGTAGAAAGACTAAAAGCACCTTGAATTGATAGATATTGTTGTTTAACAAGAACATAGGAAACAACAATGTTCAGAATGGATGGTCATGTGGTAGTAAGTGCCCTTGAGGTCAATGAAAGCAAACCAGTCCCCTTTTTGAGGAGTGGTAGTCTATGTAAGAATTTATATCTCTGAGATTTGGAATTGGTCTCAGACGGTCATTCTTAATTGGAACCATGAAATAACATGAGTAGAACCACAGCAAAGCATTTCTAGAGGATCAGGCTTGATGGAATCCTTCTTTAGTAGCATAGCTACCTCCTCCTATAAAACCTGAGATGGTGCTGTGGGCCTGAAGAGACTGGCTGAAAGGAGAGATATAAATTCTATGGCATAGCCACATTCGATGATGGTTAGTAGCCATTCATTATTGGTAACAGTATGCCAGGTAGTGTAATGGTGTCCTTTGTGGTAGGAGTCAATGGCAGGTGGATCTTGGTATGTAAGCAGTCAAGGGTGCTGTTTGGTCTTTTTCTCTTGGCATTTGGAGCCGACTGGTTGTTCTTACTTCTGACAGTGTGACTACTGCCTGTAACATTGGGAGGCTGATAATAGTGGAGGCCTCTGGCAATCAGATACGAATTTTGATGGTGAATATGGGCAGGGTCATTTCCAGTATTGTTGGAATTGTCTTTGTTGATATGATGCATAGAAACCCATTCTTTTGGCTGCATTTCTCTTCTTGTGCAGCTTTTCCATTATATCATCAGTCTTTTCATTGAATAGGCTTTCCCTGTCAAAGGGAAGGTCTTGTATCTAAGCCCTTGAGTCCTCTGATAAACCAGCCAAGCTAGATTGCCCATGCTTCATAGGATTTGACATGGAGCATCCATTCCCGTTCTCTGGCAATTTTGGTGCCAGACTCCCATACCAGAGGGATAGCATGGGTGAGTGCAATGGTATATACTGAAGAAAGCGAGAATGTTTCTCTCACTGCACCCCAGAATATTCAAAAAAGGATGGATGGGTGAAATACCATTCAGGGCCCAGGTAACAGTGGGGTGGGCATCTGACTAGATCACCTCTATACGCAGCTGTCTGGAAGGAGTCTTCCACATGGATATCTGAGGCTTGCACTGACAGGAACCCTACGTCCTTGCAGCAACACAAAGACTTATAATACTTGTCAGTGAGGAGAATCTTGTTTCTATATGTGGCACACCTTTTAAATGGGCCCATCGGGGTCATAAAAAGGCAGGAAAGCCTCTAACGATGATCGGGAATAATAAATATAAACTAACAAACGTTTGCATGGGGGGCAAAAGAAGCTGAAAAGGAAAAGGAAAATGACAAATGACCAAAGGTAAGATTTGAGGTTTAAACTGAAAAAGGCTGTAGACTCACATTCTGAAAAGTTCCCTCAGCAACACTAAAGGGAACTGAGGGGAAACTGCTAGGCACAGGGACATGCACAGTGGAAGGGGGCTGCCCTAACAGTCTTTTTGCTTTGATATCTAGAAGGTTCCAACAAATGTTTCGTGCAGGTGCAAATTTTGTGCAGGCACAGACACACACTCCCATGTGTGATCAACAGATACCACAAAGAAAAATCAAAATCCCTCTAGAACTGGGACCTTTGTGGAGTAGGCAAAACAAACAACTGGAAGGAGTCAATTACTCCTTCAAATGTCAGGGATTTTTAAAAGGTATCTGAAGTTAATTTGCATACATTCTGCCTGAAAACAGAAAAGACAAACCCCTTCAGGATATTATCCACCCACTGACAGAGAATAGCCAAACTCTAACATATGAGGACACTGCAGAACCAGGCCAAGGCACGACCCTGATACAATCTGGTCACAACCAGGCTGCTCACAACTTATTATCAGAATATTTGCCTTTGAACAGTAGTCTCCAATAACTTGCCATACTGTTACATAACTGGTTTTGGAAAAAAATACTAAGGGTGAAAACACCTTGCTACTTATGCAAGCACACCCTTTGGAGAACATAAAGAACAAACCACCCTGCTGACTGCTGGGGCTCAGTTCTCCAAGTACCTAACTATGAAGCATTTCTCCATGTTTCCTGATACACTCTTCCAGTTTTAGGAGTTATTACTCTAATAATGGATCATGGTCACCATCACCTTCTGGCCAGACCAATCTCTCCTCTCCATCTTAAAAGGCATTTAAATATGTGACTGTTGGACAGGCTTTGGCTATTTTCAGATGTTATCCTCAGAACAGTTCCCCTTCCCTTAACAGTCTTTATGTGAACAGCCTCAGGGAATAGGCAAGTTAATTACAAATAGGAATGTTTTAGAATCATTATGACCTCTGTTTGAGAAGGAGACTGAAAATAACTACACGTCTTCTCTAGAATGTCCCAAACAACACCAAACAATATATACAAGCTAGCACCTAACAATATAGAAATATTTTTCCTTTATATATCTCAACCACCAATTGTTTTTAGAACTGGGGTCTCATCATATTATTGAAAATTATGCCAAATACACAGTAAATGTTCTGGCCTGAATCCCAGAATACCCAGAATTAATTATAGCTAATTACAGTATATATTACCTTGAGTAAAGGACACAAGTTTGGCAATAATCTTTTTTGAACAGAAGGCAGCCAATTTCACATTTATCTAGAGTAAATAAATGTTACAGGAGTCACCCAAACTAATTTAAATCACCAGTGTGGGGGAAGGCAGGCACTGGATAACTCAAATCAGAGGACAGGTTGCTGTCCTCTGAAGATGCCGGCCACAGAGACTGGTGAAACGTTAGGAAGAACAACCTTCAGAACATGGCCAAAGAGCCCGAAAAACCCAGAGCAACCATTAGATCCCGGCCGTGAAAGCCTTCGTGAATATATTAAACTCAAATTTTGTTTCTTTATTCCATGGTCAGTTCAGGCCACTGGAAGACCACAGTAACAAACTACTGATAATCTGCATTTCATTTCCTAAAATAAAATCATGCTTTTATCATAAGAACATTCAAACTGATATCTTAGTGTATAGTAGCTATATACTGGCCATCCAGCAGCCAGTTAAAGTATAACAGAAAACCCCAAATTTTGTTAATTTGCTAATCTTAAATATTACATGCAAATCAAAGCTCACATGCCAAAATGTAGTCCAAATCTGCAGGATGTTTCTGTGTTCCACAACTGATAATACATTAGATTTTTTTCTAGTCTAAACAAGAATCTCTGGAATTTACTTTCCCATATGGTTCTGTTTGCTTCCCAGTACAAAGATACCTGTCTGTGGTACAATAGCTAAGCTTCCTGTGGTACGGTACCTAGGCTTCTGGTTACATGTTGAATCCTACCAGAAACCTATAACACAAGAACATTTATGATAGCAGCAAAACCTTTTTCCAGTTCTGGATTTTAAACATTAAATTATTCATGGCACAGTTACGGACTAGACATGTATTAGTTTGGGTTTGTTTTTTAATTGCATTCTGAGATATATTACTTCAAATTATATATAGTACTCACTTGGTTGGTGTTCTAGAACCCATAGTCCAATAATGGGGAAGTAGTTTCTTTTCATGAGGTAGTATCTTTTTTGCCTGGAAAAATGTGTGATGTTCTACACAAGATTTCCACAGGTTTTTGCATGCTCGGTAGTTTAACATATTGAAGGCAACTATGTGCTCCCTGGATTCATTCTGTAAACATAAAAGGCACAAGTAGTATTCTACCAAATACTTTAATTCAAAGAATATAACAAGTGTTTTACCTGCTATTTCTTAAAATGGCAATAAATCAAGATCTTTCCTTTAAACATAAATCAGCCTAAAGATTGCAGTTCCTTCTAATGTTTAAATCTCTGAGTACAAAGCCATCTCTACTATCTTACTTTCAGCAGAAATTCATTACACAATGGCCGGAACCATTTTGGACTTCAAGTAAAATGTGTGGAAGTTACCGGTAATTGTACCTAATTAACAAGATGCTGGGGTGCCTCTTGATCACATACCTAGCCATGTGCCCAGTTGTGTAACTGAGACACACTCAGCAACCTTGTCAATTAGCTCCTATTTGCTGCAGGAAGTTATACAAATCTTATGTGAACACCAAAAGGATTCTGGTCCATACAGAAACAGCTGTTCTGATCAGTGATTTGCTACCAGTAAGTAGAATACTCCCCTTTAAAAGTCTAATTAATAAGGTTACCCCACGCGGATAGATTTGACAACCACAACCACAAAAAACACAAAAGAATCACTTTTTTTTTGAAAGCTACATATTTCTTCCTTGAATTTCTTTGTCAATTCCTGCCTGTTTCCTTTCTTCCCTGGCTGTAGCCTCATTCTGGAAAGTCTTACCATCACCATCACCCAAACAAATGGTTATGTACAGCACATTTTCAGAAGTCTCTATCCAGTAAATAGACCTGAGAAGCAAAATATTTCTGACTATTGGAGGGCAAATAAAATAGGACTATTATCCCCACAGTCTTGTCCTTGTGATCTTATTGGGGCTTAACTTTTAAAAAAGGTTAGAAGAACCACCTGTGCCTGATCAGACAAATTTGTTAATACTGAACTAGGAATATGCAGCATATTTAAGGCAAATCTGCTTAGGGCTTCATAAAGCAAAATTTACAGATACAATGTCAATAGAAGGTCCACAGACTATTAAGGTAAACATACTACATATATAATATTGCAATTCTTTGTTTTGCTGCAAGATGGCCCCATAATACTATTTGTCTCCAACGGAAAAGGCAAGTTTGTACACATATATTTGCAACTATATCTGTAGTAAATTTGTCCAAGGCTCAATCATCTTTTATTTTATTGCCTTTCCGTCATAAAGTTTATATCTCAATCAATTCTCCCATATATCCTAAACATTTTGAAATGTTTCATTTTTAGCACAATCAGTGCTCAAAACTGTGTCCACTAATCTGGAAAAAGAGGAAAGGAATATCTATAGAGAGAAAAGCCATAGATTGCTACTGAGCATATTAATTAATGCATCAATGGTTACTGTACCACATGATGTCAAGCCTTTCTCCACTTTTTAAATTAAAACAACTGATCACCTATTAAAGGGAGAAGTGTCATTACCAATGGAATAATAATTAATCTGTAAATGACAGCTTCCTTTGCACGTCTAATTGCAGAGTACATAAATAACAAAAGAGATTTGCTAGGGAGAAAACGTTTTAAGAGCAGGAAAGATGCATTTACCTGAATGTGTGTTTTAACCCCAGATCAGTTTGCTTTGTTTTGCAACTGGTCATTAGGACTTGAATACTAGCTTAGCTTGGATTCTGATCACTTAGTCATGATGCTGACAAAGGACTCCATTCTATCTCCTTCTAATGATATGCTATAGCATGTAATTTGATCCAAAACCTACAATTTAATTCTCAGATTTAACCAAAGTTACACCATTTTCAAAGCAATTGAGAATATAGAATATAGAAAAAAAAACCCTTATGTATTTGCTGCTACCATACAGCAATCACTCATCTGCATGCTGCATTCCCTCTGCAGATATACGTTGAGTCCAGGCTACAATATGGTTTTGTAGCTATGCTTACGATCCTTTAAATGTTACATGTGTCAGAAGTGAAGGGTGACAAGTGCAGTGAATTGACTAGCAGTTTTCAGCCCATAGCTACAAGCAAAGGATAAGCAGCTGTGGGAGCTGCTCCTGGAGATGACCATAAGGCATGTGTGAGTAATGTCAGTGAAGAGAAGAGTATTGCAAGTTCACAGTAACATTGCACCAATCACAGAAGTAGTCTAGCCAGCGCTTCCCTGCCTCCCTGCACTGCTGACCACTTCAGCAAGGAGGCAAGATGACGAATTTCCCTGCTCAACTGCTGAGGGCTCAGCAGTACAGAGAGTACAGCGCTGGCCAGGCTACTTCTGCAATTGGCGCGACAAGACAAACAAGCTTTTAAATGTATGTTTAATTAAATGGTATGTTAAAATAAATTGATAAGGACATATGAAGTAGTAGTAGTAGAATGATAACAACCACATTTTAAAAATTATAAGAGGAGAGGAAAAAGTAGGAGGTTATATAAGAGGGAAACCCCTATACAAACATACTTACATGTTTCTGCCGCTGCTGGATAAAGAACTTTTTTCTCTTAAAAGAAATTTTAATTATATTGACCCTAAGAAAAAAGGAAATATAACATAGTGATAGTCTAAAACAAATTAACACAATTAAAGCACCATCAATAAATAAAAAGGTTATATGGATTCTAACGCCTTTTCCAAACTTGTGGCCACTTGTACTACCCAAAACATCTCCAAAGGCTTGTGTGGACCTCCTAAACAGTATAAAGACACAGAACGGAGGTAATGGAGGAAGAGAGACTCCGAGTTTAGCAGACTATATTCTGTTTAGGCCCAGGGAAAAAAGAAATCCCTACTGATATTTTCAAAAAACAAAACAAAACACATCACTGTCAGAAGTAGACATGGGAGCTTTGTGCTTGTATCCTGGGGGATATGAATAATGAAGCACAACACCACAGGTGCCATGGAAGTCAAGGAAGGAAAGGAAGTACCGGCTGGGCTATTTCCACAATTGGTGCAATGTTACCATCAATGGCACCCTGCACCAATGAGTGGACCAGCCAGTTCTGGGGAGAGGGTCAAAAGGGCCCGGGAGACGAATATGAATATCCCATCTCTAGTGAGAAGTCTTAAGAGAACAAGGGATGCATTATTTTGAATTCTAATCTTTCATTTTTATTCACACATGAATTAGAAAGCAAACATTTTACCAGGGGTAGAAACTTGTGCAGATGAGCTTTCTATATACAGCAATACCTCCTGAAGCAATTCCAATCATAAGGTCAAGATTATGCAAATCCTAAAAATGAGACCACAGGGGAAAAAACAGATGAACCGAAAGCTGTAGTACTAGGAATTGCAAACTAGTAATGGCAAAAACAAATTTTTATGTAGGAAATTCAGTTTTATGTAGGAATGAGGAATAAATGTCTCCAAATAGATCAGGAGGTAACTAGTTTTTATACTTGACAGAAGACAATATAGATATCTACAAAATGAAGTGGCCACATAACTGCATATTGTGTACTAACCAGTCCAGAGTTTTTGTGCAACCACCATCGTATCCTGCAGTGTAATCATCAATACTGCAACCAACACCGACCTCTTTGTAATGAGACTACTTAAATAAGTGTGGATCATTAAAAAAGGTAGAAGATACCCAGAATTCCTAGTAGAATCATCCCCTGACTTCAGCCTGTCTGGAACAGGAATATTTTATCATGGTTTGAGTTGGGAGGTAGGGAGAGGTTCAAACAGAGTGAAAAAAGGTATACATTCATTCCTCATAACATTCCTTCCCAGAGTGTAGGTTTGTTTTGTTTTTTAAATCTCATGGCATGCAGTCTTCTGACTCTAATCCACACTTGCCAGATCCTATAAGATGTCATGTAGGGCAATTTCTTCCCTTTGTTTCCTCTCTGCTGAAACTGACATCATTTCATGCCCTTAAAAGACTAATTGACAAATTTCTATGTGTGGTTGCTCCCTTTCCTTTTTTTTCCTTCTTCTTCTTCACCTATTCATGTAAAATATTTTCTGCATATATGGAAAATTCCTGTTTGTTAACAGACTATTGACCAGAATCAGTACATGGTACAAGATGGAATGTTGTCAGCACACATCACTACCTCCAACATTCTACAGAAGAAAACTAAAACTGACAAAGCACCAATGGTAACATGTGTAAGCATGGCTCTTCCTTGGCTTAGCTTCCCTTCCTAAGTAGTGTATAGGTATTTACTGGGGTACAAGATATGAGTAGAGAGTGCTATTTACTTACTATTTACTTACTACTTATAATTTACGTATATGAAGAAATCAAATGAGGTGTAGTTGAGACCACTGACAATATATGAGGCCTTCCAGCCACTGTGGCTATGAGTATCTGGGACAGGTTGTGTCTCTAAAGTCTGAGGTAAACATATTATTCTCCCCTGGAAACTCAGCCGTGTGATGATTTGCCAGTATCATAGATCTTTTGCTCATGTTTAGTTCAGTCCCACAAACTGCAATCTGTTCTATTTCACTCAGGCAAGCCAATAACTCCCACTGATTTCTATGAGAATAAAATAAATATAAATAGGTTTGGTAGCAATTAATGCTATGTTGGTTATGCTATTATTTATTAAGAATAAAAACAAAAGTACAGAAAATTCTGCACACCCATGGAATGTTTGGTCTAGAGTTTCCCGAACAGCAGCCCCACATCACGCAGCAAGCCTCTTTTAACATTGAGGTACTTTGTTAGTAACAAGATGAGAGTGGGAAAGGTATGGTCTGAAAATCTACATAGATACAGTTTTTAAAACCCGCTAAATGGGCCATGCACAAAGCAAAATTTGTTCTTTTCATCTGGGACTGTCAGTTTTCCAACAAATCAGTTATACAAGTTCTCCTGTCGAAATCTTAAGTTCATAATTGTAATATCTAAGGCAGCCAGTATATTCCAACATATCTGTCTGAAATTATATCTAAAAACTACATATCTGCACAGGATGGATGACTTGCACATTAAGAACCTGTTGCTGTACTATTTAAAAAATACAAAGAAAACACAAGAATATTTGAAATACTTGAAAACTGGCAGTACCGCAAATTCCTAATTGCAATTTCAGATTAATGTCTAGAAGTAATGAATTTATACTATCATCAATGGAGTCAGTTTAAGAATACAAAATGTTGAAATATAAAAACAGCACTATAAACATACTCTACCACTGTGTAATTCCACTCCATAGAATTCAAGAGTTCTTGCTATGTTAATGTAGCAGGATTCTGCTTCTGATTGCTTAAGGCCACTGGAAACAAAACACATCAAAGAAAATACATTATTACAGTAATTCATCATCTCTCTATGACATTTTAAAAATACCATTACTGTATTTAAATACAATCAAACCATAATTTCAAAGAAAAATCAGAACAGTTTCCTCACTTTTATGGTCAGAAGTGAAGTGGTGATGGATTTACCACAATAGGCCAATTGGTCAACTGTTTTTCACAGGTACTATTGTGTCTCATGTCTGAATGCACATGCAAATACATAGATTTAAAGAATTCAGGAAGAATAAAAACTGAGAACATTTTAAGTGAATAGGCCATATTCTAATTTGTTTATGGACAAACATTTCTTGTCCAGTCCCCACAGCTCTTATGATAATGGAAAGAAATACCACGATGTCCATAAAGTAAAATAATTTTCTGTAGTAAGGACTGAACCACAGCTTTATGCAAATTGTTACTGTACTTGGTCCACGTCCAAATATTCAGCAAAACTAGCAACTTCATCAGTACCTTCTTTTAGCAACTAGCCTGCAAGCAACAGAGTACTCCCTCTCTAAATTATAGACTTGCATTATCACAGGCCAATCCACACCCACATGTAGTCCTCTTCTGTATTTATTTATTACATCTTCCAAATGCAGGTCTAATTAGATGCAAGTGAAAAATAGAACTAGAAGTATTTACCAGCTCAGTGGAAGACTGCATTAGCTACCATTAAGACTGAAGCATGCATCTGTGTTCTCAGACACAAACAATCATTCCTTAGGACATATGGACTGTTGTTTACTTTCACATTCTGAGCACAAACATGACTGAAACTGGTGAAGATCTTCAAGAAAACATCTCAGGGGCACATTTAATCCAAGGGTCATCTACCAATGCTCTTCTTTGGAGGTGAAGTTAACTCTGTATAAATTTCAGGGGCTATATCATTTTCCATGTATTAATTTTTATATTTTATTATTTACTTTTAACATTATAATCATGCCCACGTACACTGGGAACACAATGGGGGGAGTGGTAAATGGATGAAGGACAGGGAGGAATGAAATGGAGACTATTTCTTATGTACAGTACGTGCAAACAATAAATCTTTAAATGAAGAAAAAAAGGAGGGAAGAATTACCTGTGCTGTTCATGTAATGATTCTACTTTAGATAAAAAATCTTTATTTTGTTCTGGTGTGAAGCAATAGTCTGAAAGATATCCTGGAAGATGGATGGAAGGACTGTAGTCTCCAAGCTGAGCTTTTGAGGGAGGAAAAAAGGAGGAAGAACATACTGAGTAAAGATGTTTAGCAAAATACTATTCTGTACACATGGCACAATGAATAATAAATAGGTATCTTTCTGAGTTATCAGCTCCCCAAAGCATTGCTGGGATACAGGGTAAATTAACACTAAAAAGAAAGCAAGTTAACAATTACTTTAAGCCTTCCAAAGTAGTGTTTAGCCCAAGGGTCTCCACTGTGATCAACTTGATCAGGACTAATTGTTGCACTGACATTCACTCTTAGTTTATGCTTTTACCATGATAAGTAAAATAGTAAAAATAGTAAATAGTAATAGTAAAGATTTCTATTTCATAAATATTGTTATTCAAAACTAAACTCAACAGTACTCTGTCATAAAAAAATTAAACAATTTAATTTGCTCCTGGTGCTAGATTCAACAGAAAATCCAGTTGCCTAGCATAAGCCTTAGCAATGAATCTATAAAGTCTCCATTCAAAGATTAAAAGAACTATCCCACTTGCATAGAGGAATAAGGAATCTTCCACTACCCAAAGCTTGTAGAACATTTCCCCTGATTTCAGACTTCAATGGAAACAGACTGTGAAGACTGGAAGAAAACTGGAACTGTGGAACTAAGGAGGAGGTACTGAATTCTGTCCTCCTGCTTCAATAAAGAGGGGCCTTTCAAATGACCATTTTAATGTGTTTTTGTATTTTCTCATCTGAATTGAAATTAAACTTATTGTTTCAGCATGGTCACTGCCCATTTACAGGAATAAATTGAGTAAAAAAATATCATTAGTTGCACATAAACCAGAATGAACTAAACAAATATAAAGTGGCTGTTTGACTCACTGAGCAAAGTACGGTTTGCACGCATCTTTCAAAGTAGAATTTTAAATATAGAAATCTTTTGACATCTTGAGCACTTACATAATTATTGTGGCAAAAGGTTTTATGGAGCATAGCCCAATTTAATTGTATACAACATCAATAAATAGTGTGGTCAGTCATAAAACCAAGAGACACCATTTTCCTGCCAGTAACTGTAGCTGGTCTCAGTGTGATGAGCACATAACATGTGAAAACAATGACTGTCCTAGGTGGCATTGTGATGCAGATGCCAAAGAGACAATGGTAGTACCTAGGCCAGTGATGGTGAACCTTTTTGAGCCTGAGTGCCCAAACTGCAACACAAAATCAACTTCTTTTTTTTCAGAGTGCCAATACTGCAATTAAAACCCGAATGCCAAGGTTTTAGTTTAGAAAAAACAACTGCTCCTCCACTGAAAGGGTTAAATGCTTGTTTGTTTTTTCTTATGAGTGGTATTTAAAAATAAATAATTACTGGTTCTCCAATCCCACAAAAGTTCCTTTTGGTGCAAATGCTGGAAAATAACTTTTTGGAGCACCAGCCTAGAATCCTGTCAGAAGGCCAACAAGGGGAGATTTAACAATCAGAGGGATTGGTGACAGGGGATACATTTTTATAGGCCACTAATAATTTTTTAAAAAAAAAAACCATGCAAAATGCAAGCTCTTGTGGGTGAATCACATAATCAGAGGGACTGTTGACATCTTCAGGACTCAGCCAATCCCAAGGGTGCTGCTGCTGTCGCCATGGGAACCCAACCCCTTTGCTCCTGGGTCTTTGTCCCCTCACAGAGGCCCCACCTCTCTGCTGACATATAAAAGGGGCTTGCTGGGCAGGGCAGGAGACCAGAAGGGAGGCTAGTGGCCAGAGAGCAGTCCAACAGAGGGAGCGGCAGCGGCTGGAGGGGACCCAGCCCTTCTGCCCCAGGCAAGTTCTCTTCCGAAAGCAGAGGAACTTTCTAACTGGGCTTGCAAGTTAACAGCTCGAGGCTGGTGGAGATCCGTTGGAATGGACCTGGGGGAAGCTGTTGGGCATCGGCAGACAAACTGGTGGAATCTCCCTACAGAAGCTGGCTGTGGCCGCAAGGCAGAGGCTGGCAGAGGTTGGTGGATGAAGCCAGTGGTGGATGTTAGCCTCCTCAAGCTAGCTTAGGGAAGCTTGGTGGATATCGGTGGATGGAAGCCCAGGCATGTGTGTGAATGGCTCGTGGAGTGAAGGTGAGTGTGTGTTGGCGGGAGCAGCTGGTTTGTGCCTGTGTGTATATCAATGTATGTGTGAATGGGCTGGCTGGCATTCTGTGGGAATGTCGCCGGGGCGTGAGTGTGACCCAGGCATTTGGGAGCTGGCGGAGGCTGGCTTCAGAAGTGGAGTGGAAGAGATGAATGGGTTGATATTACTGGTGGAAGCCAGTGGATGTTGGCAGGCGGAACTTTGGGATGAAATTGCCAGAACATTGGTCGGTGGATATGCCTGGGTTGAAGCCGGTTGACAGCAGTGGACGAGCCTGCCCCTTAGTTGTTTTTTTCTCTCTATTTCTCTTGCAGGGCCCGAAGTTTCCTCTTCCCCAGGGGTATGCAAGGGAACAGAAGGCAGGCATCCTGCTGGAGCTGAACCAGGCCTTTGTCTCTTCTGAGGATACCCGTTTAGCCTCTTTTCCAAAACCAATAAAAGAATTTTTCCAGAATGGTTTTGAAGTGTTGTCTTGTTTGTCAGGGGCTGTGATGGGATTATCTCCCCCATCCCCTCATTATATCTGGGGCCCAATGCCTGGGGTTGGTCTTTGTGAAGTCATGGTGTGGGGCCCTGTGATGTCACAAGAATTGGGAACATAGTATTTCTCCATGCATGTGTGAGGGAGTGAGCTAGGCATTGTGGGTTCCCTGTCTGAGCTCCTAAGCAAGTATATTATGTGTCATGTTGGACAGACACAGGAAGCCAGTGAGCCCTGGTGCCATTTTCAGACAGTTGGAGTTGGGTACCCAAACACTATGGTCACCCCGTAACAATAAACAAAACTTGCTCCTACCCTTCCATCACAGCTCCTCAAATTTGTTTGCCTGGCCTGGATATTCAGGGGAGCCCAGCCATTTCCTGGCACAGCAGCTCTTTCTCTGAGACCTGGCAAGTCTCATCATCATCAACACCATGAGCACTCCATGGACAGCTCCTTGCAGAGTACAAGTGGGGAGAAAATGTGCCACTTCAAAGAAGCTTACAGTCCAACCTCTCATGAAAGTGCTACAACCGAGGAAATAGAGATGGGCAATGATTTGGAGATGAGCATACATAAAAATTCATGAGGATCCATGCCATGATAGATGGCCAAAATACATTGGTACTGCAAAATCTGCTGCCTGAGGGCAGTGGCTGCCTCTAGGCCATTATACTGTGACAGAACTGGCTGCCTTCTGCTACACTTTCTGTTCTTCCACAAAAGCTAGCTTGGGAAAGATCTCCAAGGCCTGGAATGGTCTATTGGAAACTTTGAAGATACCTGGTTGAGGCCTAGAGATGTCCAACAGCAGCCCAACTGAGCCCTAGCAATGGCTTAGTGCTTGAATCTGATGTCATAAAAGGATGCACTTATTTCTACCTTTGCTATGGTGAACTGCAGAGTGGCAAGTTGACTGAGGAGGCAACAGGGCCTGGTAGAAATACTTGGCATCAGAAATCACAACAGCATAGCATGGAGAAGACAATGGAGTCCTGTACAATCAGCCAAAGAGTAAGGAGGGAGAAGTCAGGACTAATTAAATTTAGGATGAAAGGTAATTTCTAGCACTTGCCATTTGGTGTCATGAGATATGAGTTAGAAGAGAGAAATCCTACTGTGTATAAGCACAGTAAACAGCTAAGTTTTATTATACGGTCATAGACCCAGTAAACAGGATTCTACCAGCAAAATCAAAAGATGTGGGTGCCTGAAACAAAAAAATTATGGGCCAGCACTACATTTGGCATGGACGTAGCAGAAAGTCTGCTCTTGCTCTGTGTGAAATTTGGGGAACTCTAGCAAATGGTTTTTAAGTTGTGATTTAAAAAAAACAACTAATAATATACAGCAGATGACTCATTTCCCTTTGTGGCTTTAAATGACCTCAAAACACATTTTATCTAATTTACTCATGAGTATGTTTATCCAGTTTACTCATAGGTTTGTGGATCCACATGATTTCATATGATTTTTAGGTACTGTCTTCTCTTTACCAATGTCAGATCATAGATCCTATTTGCACCCACTGACAGCATCACAGAAATCTTGGATCCTTCAGTACATGGCTTTGCAGTGGTGCAAAAGCATGGAGATTATGCATAGATTCCCATGGATCCACATGATTTTTCTGCAGGATTACCGCCAAATCTCTGTCCACTCATAGGCCCCATTTATGCCCATAGACTACAACACAGATATCGTGGGTCCCCAAGTGCATGGCTTTGAGGTGGCACAAAAACATGCATCTGAAGCATGGATCCTCATAGATCTATATGATTTTTACACAGGAACACCCTCAAACCATTCTCCAAACATAGGCCACATCTGTGCTCACAAACTACACCATAGAACTCATGGGTCTCCCAGCACATGGCTTTGCAGTTGTGCAAAAACTTGGATCTAATGCATGGATCTTCATGGATCCACATGATTTTGATGTAGAATCATCCCCAAACTACTGTCCAGACATAGGCCCCATTTGTACCCATAGATTAAAACACAGAAATCATGGGCCCAAGATCATGGCTTTTCAGTGGTGCAAAAACACAGATTCAAGGCACAGATAATAGCAATAATCGTAACAACCTTAGACATGGTCTAGAGTAGACATGGTCTAGAGGGGCGGGGTAAAAATCAAATAATAAATAAATAAATAAATAAATAAATAAATAAATAAATAAATAAATAAATAAATAAATAAATAAAAACCTGTAGAGCTAGAAGGGACCCTATGGATCATCAAGTCCAGTCCCAGACAAGAAGGAAATGTGAGGAACTGAACTCCCAACCTCTGGCTTCACAGCCAGAAACCTAAACAACTGAGCTATCCAGAAGTTCTTGGATCCACATGATTTTGATGTAGGATCATCCCCAAGCCACTGTCCAGACATAGGCACAATCTGTGCCCATAGATAACACCACAAAAATCATGGGTTCCCCAGCACATGGTATTGCAGTAGTGCAAAACATGGATCTGATGCACAGATCTTCATGGATCCACATGATTTTTAACTGGGATGATCCCCAAACCACTGTCCAGCCACAGGTCCCATTTGTGCTCATAGATTAAATCACAGAAATCATGACTCCAGACACATTCTGATTGGTCAGAATGCTAAGCTACAATATAGTTCAGTCATTTAGAATGTTCACAATTATATTATACATTTATTCTATTTTCTATTCTATTCTACAGTGGGCCCTCAACCTAAGCATGGCTCTACCTGCGGACTTTTCGAGTTGCGGACTTCTCCAGCCGCAAAATTTTACTTTGACTTGCACCTGGAGAATCGACCTACGGACCAGAAGGGGGAGGCGGGCAAAGCACCAAATTCAAATTTGGCACTTTCCCCGCCTCCCCCTTTCGGTCTGTAGGCCACTGATTGTGCCTCTGGATGCTTTCCAGGGCTTCTCCACTGCCATGGGAGGCATCTCAGAGGTCCCCCCCTCACTGCTGATCGTACTTCCATCGGCGGTGAGGGGGACCTCCGGAGGCCTTCCAGGGCTTCTCCACCGCCATGGGAGGCCTCTTGGAGGTCGGCTGCCGCTGCTGCCGACAGCTTTCCCAGGGTACACCGGGCCTACCCGGGGAGGGCTTCCCCCGGTAGGCCCGGTCTACTCCCCGGGAAAGCCTGGTAGACTGGGCCTACCAAGGGAAAGCCTGCGTCGGCGGGGGCACGGGACCTCCGAGACGCCTCCGGCAGCAGCGGGGAAGCCCTTGGAGGCCTCGGGTAGCGGTGATGGCAGCAGCGAGGGACCTCCAAGAGGCCTCAAGCAGCGGCGATGGTGTCGGCAGGGGACCCCTGGAAGGCTTCGGACTGGTAAGGTGGATTTATTTTCATTTTTCTGTGGGGGGTATTTTTTCTTCGGGCAATTATGGATTAATGGGTTTTCAATGCATTCCTATGGGAAATGGACCCTCGACCTATGGACTTTTTGACCTGCAGCCACCGTTCCAATACAGATTAATTCCATAAGTCGAGGGTCCACTGTATTTTGTAACCCAAGTTACTCATATTTGCTTGAGTGAGAGTTCAGGCTTGACTTGATTGAGCACCCACTTTTCTGCTTTTCTGGATGTCTTTAGTACCTCTACCAACACCATGACTTGACTTTTGTCCCTGTCTTTCTTCACTATCTTCCTTTCACATAGTAGCATGTATGATTTTGACCTTGTTTTCCAGTGACATTTTTTGCTAACTTCAACCTCTTCCTTTTAATTTCAAAAAGCAAAGGGACTTATTTTGGAAAGCATGCACACAACATATCCACAGAGGTTTTGGTCCAATATAGCTTTTCTTCCTGAGCTTGTCTAACTCAAAGCAAGGGATATGAACACAACTTTCCAGTCTGCATTTCGTGGAGTGGGCATGGCAACATTAGTTTAACTGAGAGGTTAAAGAGTATGTATTAGAGATGGTCATGAATCTCAGTTCAGAGGTTTATGCCACTTCATCAGCATGGCACCACAGGTGCCACGCCTTTGGTCCCCCCCACAAGCTCCCCCACTCATCAGCCAGTGCACGGCAGTGGTGCCAGAGGACTCCTGTTCAACACCTTGTCCATTAGCCTGTCAAGTGTCTCAATATTATAGAATCACAGAATCATGAAATTAGACAGGGATATGAATCAAAATATGTCTGCCAAGTGGCTGTCTAAATTTTTCTTGAATGCCTCCGGTGCTGGTGTGCTCATTACCTCTCTAGGTGGCTGGTTCCATTATTGTACTGCTCCAACTGTTTGGAAGTTTTTCCTGATATTCTACTGAAATCTGGCTTTCTGTAACTTAAGCCCCTTGTCACATGTCTTGCACTCTAGGTTTATGGAAAACAGATCCTGCTCATCCTCTGTATGACAGCCTTTCAAGTATCTGAGAAGTGCTATCATACAGTGGTGCCTTGCTAGACGGTTACCCCGCTTGATGACAAAATTGCTTTACGATGGGTTTTTTGTGATCGCTTTAGCAATCACAAAATGATGGTTCCAATGGGGCTCTACGATCACCCACTTTAGAGCACTTCGGAGGCTTTTCCTGCACCGTCAGGAAAAGCCTCCAAAGTGCTCTAAAGCGGGCGCAGGTGGTTTCGGGGCACTCCCACCAGGGCTCTGATGGTGCAGGGGAAGCCAACAGAACCCTGGTGGGGGTGCCCCGAAACCACCCATGCCCGCTTTAGAGCACTTTGGAGGCTTTTCCTGCACCGTCAGAACCCTGGTAGGGGTGCCCCAACACCACACGCCCTGGCTTTGGGGGTCCCCCGGGGCTTACCTTGCACCATGGGAGGACCCGTAGGGGTCCCACTGCGCAGTGATTGGTGCTTGCAGAGGCTTGTCCGAAACCATTTTTAAAGTTCCCGCCTCTTCCTCCAGCCTTCGGCAAGCCTCGGAAGGGAAAAAAGCTCTACCCCCTCTTTTCCCTTCCAAGGCTTGCCGAAGGCTGGAGAAGGAGGAGGCCTTTTGTATTCACAAAGGCTTCCACGGCCGGGATCTAATGGTTGTTGTGGGTTTTTCGGGCTCTTTGGCCGTGTTCTGAAGGTTGTTCTTCCTAACGTTTCGCTAGTCTCTGTGGCCGGCATCTTCAGAAAAACCCACAACAACCACTAGGCCTTTTCTTGGCTTTCTGAATCATGGGTAAAGCAGCACAAAACCCCACATCATAAACCAGAAGTTTTATCTAATTAGGGTGGTGGGACAGAAGAGGTGGGAACCAGGAAGGCACACCTCAACAACTAAAATTGCAGCCACAAGGTGGGGTGAGACAATGAAGCAGCAACATAAAGGAACAAACCAGTATGAACCAAAAATTGACCTATCCTATCATTTCAGTTAAAAAGAAGAAACAATTTGACTGATAACACATATCAAACTTACACTGAACAGCGTATGATGCAAGTACCACAGCTGAATTAACAGGGCATAACAACCTGGAAGGAAAAATTGGGAAAAGTTGTACTGAAAGTATATGCCAAAGTGCAGCACAAAAATAATGTGCTATGTAATTACACATCCTCCGATCACAGAAATGTCTACTACAGCTGCAAACAGCTGCTGTTTTAAATGAAACCTGTTCTCCCTGTCTGCCTAAAGAAAGAGAAGTTGCTTTCATATAAACAAGGACTTTTGTATGTTTTTCATCTTTCTGGCTTATAAAAACCTGCTCACAAGCAAAATATTGTGTGAATGTGTGCAATCTTTATCATGTAGATATCTGGAATACCTGCACAGTACAGCTACACATTTTACATTAATTCTCGGGGCCATAAATATTTTATTTCAAGTTCTTTTTAGAAATCAATTTTCAAAACTCAAAAGCAAATATTCAAAAAAGAGATTTCCATTTCTTGAAAACTGAGTAAAGCTATCTAGGTACAGTGGTGCCTCGTTTAACGATGTTAATTGGTTCCAAAAAACCCATCGCTAAGCGAATACATCGTTAAACGAAGCAATCACTAAGCGAGGCACCACTGTATGAACTATGAAAATAAATGCAAAGGTAGGTGTACCACTAAAATTAATCCAGAATGGATTTACAGTCAATGAGTTAGATAAAATAAATTAATACTACAGTATCAGTATTACTTTTTTTTTTAAACTATGCATGCACTCTAGCTAGGACTGTTATTAGGGCTTTGCACTGATCTGAGGCCTGGCAGCCCAGAGGGCTCTTCAATAACACCACTGTCTGCAGCAACATTTTCCATTAGTTTTTAAAAAGCTTTTATACAGGCCAGGCACAGTATGAAGCAGTATCCCAAGGCACCTCCTACACATTAACTTCATTCATTCCATAGAAATGCTCCCAGAAATGAAGACAGCAGGTACAGCTGGAGCACTGCTGCTTAGTGTGAATGATTTCTGTTTCAAGTTCTGATCAACGCTCCAGGAATGATCTGATGCAACAACTGCTGCTGTTAGCCGCTCCTAGCTACCATGAGACTTCTGGGCTGGCACTTCCACTGACAGCTGACTGCTTGGGAAGATAATAGGAGGTAACAGAAGAGAAAGTAGAAGCAAAATTTTGCAGCTGGAGCTTTTCGTATCTCGAAATTTTCGCAACTAGGGATGTTCGTAAGTCGAGGCACCACTGTAATTGGGATGAAGGAAGGCAGGAGAGAAGGTAGAGTAATAGCAAAGAGAGGAAAAAAGTCTCCCTTCAAGATAAACAGGGTGTTTTTATTGCTTCTATTTCAAAGAGGCATCACATTCTTGGCAGCAGTACATTATAAATACAGCCCCCACCCCAGTGGGCAATGTAGCCCTTTGACCTCCAGAGGTTGCCCACACTGCCCCGAACTCTCCCCACAGTAGCTGTATCTTCCTTCTCTGGGCCTGTCCAGACTGTTCATTTTGGGTATGGGGTGGACTGAACGACAAAGATTCTGTGAGGTCAGTGAGGGAGCGATATGCCATTTGGTGTGGTCCTCCTGTCTGAATAGCAAATAACCCCTTGCAACCCAATCAGCTGTCAATTAAGTGCTTCCCTTGATAATCTGCTGAGATTCAAAGGAAGTTAATTTTTTTACATCACCTCTCTTTTTCCTTCCCCTATCTCTGCTTCTCTTTGCTGCTTCTTCCCCCATTTTCTCTTAAACTCTCCGTTGGAACCTGCAGCTGCTACAGGCTGCTATCTCCAGGCTAAACAAGCATGCCAAAAACAATACATGGCATATCGCTGGCCCAGAAAGGTGCACAATAGTTCTTAAAGGGAAATGATGGATTGTTTTAAGTAGAAACACTTGCAGACAAGGGCTTTATTTCCCAATCCAAACTGTTCCCTCAGCAATCCATATACAGTGGTGCCCCGCTTGACGATTACCTCGTTAGATGAGGAAATCGCTTGACAACTAGTTTTTTGCGATTGCAAAATGATGATTGAATGGTATTTTTTCGTTTGACGATGATCGGTCCCCTGCTTCGGGAACCGATTTTTCACTTAACGACGATCAAAACAGCTGAACGTTGGGTTTTAAAAATGGCCGCCCACTGTGCAAAATGGCTCCCCGCTGTGTTTTAGGACGGATTCCTCGCATTACAGTCACTGGAAAATGGCCACCCTATGGAGGATCTTCAGGTATTTTGCCCATTGGAACGCATTAACCGGGTTTTAATGCATTTCAATGGGCTTTTTACTTTCGCTTGACAACTATTTCGTTCTACAGTGATTTTGCTGGAATGGATTATCCTCGTCAAGCGAGGCACCACTATATCATATCTATATGCCAATGTGGGCAGGCCCTCTGTATCTTCAAGAGTTAACCAAATTGCTTTAGTAAGGATTTGTTACCTTCCTTCCAAAATATCAGCCTTCAATTGCAAGAAGAATAGATGTCTGAAAAACAAATTTTAGAAATACTTATCATTATAGGTAACTACATAATCAAACAACTATAATTGTAAAAGAACACTGAGTTACTATCATTTCTTAAACAAAACATGGTATTTCCCAATTTACTTTACCTGTCACTGCTTAGACAAAATTATGATGAATCATAACAGCACTTAAGGGTTAAACTTCACCATAAACAAAGAAAACTAAAAGCTAATCCCACACTTCAGTAAACCATAACATCATATTTTACAGGAGTTCATTATTTCAGCATCCCTGAACATTTTATCTTGATGTTTCTTTATGGCTGGGACAGAAGCATTTACCAAACTCTGTTTGAGGGAATAATTGTTATCAGAATATAAGCCTAACTGCTGAAGTGTTTATAACAACAAAGAAGAAATAATCAACAGATATTAACAAAATTTATACCCATGATCATACAGATACGGAGCACTGTGTATCTGTTATTGCAGTTTTTAACTACCTGTACATATAGTGGAGTATTTTAACAATCAGCAATCAACAAAAAAATCATGTTGTATAAATGCTTTTTTCCTGTAAAAACCAAGGTAAAGCAATATCAGCCATTCTTAACAAATTAATACCAACACTGAAAAAACAAAAACTACCTGGTTTGTTCCTGTTGCAGTGTGTTGGGATCTGGTATAAAAAACCTTACTCGAAAATGCAGGCTGCAAGGGGAACCACCTACAGTATTATAGAAAGGTAAACCCAGAATTAGTTACCATATAAAATACCATATTACATTTTATCTGAAAGACAGCAATATCTTAGCTGCTATTTTCTTAGAACAGAAGATTAGTAACCCTCCTTTACTAAAACTCTACTTAGTTACACATATAAATTATAACTGAAATGGAAATAAATATGCCTTAGTAAGAATCTTAATGCAATCAGAGAATTTTACAACACAATTTTACATTTTTTAATAATGTATTTAGGTAGAGTTATAGATTATTAAGCTATGTGCAAGTGTCTCCTTCAGCAAAACTGGAGCCAGTTCACAACAGATTATTAATTCAATATACACTGCAGGCCCAAATAATGTAATCTGTACTTGGATAATCACATAATACCACTTATAGTTTCCAAGTTTATCAGTGAATAGTGTCTGCCAGAGGTAAAGAAGTTGAAGAAAGAATTACAACCCAAAAATACTCTTTGCCACTGTTGTAGTTGTTTGCAATGAATCTAGACTTACTGCAAGACTTGTACGCCTACCACGTGAAACTGAATCTCAATAAGCTGTATCATGCCTCACCCTTTATTTAAGATTGAGAGTTGCCAATAAAGAGGATAAAATTAGACATAGATTTGCAAGAAATTCTCACTGACTAGTTTACACATATATGTGCAAACTCTGAAAAGAAATTATTAATTTAAATAGAAAGGCTAAACATCTCACAAAAGACTGTATGGCTAGCTGTGAGGGGGTCACTGCCAGCACTTCTGGCCAGTTGTCTGCTCTTGCCCTACAGTGCCTCAAGAGCATGGACAGAGCTGCTGCTCTAGGCTTGTGGGAAGGCTGGGAGGAGGAGAGCCCAGGTATTGCTGGGGAGTAGACAGGAGAGAGGACAGCTGGTCAGACGGGAGAAGGGTGTGCTATCAGCATTAAGAATGTGGAGCAAAACAGCAGGGTCTTCTGGGTCTGTGACACCCAGTGAAGCGTCGGCCAAAGAGAAAACCTGGAGGCCTGCAGTGGAGGAGTTGGAGCCCATCTTCTTTGTGTTTGGAGGGAAGGATGACAACTCGTGGCAGAAGCCTCTGATCTGCTTCCCAGCAGGTAGGGACAATGGAAGGGGACATCCACTGCTCCAGTATCCGGGAGAGGCACTAGCTTCACCAACTCCATGGTGCCTGAGATGGCCGATGTGTCTGGTGCCACCCACTCCCATTCAGCTGAAGAGCGGACAGCACAAGCTCAGCATGATAGAAGGAGGCTTGCCAAAGACTGGGAAGACAAGCAACACCCACCATCTACCTCGACCAGCCCTTGTTGAAACGCCCCAAGCCCAGGCCTGAAGTGGGCTTGCTTATTACAAGGATTGCCTTAATGATGAGAACTGAGTCCAGTACAGTCGTGCCCCGCTTAACGATTGCCCCACATTACGACGAATCCGCTTCACGATGATGTTTTTGTGATTGCAATTGCGATAGCAAAACGATGGTCTAAGTGGGGCTTTTTCACTTTGCGAAGATAGATTCCTTGCCATCAGCTGGGGGCAGTGGCAGTGGCATTCACACCATTTCATTCAGTTGCTTATATGGCTAACTGTTGATGAACAACTTGAAGGCCACTTATTCTTTGCTTTTAAACTACACTTGCAATGGACAGACTTTCAAACACAGGATACATTTAAAAAGAGGACCACATTCGGAAAGCCATTCAGATGTTGCTGTTCAATATTAAGACATTGTTCAAGAGTCCCACTGAATATTATTAAAGTTTACAGCTAGTATTGATTATGGTAAGTTTTTGGTGAGTTAACTATACAAAGATGTCAACAGCAGAAAAACAAAAACAAAGGGATTCTAATTACCTTTTAGCTGTTTCCGAATAGGCTTATCAGATTCAAGCCATCTCTGCAAAAGTTTAAAAAAATGATTAGATGGTTTATTGACTGCACATGTTTAAAATCAGCAGTGTAAATATTTCCTTACTGGGGAAAGTGCTGACTCTTCACGTTGTTGTAAACCAAAATATTCCTTCTCTGTCACACCCAAGTGATTGTAAGCCAAATCCAGCAACACCTGACCAGTGTCGTGTTTCTAAAAAAAAACAAAACAAAGGAAATGCTTGTAGCATAATAGCAAAACAATCTTTGCCAGACAGCAGAACTGTTTTTCTGTATCAGTTTCAATAAGGTAGCTGTGTTAATGTTTCAGCTTATATAACAAAAGTAAAAACAAAAGAGTCACCTTAAACATGCCAGATTTATGTCAATGTGAGCTTCTTCTCCACATTACAATCCATTTCTTAGACACGTAGAGGAATTTCTTACTATTTAGTCTTTTCAGGTGCCATACCTGTTTTTACTTTTGTTAAGTATTTCTGAAACATTATCCAATAAACATATATAAAAGAGCAATTTTATTGGGAATGGATGGAAGATTTACAGTTCTTACACAGTGTTGCCGGGCTTGTCATGGCACCAATTCCTCACTGCTGTCCAACATCTCACTCAACTCTTGTAAAATAAACTTGCTCCATCAAAAAGCCCATCCCCAATCCTTACTTTAGATTATTTAGTGCCATGGAGCGAAGCAAGGCATGATACAGAAAGCCATTGAAACAGCTAGTGATTTAAATTTACCCTAAGCCACATGACTTGCCAAATTTATTTATTGTCTGGAGATACTCTACAATAAAGAGCATGGTGAAAAACTTCTTGGATTGTAAGACTTGGTCAAGTGGAACCAAAAGAGCCTCCCACAGGAACAACTAGTATAAACCAAAGCAGTTTTATTAGTTCATGAACCTAAGAGACAAAGCTGCTGCTGCTTACAATTTACAGCTCATGGAATGGAGATTCCAACCTCCATTATCAGCTAAAGATTGTGTTTTTCTGCTGAGCTTCCCTGAAAATACTCTTTCTGTTACAGACTTTAGTACTGGGTATTTCTAAAAAATAGTGAGAGCTGGTCCATAAAGAAGACTGACCACCGAAGAATTGATGCTTTTGAATTGTGGTGCTGGAGGAGACTCTTGAGAATCCCCTGGGCTGCAAGGAAATCAAACCTATCCATTCTGAAGGAAATCAACCTTGAGTGCTCACTGGAAGGACAGATCCTGAAGCTGAGACTCCAATACTTTGGCCATCTCATGAGAAGAGAAGACTCCTTGCAAAAGACCCTGATGTTGGGAAAGTATGAGGGCAGGAGGAGAAGGGGACGACAGAGGACGAGATGGTTGGACAGTGTCATCGAAGCTACCAACATGAAATTGACCCAACTCCGGGAGGCAGTGGAAGACAGGAGGGCACAGCGTGCTCTGGTCCATGGGATCATGAAGAGTCGGACACGACTTAACGACTAAACAACAATTTCTTTAAAAACCCCATAAAATGCTGTCAGTAAGATGGAAGATGGCTCACTTCATTAAGCTTTCATGACTTTGAGTATCAAGGACAATTGTGAATAATCAACTGGAGCACTTAACGGAGACTGAGTAACCAAGAATACGGCCTACTGGAGAAACCTTTTGCTGATAAACTATAAACTTTTCACCATCTGAATCAGTAACTCAAAATGAAATCATAATGTTATTGTTTTAGCTAAGTAAGACAATTTATGTAGTTCCCCAAATATGAGTGATTAACCTATTAAACTAAAATCAGTTCTGATAATCGGTTTTACTAATATGACAGATTATTATTCTAAATATGAAATCTTCATCTGGTTTCAAATATTAAAGATAATAACTACCAGCAAGAATGGGTATTTATATTTAAATTGTGATTTAAATCGATTTGATATAAATTAAATCTACCTTGCTACATAGAGCAAAAATTCCTATCTTTACACATTCCCATTAAGAATCTAGGATATACTGCTGCATATCCCATCTCTTTATATATATATATTTATCCTAGCTGACGCCAAAATGAACAGATAGCTTCTGATTATCATCATTGCTACAGTTTCCCAAATGTATATTGTTAAAATTGTGACACTATTACCATTATTTCTAGAAGCCAGGATTAGAGTCTCAAAATTTATAAATGGTCTGACTTCCTAGCTTTTATCCCCTGAATATGCACTAAAATGTGTCAGCTGGTATATTTGCAGCACAATTGCCTTAATGTTTCCTAATTGTTATTTTAGTTAATTTCCTGTTTGAGAGCGTCTTCCTGTATATAGGTTGTTTAATAAGTCATTCTGCACCCATTTTTTGTATTATTTAATTTTATCTTAATAACATCTGGGAATTATGAGAGCAGAAAAAACATGTCAGAGTAATACTGCTACTAACAGGAGAGTGAGTCAGACGGAATACACACAATGATTTCTATAATTGAAAGGAGAGAAATGGGAAAGAATGGAGCAGAGAAAAATGTAAGGGTTAGTAATAAGAAAGAAAGTCATCTTAAACATGCTCTGGTCATCTCCCGTTCTCATATTTTACATACTGTATTTTTCGCTCCCTAAGACGCACTTTCCCCCCCCCCAAAAAAAAGTCAGGGGAAAAGTGTATGCATCTTATGGAGCGAAACTGCCACCTTCTGGGACTCTTTTGAAGCTTGGGAAGCTTCAGAAATGTCCCAGAAGGTGGCGATTTCGCCCCCCCCAGCCCCACGGGGGGGGGGCAGAGTGAGCCTCCAAAGGGTCCTAGGGTGTGTTCTATAAGACAGACCTTTCCATAAAACTCACCAAAATTTTAGGAGAAGAAAACAGAAAAAAAATAATCTGGGAATTTCGGCCTGCTAGGCCAGCGGGGGTGAGGATGGGGGAAGCCTCCAAAGGGTCTGAGAGTGCCTTCCAGGACCCTTCAGAAGGCGTGGAAGGCACTCTTGGACCCTTTGGAGGCTTCCCCTCCCTCACCCCCACTAGCCCAGCAGGCCGAAATTCCCAGATTAATTTTTCCTGTTTTCTTCTCCTAAAATTTTGTGCGTCTTATGGAGCGAAAAATACGGTAATTGATTGCGCATTCACAAAATCACCCACCACAAAATTATCTTCCATTCATTTTTTATTTCTATGCATTCCTTTTACATTTTTTGAAAACAGGAATAAGTAGAACAAAACAAAAAAAATAAAAATAATTTAAAAAATATTCTGTTGGCCTGTATAGGTATCAAGGCTCTATTGACAAACTGAGCTATGAAAACAGGCCTATCACAGACCCACAACCATGAGGGTCTCATTCCAGCACACTAAACAGGGTAAAGCTGAAGCTGTTGCTAAACAGAAGTTCCTAATCAATGTGCCTCATGACAAACCTTATCAACAACCACAGACGAAAAGATGTTGAAAAACAACATCATGGCCATTTACATTGGTATTATTATACTCATCAAAACTGTTAATGCCTCTCAAACATAGCCATTTCTTAGTCTTTCTACCTCATTACCAAAGACAACAATTGTCAACCCTATCTCTTCACTCTGCCAAGCTTCAAAACAACCAGTTGAGCTGTTTTGGTCACAGAAGACATGACACCTTCCAACTCTCCATTCCTGGCTATAGCAGGAATATAATTAATAGCAAAATGCCCCACTATTTGCACTGTTTATTGTTAGATTCTGATTATTAGTCAGTTGTACTTGTCAGGAGAGTTCACAAATTATCACTGTGCCATACCTCAATGAAGACAGTGTTTTTTTAGATTAGGGCTCAGATGGAATCCCTTAAGACAGTAATCAAGCTCACGAGTGCTGACTTTATATAATCATCATCATCATCCTAGAACTGTGAAGGAGGCACAATAAGGAATCGAACTCCCAATATTTGGCTCCATAGCCTGATGCCTAAATTTACTTACACTCATGTTAAAGCTTTGCACTGAACCATCCAGAAAGTAGACATTGCAAACAATCTCTGACCGGTTCCTTTCCTTTGGAAGTTCTGACGCACGAATGTTATTTATTCTCCCACCTAGTGCTCGTAACCGAGTGTTCATAACTACTGTTGAACAACCTGCAAAGAAAGAAATATATTATATTTTATTTCATGTATTAGGTATATTACTTTCTTGATTATTTAAAAATTTCAAAATACCCCCACATCAGGTCAAAATACACCATACAAAAAATATGGATTACTAACATTTAAAAATGAGACATAGAGAATTGAGAGTTGTTATATTTAGAGTCAGACTTTGCATTTGAAGAAACACAACATCAAAAACAGATTTTCAGAGGCTTTCAATGTTGTTGCGAAAAACATTCTCTGTCTGTATTGGTTGCATTTTGTTACTCTATGTCTGTAAAGCTATCCCAGAAAAATGCTTGGCTAAATGCACTTCTAAGTTCCAGTTGGAACAGACTTGCTGATTGAATGTGACTTTGCTAACCCTAGCTGAGACAACCATGGGAATTAATCCATTACTTTTAAGATATAGAATAATGCTAAAAATACTGTTCATTACCTTGCCAAAACAGGGTCAATATAATGAGGACGGGGTGCATACGACAGCCACAACTGAAGTGAATGATAAGCATCCCTATACAGGATGGCACTTAGAATTTATCACTGGAAACAAGGCCAAACATACTTCCTGTCCCTGGCAATCTGAAATCAAGCTGGCCCCTTTCTATAAAGTTTTGCTACTTCATACATATAGTAGATAAACAGACAGACAGAAAAATATGACACAGATCCAGTTATGGTTCCGTCCTTCTAATTTTGATTCTTTCAGCATTTTAACATGTTTTATAGAAAAGATGTAGAATCTTCATGTAACATTACCAAAGAATGATAGGACAAAATATTGGAATCTCTAACAAAAACATTTTTCAGAGAATCCATACTATTAAAAATGATACTGTTAAAATCCTCATAAGAAAAAGTAGTGATATCTTTTAAAACAAAAAAATAAGACAAAGGCAGGGTGTTTTTTTTTAAGTACAGTAACATGGAATCAAGTCTGTACAATAAAAACAGCAAACAAGACCTGTAAAGGGGCACCATCTAGTTCTTTCAATTTTTAAACATCTCTGCAAATCTAAAACAGGAGTAACAGATAGATTCTAAGATTTAATTACTCCATATACTAAAATTAAGCACTTGTTATTGATTAAATAACACACCAGTCATCAGAAAATAACTGCTAATGTCCAACTCGATATCTCTCTTCCCAATGCAGTTGACTAAAGATTGGCCCTTCAATTTTTGTAGCACCTAGATCTTACTGGATCTCCCCTAAAAATGGATAACTGCCTTCTGAGAGAGCTACAAATGGCCATTTTGAATTATATTTTATTTGGAAAATTTCCCCAAGACCATTAGTAGACCTGGAGGCCTTTATTTAAGACTTGTAGTGATGGACACTGGAAGAAATTGATAGATATACCTCCCAAAGCCACTGTTTGTGCTTAATTCTGCTTCTAGTGAAAACTAACACTTTGACTCTAGAATAACTGATAGTTACAAGTTCCTCACTGCAATATGAATGCACAGCCCTCAAAAGTTGTTGGAAACCAATGCTAGTTATAGACAATAACACAGCATGGTCAGTGTATAGAATTGAAAGTGGATGGGTGTTCACATTAGGAAGATAAAAATCAAGATTTAACAAACTCTTCTCTTTTAGACTTGATGCAGAAGTTAAACAATTTAGCAACTAAAATATATCCCTGTTTAACTCAATTAAAGGTGGAAACAGATATAGACAAGACCCTAGACAAGACCCTAGCATGACTGCAGTTCACCTGTAGCCTTGTGTTTTCCTATGAGTATCAAATAAGTAACAGTAATCCTCTATAAATATTGGTGTTCTTAAATTTACATCATAATTTATCTCTAAGAATATGATTGAATGCTGACTTGAAGCTGAGAAAAGCTGAGAAAAGGACACCATCAGGCATTTTTGTTTACCAAATATTGACGGATAAATCTCTGCTCCACAATCAACCTTCCTATTCTAAATCCAGCTTATTCTTCCTCAACAATGTTTTCTTTATGTAACCAATCCAAGAGTTTTTTGAGCAGATGGCGACTATATAGTCTGCTAATAATAATACTCAACAAACTAACTTGGAAGTAATTGGCTGGATTTGATCTACTTCCTTTCTTGTATAGTGGGATAATGATGGCTAAACCCCACTCCTCCAGGACACATACTGTACTATATAGTCAATCCGTTTAAACAGAGATGCCAGCACTGGGGCCCACCAGTCTAAATTGGCCTTTAACAGATCAGAGGGGATGTTGTCTGCACCTGAGGCTTTACCTGATTTTACTATTGGATCAGCTTGGTGGTTTATGAGGTGGATATGGGTGACCACTCTCCTATACAATAAAATATTCTGCAAAACGTGAAGGCTTTCCTGATCCACTGCCAAGATGCTCTCAAAATATGATTTCCATGTTTTTGCAGGGATAAAGGAATTAAGATTGGCTATATCCTTAGGCAAGCCTTCACTGGCTATCTTCCAAAAGGAGGGTGAATCATTTAGTTTTGATGCGATTATTCAATGCTTTTTCCTCTTTTTCCTCTTAATTATTTTTATTTTCATCACAAAACATTCAGCAGGAATCCTTGCCGTATTCTGTTTCCTATATAATCCGTATTTCGCCACTAGAATATTTTTCGCTATGATACATTTCTTGTCAAACTTGGATTTAGAATTGTAAACAAAGATGTGATTTCTGTTTGGATTTTTATATATGAAGACATTCCGCAAAGACTGTATCCACTTTCCATATACACAGACTAGGAGAAGAGTCCTGCTCCGACCCACAATAAAAGTTAAAAATTAGACAAGTTTGTGACCAAACATTATTAAAAATAAAAGAAACTGATTACCAAGGTATGAAGAAAGGTTGAAATGAACAGCTGTAGGATCCCTGGAAGCAGATTTCAAGGAACTGACAAGCCCAGGCAGCACAGCTGGCCCAGACAGCAAAGAAAGCCTAGACAGCAAATTGAGACAGCAGAAACTGAAGGCCTATACAGAAAAGAAGAAACTGATGCCTAGTCACCTGAAAAGGAGGTTCAGACTGGCTCCAGGGTATCAAAAAGTACAAAAATGCTAATAGAAAGGAAAAAGAGTAAATGAATCAACAAAGGAGCTCCTTATACAGTTACGAAGTGAACTGCAACGAGACAGCAATATAAATAGTAGATTAAAAACTAACAATCCTAACTGCAAAAACAGATATTGAATGCACTTGATCAGAAGTATTAGAAAAGAGATTAAAACACGACATCCAAATTTGAAAGCTCACTGAATGCACCAGATTTTTTCAAGACAAGATAGAGAATATAGACTAGCACTGGAGACCTAACGGAAGAGGCAAGAACTAAAACCATTGACTTCATTACTGAGGAAGAAACAGATCCATTATTGCTGGGGCTGTCCATTCAAACTACTGTATTGGTAAACCATAACCAAAAAGAAAAAATGTAATTCATACTGTACAAGCACAAAAACATAATAATGGACAAGGAGATGAAGATAGACTGTCTAGAAGAAGTAGATGGGAAACCATAACAAGCAAAAGTAGGACACCTAAATTTAAGTGGAGACAACCACCAACCATAGACCTGACAAGGCACTGTCATCTCCTTGAAGATCTGCCACTCAAGCACACAGGAAGTGCTCCAAGAAAACTGCATCTAAAATTAGGTGACATCAACTGCACCAAACATGACTACAAAGCAAAAACTCTATAATAATCAAGTGGGACACGGTGTTATAATTAACAGATTTAATTTAAAACACTGTTCATTGCTGTGGTTACCCTAGTATGGAACTACACAATTTAGCCAGTAGTGCACAGATTTTTCTACCCAACCCAACTGTAGGGAGCTCGAAAAAGATTATCATTAAATGTCAATGGTCTGGGGACAATATGCAAGAGATGCAGACAGACAACATCTGTATTGCGCAATCAACAAATCATTGCAATATTAAGGTAGGATTAATATACCAACTTAATACGTCACTAATATCATATAACAAGCATTTATCAATAAATATACTATGAAGTAAAATAATACCGATATTTATACATAAAATTACTATAAAATATGGCAACTGTTTGATTATTGAAACCAATTTAATTGGAGACTTCCAATAAGTAAAAAAAAAAAAATTTAAAATATTTAACATATAACGTTTGACTTAGGACATATGGGATTATATTCATACCTCTAAATCTTCATGACAGTTTACACTAATATTATCCAAATACTTAGCTCTGCTTATAGTGGCTTTCTTTGTAACTCTATTTATAACATGTAATTTATATGTTTGTAACAAATAGCTCAATTTCTCCGAGTAACTCCTATTTTTTACTTTGTCTAAAAAAGACTAAATATTTTTCTCTTACATCCGTATAAAAAGGGCATTCAAGCATTTAATGAGCAACATCCTCAAGGACAGGATTTCCACATACACACAATCTGTCTTCTATGCCCTGAAACCTACTCAGTTTAATGACAGAATCCATCTATTCAAATCTTAGATGTGTGCATGCTTTTCTTTGTTGCATTTCCATTGGGACTGATAAATAGTTTTCATATTGGTACAGTCATTTAGCATTAGTCAGCCATTTTGTTGCTGCTATAGATGCAACAGCTGTCATATCAGTGTGTGCCTCATGTCAAGAAACTTTTATATGAAGATATGAATTGTAACTTTCAACAATGGATTTAGTACTTGGGCTGAAAAACCAGGTTCTGGAAAAAGTTTATATAGATTCTGAAAATATGAATTGCCATAGAGGACACGTGTGTGCCTCCAAACAAATTTTGGGCAATCTTACTTTATTTAGACTACTTATTCTGCACCAATATTCTACCATTCTTACATATATCAAACCTGAAATATTTTTGGCAGCAAATTCTGCTCTAATAAAATTAGCTGGAGTAGATTTAGAACTCCCAGAATAGTATGATGAAATTTTGGATTTGAAGACTATATATTGGCCTGAATTTCCAATTCGTTTTTCTATATTTGCAGTGCCCACATCTTATTTATTTTTATTTATTTATTTATTTATTTATTTATTTATTTGATTTATATCCCGCTCATCTGGTAAATCTATACCACTCTGAGCGGCTAACAGGAACATATATACAATTATAATAAAATAAATTAAAAATCAATTAACAGAAAATGACAAAAATCATAAATCATAAATAATTGCAAATAATAAATAGATAAAGAAGAGAAAAATAAATTAAGTTAGATTAGGTGCTGGCAGGAGGGAAGGCCTTGACATAGAGCCATGTTTTTAGTTGAGTTTTGAATGTACCCAGCGTAGGGGCCGCGCGAATCTCAGGAGGGAGATTGTTCCAAAGGCGAGGAGCCACCGCCGAGAAGGCCCGGTTTCGTGTCTTCTCCCTCCGGGCCTCCCTCGGCGTCAGGCTCCTCAGCCTCACCTCCTGGGTCGCGCGGGTGGTCCGGGTAGAACTTGGTGGGTGAAGGCGTTCCGCCAAGTATCGAGGTCCCAAACCATTTAGGGCCTTATAAGTGAGCATTAAAACTTTGAAGTCAATACGGAAACGAATGGGCAGCCAATGCAGTCTAGCCAGGATAGGAGAAATGTGATGGAATTTTCTCCCTCCGGTAAGGAGTCTGGCTGCTGCATTCTGCACCATCTGGAGTTTCCGTATCAGCCTCAAAGGTAGCCCCACGTAGAGCGCATTGCAGTGATCTAATCTTGAGATTACGAGCGCGTGTACTAAGGTGGTGAGCGCCCCCGAGTCAAGATAGGACATCATTAATGTAAAATCATTAATGTAACATCATTAATGTAAAAGTTAAATAAGAAAGCGGCTAGAATGCAACCTTGTTGGACATCTTTATACGTTGGGACAGGATCTGTAAGAGCAAAATGGAAGCATGTTCTAAGCTTCAATTCAATTTCTGTATACATCACTTTTAATAATAACAGTAATCTAGGATCTATATTTCTATCCACCAGTTTTTCCCAAAGGTGGCCTCTATTTATAGAGTCAAACGCCGCACTAAATCAATAAAGGCTGCACACAGCTGACCACACTTAGTGGTACACTTGTTTATAGCATGTTGTAATATATGGCATTTGTCTAGGGTAGAGCCTCCCTTCCTAAAGCCCGACTGCTCTTCAACAAAAATTGCATTTTCCTTTTTCCTAGCCCTCTAGTTGGGTAGTTCCCACCTTTGGGCCTCTAGCTGTTCTTGGATTTCAACTCCCAGAAATCCTGGCCAGCAGAGATGGTGGCAAAGGCTTCTGGGAGTTGTAATCCTAGAACACCTGGAGGCCGTAGGTAGGGGACCACTGCTCTAGTTCATATAAAATATGTTTCACATAGATTGTAGCTGGTATGTCAATTAGGCTAATTGGCCTATAATTGTTGGGATCCAGCTGGTTGCCTTTCTTAAATAGTGGGATAATAATACTGGCTTTCCAACCCTTTGGTATACAGCCAGTCTTGTTTATGTGTAAACAGACAGGACAGTATGGAAGCCCACCAATCTATATTGCTTTTGAATAATTCTAGGGGTAAAAAGTCCTCCCCTGGCGCTTTGTTACTCCTCAGTGACTAAATAATATATTTTCTCTCATGCGCTGTTATAAGAGGCCACCGAAAAATTAAATTGGTGTCTTGCATCCATGACGTTATCTATCTGACTAAAATAATTTTCTGTAGTGTGATTCCCACTTAACAGCTGGAATACGGATATCCAAGATAGATTTGGCCTCCTTTAGCCTGCCAGCCACCAGGTCCCAGAAATGTGTTACATTTAACCCTGTTGCTGCTCATTCTAGTTCCACTCAAATGGATTTCTGCTGCTGACTTTTCTTTGCTGTAATTGTTCATAGTCATGTCTAAGTCTTAACATATTAAGTGCTTCCAGATCATCCACTGATTCTATTTTCCACACTTGTCTTCTCACTTTCCTTCTCAGTGTTCTACATTCCCTATCAAACAATGGGGACATTGAATGGGATACAAAATTATAAAATCATTAAATCAATCCAACCTGACATAATATTGGTGCAGAAGACATGCTACTGCAAAATACTTAATAAAGTCCTGTCTCATTCCAATGATTGGAGAATGTTTTGAGTTTGGGGTCATCTAAATCTAGAAGTGTGGCTATTTTTACTGCAAATACGTGTCCTATAAAACTGGAAGATGTAATGAAACAGAAAGGTTTTTATTCCTCAAAGGAAAATTGGGCAATACAAAACTAACACTAGCTATACATTGTGCCCCAAATCAAAACCATGCATTAATGCAAGAAACAGCATACAAATAGAAAATGTATATACCTGTGCTACTGTATGTATAGAAATACACAAATACACAAACAAATACTGAGCTAAAAGTATCTTCATGCACAGATATATTTTTTGTTTCTAAAGCTAATTGTAAATCAAATAAAAGACACTCAGACTGAAACTTTTTAACATACCACTGATGCTGTAATGCATTTAAACTAGGAAGGGGAATTACAATACTGTATCCAAAAAACAGAATCTGGAGGTGAAACCCAGCATTGCTTACAAATCAACATAAGAAAAACATACAAAAATGTTATAAAATTAATACAATCAGCTGTCTTCTGGAATATTTCAAAAGCTGTCTGAAGAGGACTAACAATAAATGGAAGTTCAACAGTAAAGGAAGGACTATTAAATGAAATTAAGCAACTATCTCAAAAGCACAGGATATTTATCCAAGTGTAAACTCAGATAAATTGTTTGCATAACATTTTCAAACAAGTAAAGGCTGGTTTACAAGCCTCAGCCTTTACTGACATTGTTGTTGTTATCTGCTGTCAAGTCAAACTGACTTATAGCTACTCTAATAGGGTTTTCAAGGTACTCGAGTATTTAAGGAGTGGTTTTACCAGTTCCAGCCCAGTGAGTTTCCATGGCCAAGTGCAGAATCGAACACAGCTCTCCTCAGTCCATTCCTCTATCCCACTACACCATACTGGATACCCTTACTGACATTACACGTAATTTATTATAAAATAATTAACCGTGTTTTAAGTAGAGTTATTTTCTAAGTCAGACTTCAATGTGCTTCTTTTGGATCCGATTTCTTTGGCAATTCCCCTTTCTTTTTGAGCTCCTTTCCTGCCCCTGTGCTGCAGCCTAATCTGCTCAGGTGGACTAGGAGGATCTCTAGAGTTGCAACAGGAAAAGTGAGGCAAAAGAAAATTCTAATCATGCTGGCATTAGACACAGAAGTGCAGCTACTGATATGGCCTATGTTTTTACTGAGACTTCTTTCTTCTACAGTACAGTGGTGCCCCACTTGACGACGATAATCCGTTCTGTTAAAATTGCTGTTAAGCGATATCGCCGTCAAGCGAAAGAAAAAAACCATTGCAATGCATTGAAAACTGGTTCAATGTGTTCCAATGGGCGAAATACCTCATCGTCCAGCAAAGATCCTCCATAGGGGAAGCCATTTTCAGTCACTGTCTTCCGGAAATAGGTCTGGAAAGCGGCAGGTGGCCATTTTGAAAACCCAACGATCAGCTGTTTTTGATCGTCATAATGTGAAGAATCGGTTCCCGAAGCAGGAAACTGATAGTCGTAAAGCAGATTTTCCCCACTCAATCATCGTTTTGCAATCGCAAATAGCGATCGAAAAAAACTCATCATGAAGTGATTTTGTCATGAAGCGGGGTAATGGTCAAGTGGGACACCACTGTATTTTATTACTGTTTAGCTGCCTTTATCGCCATTTTTGAAAGAAGGCAGAATACAGATTTAATTATATCAAAAGGAGCAATAAGTAAGCTCTCTCTCTCTCTCTTTTGATTTGCCATTAATCTTAGCCACTAACCTTTCAGTGAGATGGCCATATCTTATATGCTCCACATTTTTGAGGGCTGAAGGGAGACGCCCACGCACGCGTATGCCTGCCCAGACAACCTGCGCTCCCACACATGTGTGTGCACACACGTTGGCCAGCCCATCTAGCTGGATGTGGCCCACGCGCCGTGCTTTGGAGACCCCTGATCTAAGCCTGTTAGGACAGATGAGAAGCAAAAGTGAAGAATGACAGAAAGGAGGTCAGAATCTTCAACTCTAGTCTACAACAAACGGCACAGAGGGTCAAAGAAAACAATTACAATAACCAGTGCAAAGAAATAAAACAACAAAATATTCTCTCTAGAGGTCAAGAAATGAAAAGGAAATTTAAAATGGCAATAGAGATGGGGAGGAATATGAGGGGGGCAATATATTAACTGATCAAGAGTAGAGTAGATGAAAGCAATATACAGAAGAGCACTATAGAGGAGTTGCAAGGAAAACAAATTCCATTGAAGAATTTTGTGATGAAGAACCTGTCATTTTAGAAACCAAAGTGAAAGCTGATCTCAAAATACGTAACTGGAATAAATAAATCACTAGGAATAGATGAGATACAAATAGAACCATTTTAAGGAACAGAGATAGCATCTATCAGGATTCCAATAGCAATATGCAAAACAAAAGAGGAGGGATAAACAAATAGACTAAAAAATGAAAATCTCTAGTGCACAAGATTTTACAATGAAGATGCTTATTGCTCATAAAGCATAAAATGCCAAGTGGTCAGAAAAGAAAGAGGAAGTAGAGATCTACTGCAACTATACATTGGCTACTGGATCATACCAAAGAAATTCAGAAGGAAATCAGTTTATTCTTTACAGATTACAGCAAAAGACTTTGACCAGATAGATCAAGAAGTTATAAACTGTTCAAAAAGAAATGTGTTTGCCATATAATTTGGTTGTTTTGATGGGTAAACTGTATTTGAATAAATAGTTACTGTTATGACAGGCTATGGAAAAACAAAGTTGTTTTCTGTTGGCAAAGGGGTCAGACAAGAGTGTATTTAATCTCCCTGTCTGTTCAATCTATGTTAGGCTCAGATGATGAGGAATGAATAGTGATAGAAGAAATCTCAACTATTTAAGATATGCAAATAATCCCATACTGGTAGAAACCAACAATTATTTTAAATGACTCTTGAGAAAGGTGAAAGAAGAAAGTGCAAAAGCCAGGCTACAGATGAATATTAGGAAAACAAAAAAAAATTAATGTCAATAATGAAGGAATGCAAATTATTAAAAGGTGTCTCACTGGAGACTAAAACCAAGATACTCCATCCTGTAGTATTTCTGAGTACTATGTACAGATGAACTGCTGGTTTAGATCAGCCATTCTTAACAGGGGCTACATGACCCTCGGAGTGCACATCTGAAAAGGGCCACGCATTGGAAATAATTCTTCACACCACTTTATAAGATTCATTATGAAATTTTATACAATCCTGATTTGGCCTACACTGCTTTCATATTGTGCTTATGGCTTTGGCCAAAAGAAAGAGAGAGAGAGAGAGAGAGAGAGAGAGATTGTGAATGGATGGTTTAAGAAAGTTCAGTTCCCCACTCTGCCTCCTTGACAGAGGCAGGACTCAATAATTCAGCTCTGCAGTTCTAAAGTTCTAAGATTATGTGAAAGCTGGACAGGGAAGAAACTTGATTGGTGGGGGATTATTCATCTGACATGTGGTGTTATAAGGGAGTTTCATAGATACTATGGATCACCAGAAAGTAAAGTAAGTGGGTGCTAGATCAAAACAAGACTGAATAATCCCCAGAAGAGAAATTTGCTAAACTGTGGTGACTGCTGTTTGGATACATCATGAGAAACCAACACTCACTGGAAAAACTAATCATGCTGGGAAAAGCTGAAGGCAAGAAGAAAAGGGAAAGTTCAAGATGTGATAGACTGACTCAGTAAGAGACCACAACCTTTAGTCTGCAAGACCTGAGCAAGGTTGTTAATTACAGGTCGCTAATTTATAGGGTTGTCTTAAGTCAGAAGCATCTTCATGTCACGTAACAACAGGGACATATTGGGGTGGATAGGAAGGGAAGGATTTAGCCCCCAATATTTTTAAATACCCATCTATATTTGTACTGAATGAATGATGCTATCTCATATTTATACAAAGACTTATTGATACCTTTGTTACACAAGCTTCTTTACCAAATGCAGTATAGCTCAGTGGATTAGGTATCTAGCTGCAGAACCAGACATTGGGAGTTTGATTCCCCACAGTGCCTTCTTGACAGGGCATGGACTCGATAATCCACTGGGTCTCTTCCAGCTCTGCAATTCTAAGATGATAATGGTTTCTATCCACTACAGCAGTGGTCCTCAACCTTGGGCCTCCAGATGTTCTTGGACTTCAATTCCCAGAAATCCTAGCCAGCAGAGGTGGTGGTGAAAGCTTCTTGGAGTTGAAGTCCAAGAACATCTGGAGGCCCAAGGCTGGGGACCGCTGCACTACAGTATCGTTATTGATTATGACTTGCTTCAAAAAAGAGAGTTCATTGTCTAGATTTTATCATATGGGCTAATAGGAAGAAATCTATTAAACAGACTGCTGTAACCAGTCAATTCCTACAGTTTCCCTATACAAATTTTGTATTTCTTATTGTTTATCTGCTTCTCCTTTATGTCATGTCTGCACGCTGTAACAACTGACACCAGAAGAATGTGGATACCATGTCATAGCTGTCAAGTTTTGTACTGAAAGAACTGGAGTACAACAAGATAGCAAACACACAAGTTATTTATTTTCTGCCTCAGTGCTAGAGAGTTTCAATGCCCACTTCTACTGCAACTATTATTAACTCATCAGGGCCAGGGTGAGGGAATTAAGAATACACTATTTCCCCCTTTCTAGCATACGCATGGTAAATTAATACACATTCTTGTACTTTGTAATTTACTCAACATGTTTGGTATCTCAAAAGTTAGAAGAGCATCAAATGTGCCCTTTATAAACCGAAACTATATATCTAATCACTCAAGCACACAGCAATTCTATTCAAAAAGCATAGCTACTTCACCTTTAAAGAGAATGAACCCTGGGCTTCTGCAACTGCCCCCATAAAGAAAAAACAAAGTTAGGTTTGCAATGGAACAATTGAACAATGGAACAATTGCTCCCTAAGGCAGAAAAGCATTTCCCCCCCTTTCCATCAAGTTGAGGTGTGCAACATCAAAAGGAACCAAACTATTTCTACACATTTAGGAGAAACCTCACATTCACTGACAATAAAACCCACTTCATAACAAATTAAATATAAAACAATTTGCTGGCCCTTTCCTTACATTTCAAATTTGGTGACCAAGGCAGCCATCTTATTTTGCATATTGATGCAGGTATCCCTGGCAGGCTCATAATATATTTCTGTGTCATGTAATAGCAATGTGTCATGGAATTTAAAAAAGCACAAAAACAGCAACATCTTGTGCAAGTTGAGTCATGGCAACTGAACTTCTTTCTTGTTAGGTTGAAATGTTTCGCTACTCTTCCAAGGATCTCTTACCAACTCTCCTCAGACCGAAGAAGCTACTGGGATGAGTAGCGAAATGTTTCAACCTAACAAGAAGTCCAGTTGCCATGACTCAGCTTCCAGATAACCTCACCTGGATGACTGAGAATCTTCAGACATCTGTGCAGAGTGGAATTCAAAATCTGCTGCAAGCAAAATGATGATGTCTGTAAGTGATTTCGGAAATGAAAAGGGCAACCTCGACAGTGTAATTGATGAGAAATGTTAAAATTGTTTGGCCTTACCTAGCTTTCATAAAATGTTGCCCCCAATTTCAAAATGGTAGACCAGAGCTGATAAATATTGTGTTTCTCGTTATGCTTTTAAAAAAATATTCATTATAAAGCCAACATGGCTTTCATGAAGGAGTATAAGGTAAGTCAAGACAATAACAACAGAATTGTTATGCCTACATTTCGACATGAGAAGGAATTAAAAGTTGACACTGCTATTTATAACATATAGTAGTAATTCAAAGTGTACTCTTGTACAGAGAAAAAATATGAATACTTGGGAATACTTAAGAATGGGGGGAGACAGATGCAAAACTAATTTCTGGGTAGTTTGATTTGGGTGTATTCCTGAAATGATGCAAAGGGGAACATAATGTTAGTACATCAACACTACTAGAACAGCTACTTAAAAAATACAATGGAAATTTCAGACAAGTCTGCTTAAAAGTGAGCAGCATCTCTTATGAGCAACTTCCTTACAGCTCAAGTTCACTTTCCTGCTACCTTCTTGATAAAAATACCTATAAGCATCAGAAAAAGGATTTTCCTCAGTTCAAACGGGATGATGGGAAGCCCAGAAAGTTGAGGAACAAGGGAGAATAATGTATTGTGGCTAAACTTTCTTCCTGCTTAGTTGTTGGGTCATGTCCAACTCTTCATGACCCCATGGACCAGAGCACGCCAGGCCCTCCTTCCACTGCTTCCCGGAGTTGGGTCAAATTCATGTTTGTAGCTTCGGTGGCACTGTCCAACCATCTCATCCTCTGTCGTCCCCTTCTCCTCTTGCCTTCACACTTTCCCAACATCAGGGTCTTTTCCAGGGAGTCTTCTCTTCTCATGAGATGGCCAAAGTATTGGAGCTTCAGCTTCAGGATCTGTCCTTCCAGGGAGCACTCAGGGTTGATTTCCTTTAGAATGTATAGGTTTGTTCTCCTTGCAGTCCAGGGGACTCTCAAGAGTCTCCTCCAGCACCACAATTCAAAAGCATCAATTCTTTGGCAGTCAGCCTTCTTTATGGTCCAGCTCCCACTTCCATACATCGCTACTGGAAAAACCATAGCTTTGACTATGCAGACCTTTGTCGCCAAGGTGATGTCTCTGCTTTTTAAGATGCTGTCTAGGTTTGTCATCGCTTTCCTCCCAAGAACCAGGGGTCTTTCAATTTCATAGCTGCTGTCACTATCTGCAGTGATCACGGAGCCCAAGAAAGTAAAATCTGTCACTACCTCCATATCGTCCCCTTCTTTTTGCCAGGAGGTGATGGAACCAGTGGCCATGATCTTTTTTTTTTTTTTTTTTTTTTTGGATGTTGAGCTTCAGAGCATTTCTTTCACCCTCATTAAGAGGCTCTTTAATTCCTCCTCACTTTCTTCCATCAGAGTGGTATCATCTGTGTATCTGAGGTTGTTGATATTTCTTCTGGCAATCTTTTAATACCTGCTTTGGGATTCATCCAGTCCAGCCTTTCGCATGATCTATTCTGCATGTAAGTTAAATAAGCAGGGAGACAATATACAGCCTTGTTGTCCTCCTTTCCCAATTTTTAAGCAACCAGTTGTCCCATATCCAGTTCTAACTGTTGCTTCCTGTCCCACATATAGATTTCTGAGGAGATAGATAAGGTGGTCAGGTACTCCCTTTTCTTTAAGAGCTTGCCATAGTTTGCTGTGGTCCACACAGTCAAAGGCTTTTATGTAATCAATGAAGCAGATGTAGATGTTTTTCTGGAACTCTCTGGCAAACTGTTATCTGCTGTCAAAGTACACACTGGTTTGGAATGCCCTGAAGCAGTCATATGATTGAACCTGTAATACCGGATATCACTTTCCTATAGTTAGAAGTTCACACCTCCTTCACATTTCATGCCACGTTCATGTAAAGGTAGGGGTTTTTTATTTTGCATGATATACAGCAAGGCAGAATTAAAGCAATGTGTTCTAACAACATGCATTCCTTGTAATTATTTTAAAATGCTAGCATACAAGTATATGTTTTATGTGTTTACTTGAAAAGTGTTCATGTGTATCATTCATAAGATCTAGCAATCTAGCAACACATCTGAGTTAGTAAGCGATATTTTAAGCCCTACCCTAATAATAACAACCATGTGCCCTCAAGTCAGTTCATACTTATGGCAACCCTTTTCGGGTTCTCCCAGGTAGAGAATACTCAGAAGTGGCTTATCATTCCCTCCTACTGGGGGTGCCCTGGGACTGTGGATCTTGCCCAAGGTGATAGAGGCTGGCTGTAGTCTCAGGAGGCACAGTGGGGAATCACACTTCCAACCTCTAGCTCCACAGTCAGATACCTAAGCCAGTAAGCAATTCAGTCAGCTAAGCCCTATAGGAAGTTACATAAATGTTGTTAAAGACAACACATTCTGAATTTCCTTTCCACAGATTTTCGGTGCTTACAAGTATGGGAGAGCTGTCCCTTACATGGCCAGTATGAGACTCTCTCCCATACTTGTGACACAAACATTTTCGGGTGGTGAAGGCCACAAGGGATTGTGAAGAGCTCCAGAAGGATCTCTCCAAACTGGGAGAATGGGCAGCAAAATGGCAAATGTGCTTCAATATAAGAAAATTATGCATTCCAATGCATAATTCAATGCATTCCAATGGGGGGGAAATTCACCAAACATTAACGAAGACTCAGACCAAAGCCAAATTAAATTTGCAAAGGTTTTACAAAGTGCACTAATGATTCCAAGCATTTTAAACAGTTTTGAACATTTTAGGACACACTTAAAATAGCAAAAATGGACATCGCAAAGCGAAACAGGGGGGACCTAAACTGTCATCGCTAAGCGAAGCAAGGTCCCGAACATCGCTATGTGAAATTTCCCCATTGGAAACATCGCTAAACGGAGCGCAAGATCAATCCAAAAACCTCATTGCTAAGCGAATACATCATTAAACGACGCAATTGCTAAGCGAGGCACCACTGTATGTTCAAAATTAAAATGTCACACTCACATGTTACAACTAAACAAAACTGCTTAATATATTTTAATTCCTCCTGAGCATAGCTTTTATTTTCCACCTAAAGTGCATCCATCAGTTGACTGATAAATTTACAGTGGACCCTTGACTTACAGACGGCTTGACTTACAGATTTTTTGAGTTACAGACTTCTCTGGCCGCAAAATTTAGGTTTGACTTGCAGACTGAGATTTGACTTACAGACCAGAAAAAAACCAAAATGGAAAAAAATGGCCTGTTACGGGATTAATCGGTTTTCAATGCACTGTAGGTCAATGGAGACTTGACTTACAGACTTTTTGACTTGAGGACCGCCTTCCAATACGGATTAAGTTCTCAAGTCAAGACCCCACTGTACTATACAAGGTTGCAGCTAAAAGACTAAAAGGGGATAAAAGGCAACCAGCAAAGTCAAAATAATTAAATAATGGTGTGCAAAACTCACAAAAAGAAAGCTGTATTAAAAAATCCAGTTACCACATTCTTAACTTAAGCCTGCTAATAACAGCATAATTTATTTCATCCAAACTAACAAAGATGCTTCCATGCCCAATTTAAAGTTTTGTGATTTAAAGCCCTAAATGGCTTCGAACAAAGGTATTTCAAGAACTGCCCGCCTTGCTAATCTAAAACGCAAGATCAACACTAAAGGTCAGTTCTAGTGTTATCCCAATATCATTAGGAGTGCAGCAGTAAAACACAAGAGAAGGGCCCTTTTTTAAATTTCTTCCCAAAGAAATACCTTCCCAAAGAAGTCATTACGGCTTGCCTTTTGGCAGGCTGTAGAAACAAGCCATTCAACCAGTCTTTTAAGCTTTTGTCTGCTGAATCTGAATCTCCAGTCTTAACTTTATGTTTTGAATTGTTTAAATCTTATACTTTTAACATATACAGTAATACACTTTTGAGATTTTTTCCCTGCTGTTCATTCTGTTTTGTTATCAAGTAGTCTGTGATTTTCACAACTTGTCTCCAATGAGTTGCTAGATCTTAGTAAGCCATTTTGTAATTCTTCATTTACAAAAGTGTCAAAAAGTCAAAGTTTGCAGAATCATAACAAACCTTAACATCCCTTGTTGCTATGTGCCATCAATTTGAAACTGACTTTTAGTGACCCTGACAGGGTTTTTAAGGCGAGATATTTTTGGAGTGGTTTTACCAGTTCCACGCACTTACTGAATTTCCATATGTGAGTAATTCAAACCCAGGGCTTCTGAGCTCAGCCCATTAAGTACTGCTAGATGTGTTCAGTAGCCATGAAATGCAAACTCACTGGGGGAGAAAAGCTGGGCAAGAACTGGAATGGAATGGATGGAATACCGCACAGAGTAACTCCATAAAGCACCTGTATCCATGAGTACTTATGCCTGATCAGACTGATTCTGTGTCCTGATGATCTTAACAGCATCCCCAGGTGTTAAGATCATCAGGGGAGGCTTTTCTCTCAGCTCTGCCACTTTCACAGGTACATTTGGTGGGGACATGGGAGAGAGCCTTCTCTGTGTCAGGGAGTTCCTACAGCTGGCTTCTGCTCTGCTGTCCTTCCATAAGCAGGCAAGCCTTCAGGCAGGCTTTTCCTTAGTGACCGACTGTCTAGAAGAGTTTAAAATGGGATGATTTATATGTTGTGGCTTCTAAAAGTGTTTTTAGTAATGCTTTTACCTAACATACCTAAATATAATGTTATAAATTATTTCTAAATATTTAAATAATTTATTGTTTTAGCTTTTCACATTGCATTTCTAATGATGGAATATTGGGTCCTTTTCTAGGAGAAAGGAGGGTAAAATATTTAAATTCAGTAAATGAATCTTTCCAGACCCCTAATGTCCTTCAACACAACTGAGAGAAGAAGTCTTGTTTACAATAGGCAGTGTACAGTGGGGCACATTCAGCACCTAGCCATGGCTTCACGTTTTCTCAAGCATCTGCCAAAGGAGGCAGCTCCTTTGTTCGCCCTAATAACAGAGTGGCTCTGATCCAAATTAAAGCTGATCCAAATACAAAAAATTGTACTTTTAACTATGTTTGTTTTATACTGATCAATGGTGACAGGGCTGCAAAACAAAAAATATCTTTCAATCACTGTCATTTGATATTTAATGGAGAAATGCATTGTTAATGTAATATTTTCATAAGCATCATGCTGTAGATTCCAATAAAGTTCCAACAACGTTGGTGATCCTGGATTTACCATCTCAAACATTCCAACCAAAACACATTTTAAAAAGAAAAAGAGGTACTATATAACATCCCATATCATGTTCAGTATTACTAGTAGTAACTACCTGATTCTTACCTAGACATGAAGACACATTCTTAGACACTTACTCCATTACTTTGTCAGAACTATGCATGTACTATATGTCATAGCCAGTGAAAATCCTTTGTCATGTACATACACAAACTACTGAATCACAATACATCAATCATAGCATGACATATCCACAATGAAGTCTCCAACTATGCAAACAGTATCAAAAAGGAGCACTCGTTGCCCAGGACTGAATGCCTCATTCCATCTTCAAGCAGACACCTACATAAACTGGAGCCATTTACTTTTCTGACTATATCTTCCAGCCAGCACAGCCATTGGAGGAGAGGCGAAGATAAGCATGGAAGCAAATAGTATCTGGTCTGATACAGGATGGAAAAAATTCATATGTATGGAGTCAGCACATCACACAGGAAGTTACACATTTGCCTCGCCCACTCATACTTTCTCTCGTCACATGTACACAAAGATGTTATAGTCAGTAATGAAAGCAGACAGAAATAGAACAGTGATAAACATTTAGCTTCACAAGTCATTAATCTAATTTTTAAAACTACAGGCAAAAGTATTTCAGGAAAACATGCTATCGCTACTGCACTGTGAATGACCAAGAACAAAAAAACTGCTACACATATATCCTATTCTGTCTTTGTGTAAAACAAAAGAAAAGACAATTCACATTTCTACAGTGATTTCTTGGTGTTCTTGCCTTTTTGACTTGTTGTCTTCTCATCAGTATTCTTGTCTTCTAATAAACCGTAAGCTCCTTAGGGGCAGAAGTCTACATTTGAACTCATGCTATTTTGTATTCTGCAATGTGGTATAGGATTTGAACTCTATCTTTATGCTGTATTTGAATGGGTTTTGGTTGCTAGCTGAGTATGTACAGTGGTACCTCGATTTACAAACGTCTCCACTTGCGAACGTTTCGAGGTACGAATGGCTCCGTTCACAAAATGTTGCCTCGAGTTGCGAACAAAGCCTCGATTTGCGAATGAAAAAAAGACAGGGGAAAAGGGTGAGAAATTTCCCCTGCCTTTTTCTGGTTCCATTCAAACTGTTGGTGGCGAAGAGGCTGCTCTTCTGCCCCAATGGTTAGGAAAAGGGACCCCCAGGAGGTCTCCAATGGCAGCAGGGAAGCCCTGGGAGACCTCCCAGGGGTCCCTGCTGCTGTGATTGGCGGCAGCGGTCACTCAATGGCAGGAGGCTTGAGCTGGCCGAGCACTTGGCCACTTGCCCCTGGCCGCGGTGGTGGCAGCAGAGCACCAGGAGGCTTGAGCTGGCTGGGCACTTGGCCGCTTGTCCCTCGCTGCAGCAGAGGCAGTGGAGTGCCTGGAGGCTGAGGAGGCTTCAAACTGGTAAGGAACTGTTTTTCTTTTTTAAAAAAACTGTTCTGAGTGGGTTTTGGAGGGTGGGTTTGGATGGGGGGTTATGTTTCTGTGCTGTGTTGTTTTGTTTTTAGATTTTATTTATTTATTTATTTATTTATTTATTTATTTATTTATTTATTTATTTATTTATTTATTTATTTATTTATTTATTTGTTTGTTTGTTTGTTTGTTTGTTTGTTTGTTTGCAGTCCCAGCATGGGACTTGCACTGTTTATTTTTATTTTTGATTTTTTTTTTAAGTGCTGGGACAGATTAATCCAATTCCCGTGCATTTCAATGGGAAATGGTGCTTCGACTTAAGAATGTTTCAACTTACGAATGCCATTTCAATACGGGTTAAGTTCATAAATCGAGGTACCACTGTATAACTAGGCTAGTGCTCTTTTCTATCTTTGGATTACAATCTTGGAATTCTCGAAGAATTCTAGGAACTGCATTCCATGAACCCATATCTACACATTTGTTCCCCCCGCCAGCAAATAAAAGGCTTTCTACTATTTACCCACACCATTAGCTTCTCCATTCCTGCTTCTTGATGTTGTCCTGTTCAAAGAAGAGAACTACTGTGCTAATTCCTGGAAGTTATAGATTTTTGGGAGGCACCTTTTATAAATCCTAACAGGCAGTGAAATTACAACTCCCAGAAAGCACGATGGCAGCCTCCTTCCTTACAAATCAACAACAGGAAGCAAGGCTGGAGAAGCCGAGGTTGCGGGTAAATAGATCAAAAGCCCTTTTGAGGATGAGGGTGGGGAGATGAAACCCACAGGTGTACTGATTCGGGTTTGTGTCAGGATGAATTTAAGTCCAATTGACTTGAATCACTATTCAATTATTTAAAAATATGATTTAAATTCTAAAAAACCTTATTTTCAATTTTTTAATATCAATTTGATTTTTTTTAAAAAAATCAATGATTTTTATCCATCCTGGTTTGTGGGCTGCAATTCTCAGAAACAGGGGAAAGCATATTCCTAAATGTAACATGAAATAGTAGCTTAGATTCGACATTTATATGTCTATTCCAGTGACAAATCTGGAGTTTAGGTCCACCATTCTTCTGGACACCTTTCAAACTCCAAGGCAATGATGAAATTATAATTGACCACATACTGTACTTAGTAAACAGATGTTAATGGTATTGTCTTTAACAGCTGTAATCAATTAATATTTGAAGCTTGAATGAACACTGAAAGTTTTTAACATATTAAACCAAAAGTGCTTTTTGCTAATGAAACAAATAGTATTCACGAGCAAGGAATTGTGTCTGGTAGATTCAGCCACAACTGAAGGTATCATAACTCTATGTTTTGTGATATCTTAAAGACTACCACATTTGTTTATAACACAAGCTTTTGATTAGGGGTGGGATTGCAGCCAGGAAAGTCAGAGTAATAAATGCACAGAGTATTGACAGTGTCAATTACACCAATATTGCTCTTCACCAAACTGGTGCAGGTAACATAACCCCAGGAAGGCCTGCTAATAAATGATGACAAAGGAACTCTTATCCTGATTCAAACCTCTAGTGATAATGTCATTCTGATATCATTTTGAAGTTTCTCTGCTCCACAACAGCTAGTTTAAGGTAAGTGACAAGAGGGCAAAATACTCTCTTTTTTAGCTATGCAGGTGTAACTTGATGTTACCTCTGTGGTAGCTATAGAAGTGCAAGATGGAAGTGCTATTTACAAAGTACTTCCACTGCTGTATCAACCAAACCCGGCAATGGAAATTGCATGACAGACAGCACAAGGAAACTGTGCTGTTCCCTGTTGGGGAGAATTAGGGCCTGCATATATCTGCAGTTTATATTATAACCCCACATACGGGATGTTGCGCAGTGTGTCCCAGCAGGCTGAAATGTTCTGCTACTGCTGCTGTTTTTTTTTTTTTTTTTTAATAATCCACTTCTGATTTTACACTGGTGTCATTGTACTCATTTATTGGCCTCTCTTCTGTCACTGACATAATACATAAGGTAAATAGGCCAGTCTCTGTGCAGAATAAATGAATTGCAAAGCATCAATCTCCATAGATTTGAATCAGGATGATGCATCTTTAATGAAGATTAAGTGTCTTATCTGGTGGCAAACTGTTTGTGTTGTCAGCATCAGTCTGAAAATGGTCAGTATCAATAGTGTAATTATCACTATCATCATTTTATCCATTTAATTGTTGACTTCACCATCTACAGTTCCACTCTCCTCCAACCATTTTCATTGCATATATGCCTGAAATTTTGATCTTGATGAAGTGGGCTGAAAATGACTTGACTTGGAATAAACAAGATACTGTATCTGCCACGATGGATATGTTAGCCTTTAAGGTACCACTGGATACTTTGTTGTTATTTTTTTCATGGGAAGACTGCTGAGCATAATTTTGCAGCTGCAGGATATGGTATCATGCTGCTTCCCTGCCATTACACTTTGTAAAGAATATGATTTATTTCATTTGCAAAAAGTGGTCACATAACTGGGAGGGAAAACAATTCCATTTTTTCCCCTTTCTTTTTGTTTTGTGCTGTCACTAAAGAAAAGCTGCTTCTAAAATATTCAGTCACACAATACGTTAAAATGATTGCACAGTATTTATAGCTAGAATGGGGAGAACTAGTGAAATGTTTATTGCGTTTTAACATATTTGCCAATGGTAATTATTTGCATACATCAATTTTGAATATAAAAATACATGATAACATGCAGCTTTCCTACAGCCAAAGTTATTATGCACTTATTACATTATGAAAAATTAAAGCTAAAAAAAATCTTCAGTTTGAAGGACAGGCAACATGCACTGCTCCAAGGGGTTGACTCAACAGCCCCAGGACTATCATCCTATTCCTTAGGCCTTAATTCTAAGGACTAGTACCTGGGCAGGAGTGCCTATGATTGTCAGTACTATTCTTCATCTTCCTTTCCTTGTCAGTATGGTGTACATGTATTATTTATTATACATTAAAATTAGCCTTTTAAAATCTCGAAATCATTAAAGCAAACATCAAAATTAAAATTTAATATAATGCAGCAGAAAAAGTAATATAAAGCTCCTTGTTTCATTTACCACTCCTCTGCTTCGTTCCATTTCTTTTCATAAGCCACTCTTAGCCTTTAATTGTTATTTATATAGTTAGGTAGTTCGTGCCTAACACACATTGATTCTAATGGTGCATAATCATGTCAAGAACCACTCCCAAAGCTCACGACCTCTTACAGGCTTTTCAATAGCTTCAGATCTTCGGTCTGAAGTGGGCTGCAATCCACACCAGCTTATGCCAAATAAAGCATGTTAGTCTTGTAGGATTTACACAGTACTCTTTCTTGGTCGTCCTTACGGGTCTGCGCTGCTAATAAAAGGATCACGGGAGAAAAACCCACCCACCTCCATACGTGGTGCACCAGTTTCGGTGGAATCACTGGCGGCGGCAATATATCCCCTCCGCCCACCACCCCGGAAGCAAGACAGTGGCAAAGGAATCCTGCCCACGCTGGTCGGACGGACTGGTCCCGGGGCTCTCGTTACGACCTGCACAGGCGAGCGAGCAAGGAGCCGCCACTAGCCAGGCGCATCTAGTCGCCCGATCGCCGTCTTTCCCGCCCCCGCCCCCCCTCCGAGTGCGCGCCCATAACCGCGCCCGGGGCGCACAGAGCCTTTCTTCGCCCTCTTCCTTGAAGGCGCTTCTCCTGCTCAGTCCCATAAAGGGCAGAAAGAGCGAGCAGGCGCTTCGGCTCCGGCCGCTCGCCTTCGTCTAAGAGGGCGAGGCGGACCAAACCCCAACCGGAGCAAAGCGCAGCGCAGCCAACGAAGGTACGCTGCCCGATATCGCACCCCCCACCCACCCAAACTGCTGCTCCTGCCGCCGCCCCCGCGTGGAACTGGACCGCGGAGGAGGGGCCAAAAGAGGAAATGATTCCCTTTGGTCCGCTTGGACGAACTTTGTTCCTTTTCCTCCCCCCCCCCCACACACACCCCAGCCTGCCACCTCCCGGGGCTCCTGGGAGGGACCGTCCCGTCAGGCAAACCCCGCACGGAGGTTCCCAGCCCCACGACGGTACCTGCTCACTCTGCGGCCACCCGACCCCCAAAGGGTCTCAAGCACGCCTACAGGTGCCTCGGGCAGGTGGGGCCCGCTCCAACCTCTGGTCGCCCGGCGCCAGACCAGGAAGCGCTCTGCCAGTGGCCAAGCGGAGTTGCTGCTAAGCCATCCCACTCCTGGCGCCTCCCACCGCCACCACCACCACCACGGCTGGGTCTCTCTCGCTCGCCCGCCCGCCCGCCCGCTCCCTAGGAGGGCTGCCTGCCTTTGCGCCGCCTCGCGTGGAAAGCCGCCCCCTGGCGGAGGCGAGGCGCGGCTCGCCCTGCGCCCGGCTGGCCACCCTTCGTGACGGCCAAAGTTCGGCTTTTATGGGAAGCGCCGCTCGGGGCAACGAGGGAGGAGGGGACGCCATGTAGAAAGCTGGGCTGCGGCGGGCCGTCCTCTCTCCGCTGCCCCTGCCCTGACGGAGACGGAGTGTGCCTCTGCGCGTGAGTCAGGGGCGCTCCCACCGCCTTGGGGTGGGACAAAAAGAGGCGCCTTCGTTTGACTGCGCGCCTGACGTCGGCTGCCATTTGCTACTCGCCTCCCGACGGAGAGCGACGCCTGCCCAGCGGCGGGTCCCGCTTAGCGGTGTTTTACGAAGGGGAGACAAGCAGCTGCACAAGCGTGGGCTAATGGGGAGGTGGGGTGGGAGCGACCCCTGAGGGGAGACAAGACGGGACCAGGACGAGGAGCACACCGCTGAAGAAAGGGAGGGAAGCGAGGCCGCGGGGCCGAGCCCTTGTGGCCGTCAGAGAGAGAGAGGAAGGCGGCAGCCTCAGGTGTTGCAACACCGGGAGCAGCAACACCTGAGGCCGTGCCGCCCCAGCTGCCTCGGCCGCCTGCCTTCTCTCCTGCCTAGTCCTGCTGGCACCGGGCCACGGCGCTTTCCCCTTTGCTCACCGCCCATGTTTGCCCGCAGCAGGCGGCAGCCGCCCCGAGGGGTGGCGCTGCTTTAAATAGGTGGCGGCGGCAGCAGCGCCACCGCCCAAGGTGAGAGAGAGAGAGAGGCAGGTGGCGAAGGAAAGCACCGCCGCCCAGCTGTGAGGCGGCCAACTGAGCCGTGGTGTGAAGCAGCAATTCTGGCGGCACCAGCGGCTGATGGGAGTTGCAGTCCAGGGGCGTCTGGAGCGTCAGAAGTTACCTGCACCAGGTGTCGAATCTGGGCAACGGGGGAGATGCATGGCCGTGCATACCCTCATCCACAAGCCTGTCAGACTGCTAAAGCACACCGTGGCTTAAAGCCTATTGGTAGTCCCAAACTCAATAGAAGTGGACCGAGAGAATCAAGGATTTACCTAAATGTTATGACCCTCCACAGTTACTAAAATTATCCGGAGAGGTCTCTCCCTCTGTCCCACCACCCATACAGGCACTGCTCATGAGGACAAGAGAGGCCCGCTCTGTGACTGCCCCCAGTCTTTGGTATCTCTGCTGATGGATGCTGGATTGGCCTCTGCTTTAAGTCCTTCTATCAGTAGGCATGTTATTTAAACAGGGCAGCATTTAGGACATTAACAGGGAGTTGTTTCACTTCTGTTATTGATGTTTTTGTTAATGATGTAAACTGGTTGTAAATACTTTTAAAATGTATTCTGTATTTGTTTACATTCTATAACTTATTTACTACTCTATATACCCTGTTTCCCCAAAAATAAGACCTAACCTGAAAATAAGCCCTAGTATGATTTTTCAGGGTGCTTGTAATATAAGCCCTACCCCAAAAATAAGCACCAGTTAAGTGAAACCCCACCTTTCACCATTGTGCAGCAACCAGAAGATGATGGCCTGACTGTATTTGAATAAATGTGGATTGCTATACATGAAAAAAATAAAACATCCCCTGAAAATAAACCCTAATGCATTTTGTAACAAAAATTAATATTTTTGTCTTATTTTCTGGGAAACACGGTATATATATAATTTCTTGCAGAATTTCTGTTTTTACCTGATTTTAAAGATACAGTATTTGTAAGCCACAGGTTCCGAAAGCAAGAAACGCATGGTGTAATGAAATAAATAAACGATCACTGAGCAATTGATTCAGTAGCTCTAATCTGTTGGGGAGCTGGCTGGATAGGCTGAATGAGTTGGAACAAGGGGTTGGGAGTTTGATTTAACAACCTGTGTGGCCTTGGGGAAGCTACATGATCCTGGAGTGTCCTCAGAAGAAGGTACTGGTAAACCACTTCTGAGTACTTTATACCCAGAAAGAGCTATTCTCAGCTCCCTCATCTGTGGCAGCTGCCTTCTTCTGCCTTAGCCCACCTCTCTCCCTTTCTTTTCCCTTAAAGCAGGGGTCCCCAACACGTGGTCCGTGGACTGGGCCACGGAGACAGATCCCCCCCTGCACATACTCCCCCCGCACAGCCCCTTCACGCATGCATGTGAGTGTGCCCCTGCCCCTTTGTACAGTACATGTGCGTGCACCTGTGCAAGCTCCCCCATCCCTTCACGCATGTGTGTGACTGTGCACGAACCCGCATGAGCATTCCCCTGCCCCTTTGCACATGCGCACGAGCGCGGAAGGTGCCCCAGCTTCCCCCAACTGGTCCACGGTGACAAAAAAGTTTGGGGACTACTGCCTTAAAGTAGCCAGCTTTGTAGCACATTTTGCTGCTTTTCAGGAATGCAATCAGTTTTATCACCAACATTTTGCTAGTCTTGATGTTGTTTTATAGCACATGATATTCAAATAATGTGCAGGTTCATGCTCTTCTCATGATGCATTTTAGGATGCAGCTTTTATAGTTCTGTGGGATTTATTATTTCTGTAACTTTTTTAAATATGTCAGGTGTAGAAAAAATAATTGGGATGAAGTTCATAAAATATAAAAGATCAACACATTAACTTTTATACAATATTTTTGAAACCGACTAAACTGCACTATCCATGATCTGGCATATGTATCAACAGAGGCTAGTAGTACCTACCAAGTGACAGGAAGGTTTTTAGATAGAGGTTCTTCTCACTTTCCTATGGGATTAAGAAAAGGAGGACTATTTTATACCCAGCTTCTCCCTCCTTTTCTTGTCGTCAGACAAGTTTACTGTCAGGTTGCAACACAGCCAGAGAAGGGAAGCTAGGCCTCTGGGTTGGCAGTACTGAGAGAGTGGATCGTACTTTCTTTTCCGCCTCTCAAACTGTATGTATTCCAACTGGTCATTATAAGAACATTCTAACTGAAAAAATCTGTGCTAAAGTCTGTTTTTCTTTTTCCTTCCTAATTCTTTTTCCTTGTAGACTGTAAACCTGAGGACAGAGACTGATCATTCTAAGCCTCCATTAGAGCTTTTCTTTTCTTTTTTTTAACTAAGAAATGAGTTTAAACATTTTCAAATAACAATACAAAGCTGTCCTCTGACATGAGAGGACAATGTATACAACCAAACAAGGCCTTTTTGGTCTGTTGTGACTCAGGCTGCTAGTGTAAATCTGTAAACAGATGTTGTACAGTTCAATTTAAAATCCAAAACAATGCTAAAGTATATATAACTGTCTTAAAAATCATGAGTAGAAGAGCAAAAACCGAAGTTACTTCTTAAAATACAAACATATTAAAAGGCTTGAGAAATTTTTTTAAAAAATAATCCTAGTCTGGCACTTGAAAAACAATTGATTTGGTGCAGGTAAGTTTATTTGGGGAAGATATTCTGCAATCAACGTGCTACAAATGAAAAAACAAAACAAAACCCCAACATCTTCCTGCTACTTGTCTTAGTATTTAACTGAAACCCAAACTCTGGTTCCAAATAAATTTTACCTTTCATTCTTTGTCATAGTATCAGTAAAATGACGTGGTACGGCCAGCTAATGTTTAAAATTGATTGTGAAAATTTTCAAGGTACACAAAAAAAGAGAAATTCTTTTTGAGCAAAGGCATCATGCCTTGCTGATTTTTCCACCATTGCTCAACCTTGGAATGGATATGGATTAATGATTAATTAACTACAATGAACTGAGAGATTTAGAAAAGCAAATGAGGAAGAGGCTGGCACAGTCAAAGTGAACAGAGTTTTGGTAGTATTAGAGCCTGCACATAACACAGAAAATGTTGAATCTTATGCTGTTTTTAAGTGCAATAAAGTATATTGGCAGAATGTTTCATGCCAGAACTACTGAGCTCAAGTACTTGGGTGTACTCACATTCAATGAATTTATTACTGCTTTCAGGAAGTAAAAAGCAAAAGCAAAGTGTGCTGCTTATATACCGCCACATAGTGCTTCAAGCACTCTCTAGGCGGTTTACAAGTTAATTATGCAAGGTACACATTGCCCCTCCCCCAGCAAGCTGGGTACTCATTTTACCGACCTCGGAAGGATAGAAAGCTGAGTCAACCTTGAGCCGGCTACCTGGGATTGAACCCCAGGTCGTGAGCACAGTTCTGGCTGCAGCACAGCAGTTTAACCACTGCGCCACGGGGTAGTGTTGTATTATAATTCCAAGGGCACAGAAACAAGCTACGTGAAAATATAAGGTGAATATTGGATTATTTTAACTCATCACTAAACATTTAGCTCTAAATCTTTCTAGAGAATCTTGTAATAAAGAAATAGCTATTACTTAAGCTCAGGAACACCTTACATTGTTTCTGCTGTAACGGTAAAGCTCGTGTGGTTATACACTTTTTCAGAGTCTTAAAACCTGCAAGATTTGCAAGCATAGTAATGCTTCTGATGGCTCAGAGTAAAGCCTAGCTAGTCTAGTGTCTCCAGCCCAGCCCTGGTAATGACTAGGTAGAAACCACTGGGAGTACAAAAGGCTACCATGATGGCAATGGCTACCTTCTCCCCCCAGCCCGTCACCAGTCTTTGGTATTTAGAAGTATAGAGGTTTTGTATATAAAGACTAAGTTTAGCAGTCATGCTTAATAGCCAGCTTTGTATAAGCCACTCCTACATTTTACTATTGGTAATTATTTCTCACTTTACTAAGCACACTAAATCAAACATTTTGAAAACAAAGATTCTTAGAGGCAGGCATGTGGGTTATATTGCAGCTGCCAAGCAATAGTAGTTCTCCCCTAGGTCAAATTAAACTAGGTCGACAACTTGCCGAACCATTTTTCTTCTTACAGAACTTTCACCAGAGCAGACACTGATGTTCTGAAGAATATAAGAGCACTAGCAAACTATTGCCATACTTTTAAAATCAAATAAACTCTTAACTACACAATAAAATATGTTGGTGGAGACAGAGCAGATTGATATATTCAAAGGAAAAACAAGGATGAGCTCATGATATAACAGCAGATAAAATATAATCCAGACTAGATGAATATTTTAATTCATAATCACTTCAATAGAAGAGTTAAGAAAATGTTCAAATCCTTTCCTTGAAACCACTGAGACTGAAATGATATCTTCAGCCTTGCCTGAAGATATAAGATACTGAAATATTGCCAATACGGAAAACACGGAGCTTCCATTGACAAATCCAATGTGATCTGTCTGCTGTCTTGTTTATTACCAGCAACAATTACCTTGTGGAAGGAAATGGTTTCAGTAAAAGTACATGCAAATAAATGAATCATTGCCTAGCATAGAACAGTACTGAACTTGGCATTGCATTACACTGTACAGTATAAAGCATCTTGCCCTCCTGCTGGGGCTGTAAAAAGATCAACAGTAAATCCAGTTACTGGAAATAGAACCTTTTCTTATTGGCAGCATATTCATTTTCCCCATAATACTTCTTGCTGGCTTCCTAGCATTGACAAAAGAGCTTCAGGGAAGGTCTATTTAATTCATGGAATGTTATCACCTACTAAATATTCAAGCAATAAATGAAAGGATACAACCCCAAAGTGCAGATAATCTGCATTCTCTTCCACGAAGTATTTAAAGCAGCATAGGTCAAACTTGCATATTATCAAACTAGATGCTTGTTTCAAATAAATATATGCATTTTTCTTCATAGTGTTACAATATGCAACATAAGAGCAGTAATAAAAATACAATCTAAAAGGCCAAAGTCTGGCAATAACTGTTCTTCCCTCCTTCAACATTCCCTATAGTTAACATAGCTGAGAAAAACATGAAAGCCAAATATTTGATTCAGCTAATTCCAAACTGTGCAAAAATGACTAATCTGGGAAATTTATGTATGGAATGGGAAATGGAACAATACTTCCCAGGCTCTTTTGACCTTTATAATGAAACTTGGAACTGTGTGTTATTTGAGATTGTCATCTGGATGACCATCATGTATGTGTGCTGTTTCATTGCAAGCAGAGTGACCATGTCATTCCAGTCTGGACTTCCTAAATATTTTGAGAACGCTAGCAGTCAACTAGCATTCTGCCTTATGAAATAGTGAAACATTTATGCAGAGTTATATGAAGCAGTTCTTAGTGGTGATGACTGTGACAGCTTTTTTTGATTAAAAAAGGAAGTTCATAAAAATTAACGGAGAAAGAAACATTCTCCTGCTGAGAATTGGAATCTTTCTTTCCTGTTCAGGTGGGGAAAAACTCTCAAGAAAGGAAATTATGCAGAACTCCTTTAAATTCATTCCCATATGTCCAACTGCCTCCAGATTTTTTTCTACTTCTGAACATTTAGAGAATTGTTCATCACTGCTCTTCATGTTATTTACAATGTCCTTGTTTTTTCTTGCATTCCTTACTACTTGCATTCTTTTTGTGCATGTTTCTCTGATTTCCATAGTTTCGCAAAATTTTGTTTTCTTGAGGCGACCTCCTTTTCTCTTAATGGTTATGTTACACCAGCCATTCTCAACAGGGGGTCAAATGGCCCCTTGGGGTCCCCTGGCACATTTGAAAGAGACCACAAATAGAAGAATGTGAGCAGTTTCTGGAAGATACCTGTTCGTGCTGTATCCTAGTTTGACAAGGTTGAGAATGGGTGCTTTGCACTGCATATTAGCTACGACAGAACTTTGGATACATTTCCTAACCTGAGATATGCAATCTAAACTTCTAGATTAGCTTCTTTAATTGTGGTTTAATAAACCCCAAGACTTCTTCCTGTTTTACCAATTTGACTCTCCCTGTCAAGCTCCTTTTAATCATTCCACTCATTTTAGAGAGGCTTCCTGTTTTGAAGTCAAATGTGACTTAGAGCACAACTAAATGGGGAAAATTGGAGCAATTCAGTTCGCATCTAAAAGGCGCTTATCTTCAGTGTGTTCTATTTTATCTTGCACTTGAGCAATCCTCCTATTAACATGGGAGATGTTTCTTCTCCCATGAAAAGGATCCAGGCAGTTACTTCAGATCACTCCAGTTTCTCCCCCTGTCAGTACTGATACCCTCTTCCTTGTCTTTTGTCACTCACAGGCTGCGATGACTTCCATTCCTCTTTTTGTTAACCTTCCCCACAACAAGTCATCATTGCATCAGATACAATACAAGTACCGAAGGCACCTCCAATGTATTAGAATTGTGCTGTGTCTTTCAAGGAAATATTTTTTAAAAATAGAGAAGCTGAAAATAGAGAAAGGGGTTTCCCCATCATCACTTTTAATGTCACAAACCACTATATGCATCACAGGGTTGTCACCACAGAGAACGTTGCCCACAGCTCTATTTGGGAGCAGATTACCCAACCACATGGACTGCAGAACAGAATAAGAGCACTCTTATTTGTACCAAATAAACTGCAGCCCTGGCACTGTTCCAGAAAGGAGCGGAACAGCTTGCAGAAAGGGCAGGGTGGGTTGCTGTTGCTGAAAACACATGTGGTCACTGGAAAATAGGGAGGCCCAAACTGCACCTAAAGTGAATCATATAGTGAGCTATATGGCTGTCTGATCACCTTCTTAGTTGGATTTTCTTTGTAAGTTTTCACTTACAGATAAATTAAACCAGATAGCATGTGGTGAGTTTTTGCCATCAGCTCAATTACTCGCAACACCATCCACTGTGGGTGCCACTGTGAATAAATTCCAATATTGGCTCCCTTCTGATCATTTTGCACAGATATTTAGGATATCTAAATATTTTACCTCTTTGTCATGACTAGATCCTGCATTTTTCCTGTCAGTGTAAAGGTGACTGAAGTCCACTGATTACTACAACACTTTCTCTTTTCAATGTGTGTCTGGTTTCATTCTCCATCTCAAGATCAATCAGGGTAATATGTCAGGAAGACAAAGTATGCTCCCAATACTAAATTACTATTCGGGCCTGGCATTTTACCCACAGAGACTGCATCAAGGAGATTTTCCCTCTGGAGAGTTTCCGTGTGTTTGATACTATGGCCTGCTTGATTTATGGGTGATAACTCCCAGTGTGCCCTTCCCAATCCATCCTATCATGTTTGTATCCATAGATTATCATATCCTGCTGGTTCCCCCCATTTTCAGGTTTACATTATGCTGGCTAGATCTATGTTTTATTTTTAAATCAAGCATTTCAAGTCTCCAGTTGTGGTTTAAGAAACTTGTAGCATTAATACACTGACACCTGAAAAACAGTGTCCTTCAAATGCCTGTGGCACATGAATTTTTGTTCTTGGCCCTTTGGCCTCTGACAACCTATCAAGTTCAATTTTATCCTTGGGTCTTATTTCTGCCTAGGCCCCATGGAGCAGCTCAAAACAGTCCGTCTACATCCCTCAAGGGCAATTCAGACCAACCCAGAAGCTTTCCCCAGTTCACAGTTTCCTTTCACAAATCCTTATGTAAAAAGTAGTTGAACCCCCATGGAAAACTGTAAAAATCACTTTTAAAGTACCGAGTTTTTTATTCTGGAAGTTCAGTACCAATTCACACACAAAAAAGGTAGTTAAGCACACACAAACTGGTAATGTGCAATTGAGAGAAGGGGTTTTGAAAGCACACATATGTAAGCTGATTGAATAAGGATGGATTCAATTTCATATCTAAATTAATTAACAGTATTATTCATTTTACAAAATCATATAATGGATAATTACATGCAATTCAGCATTTACAGAAAAAGTAAAACAAGGATAGCTGTATATATATTAGTTGCCTATGAAAGATGGAAAAACTTGAACCACTGAACAGTAAAGCATCAGATAAATAATCTTGTCAGTTGTAGACATGGTAAAGAACAGTATGAATTAACAATGATCATTCTGTTCCACAATATAATCTAGTAGTAATACTACAATCCACTTAAGGAAGGATTTCTACTTCCAAAAATACTGCCTTCAGTTTCCTTTCAGTCTTCCTTCCTTTTCTTTCTCGGCTTCTAACTGTTCTTGCCAATTCTCAGCTGTTTAAAACACCCCCTTCCTAAGTCCTGTGTTGACCTTTCTCCCACTCAGAAAAAAAATGCTCATAAGATTACAGCCTCCCATGTTTCAAAGGCATGCATTAATATGATCTTCCAGGATTAGCCATAGCCTCCGAATAATTTTGCATTTTTTTAACTAGTAGAATGGCACAATATTCATATTTTAAAAGAAGAAAAAAGATACACCTACACTGTGTGCCTTGAATTTCAACTGACATTCAGCCTAGAAAGACAATCAACTTCTTTACCAAACTACAAATGTACCAGAAAGTATTTCCATAGCTTCTGAATCTTTCACCTAGGTTAAATATGTAGGCAAACTAGGATAAATATGTAGGCAAACGAGGTTAAATATGTAGGCAAACTAGGTTAAATATGTAGGCAAACTTAGTACTTTCCCATACTTTTACCATCACAACTAATCAAGTCTTGTTGGGTTTGAAACAGGAAACTTCATTTCAACTTCATTTTCAATAATCATGCCAGTCCCTCCGAATCTGTACTTGCTTAAAGATTTACCCAAGTTTAATTACTTTCAGAACAAGAATGTAGTCATTTATTTATTTATTTCACTTAGCTACTGCCTGTCTAGTAGTAAGCCACTACTCTGGGCAGTTTACAACAATTCAAACCCCCTACCCTCCCACTGTAAAAGCAAACAAACAAATTAAATGACAATAACAAAAGAACCTCCAGAGGTTATAGCAATAAAAGTAATATTCAGACATAATGGGTCTATGATAGGGGGAGGATGTTCCTGAAGGCCTCTTTAAAAAGCTCAGTTTTAACACACTTCCTAAAGGTCAAAAGGGAGGGAGATGCATTCGGGAGTGTTGGGACCATCAGCTTGAATACTTTTTTTTAAGTCTTAAAAAAAAACCCACCACACAAAACTTACATTTTTCTTGAGGAGAGGCACATTCTAGCCAAATATCTTGCTCCACCATTGCATTCCTTAGTGGTAGTTTCTCTGGTCACTTCAGGGATGTTCAAGCCTTTGTGTAGAAGAGTCAAAGTCACTGATGCTAATTTCAGAACTGATCTAATAAAGCATGCACCCGCCTTGTCCTAGTTGAAATAGTTGTAGTCTTAGTGTTTCCCCTCCAGAAAAACCTGTAAAACTGGCTCAGGAACTCCTCTGTTAAGTATTTCAGAAGAAGGTGAAATTGAGTAATTGCAACTTATACATCCGCCCTATGCATAATCATGGTAAGGAGTAAAGAAATACACTTGGAACTGTTTTTTTAAGTTTTCCTGTATCTTTAATGGCAAGGAAACATTCAAGAGGTGAGGCTTTCCATGTGGTAATGTATGTCAGAATGGAAGTGTAATGTAGGGGTTACAATGCTGGATTCAGAATAGGGTGACCCAGATCTGTATCCCCATTTAGCCACAAACCTCCTGATTGAAACTCAATGATCTCTTGGTTTAAGCTAATTCACAAAGTTGCTGCCAATCTAAAAAAGAAGGAAGAGATCCTCTATTCTGAGATAATTAAGGATGGGTGAATAAAAAGATAGTAACAATACTAAGGAAAACTGCAGGCACAAGATGTTTCAGAAATTGCAAAGATGTTTCTTTGCTTGGTCTGCTGCCTGACTACATGAAGTCTCCTACGAAAGAAGAATATGGCTTTCTGGTGTATTGCGTGTATAGCACAAATAGATCACTAGGCTAGTAAAATATGGTGCTCTCTGGTTAAGAAGAAATTCATACACAAGACACTTGATTATTAGCAAAGTCTGAAACAGGAACTTTTGTCAATCTTTCCCACAAAATGAGGGGATAACAGTCCGATTTCCCAATGTGCTTCTTATGATTAAAGCTGGTCTGAATGGGCAAGTTGCACAGTACCAGGGTGCCCACAGAAGAAGAGAATAATAAACTTCTTCTAAGAGCATTGTCTACCTGGAAAAACCTGAAAAAGTTTGTAATAAATCAGAATTGACTTGATGGCACATTTATAATAACGATAACGACAACGACAACGACAACGACAACGACAACGACAACGACAACGACAACGACAACAACAACAACAACAACAACAACAACAACAACAATAATAATAATAATAATAATAATAATAATAATAATAATAATAATAATAATAATAATAATAATAATAATAATAATAATAATAATGCTGCAGAAGAGTGCAGCAATAGATATTGTGTAATGGAGCAAATCAGCACTCCATAAGGCTACTGTAAAAATGGGAGGGGGGGCCCCAAACAAAAAATTATATTTGGGCCAGAGAGCCTGAAAAACCCACAACAACCATTAGATCCCGGCCGTGAAAGCCTTCGCGAATACAAAAAATTATACCTTTGAAACTGGACCTTGGATCAGCACCAAATTTGGCACAGATGTCATTATTATCATCATCTTAGAACTGCAGACGTTGAAGGGATCCTATAACTCATCCAACCCCTGACAAGAAGGCACACGAAGGAACTGGGCTCGATACCTAACCACTAATCCAGCAGTTCATGTAGCAGATACTTTGGTGTATGCTACATGAATTGCTTCTGCTTGCTGCCATTCACATTTATTGAATTACAACCCTGACAATTGTTTTGTGTTTGAGTGAAAAGTTATTAACTGATGAAAAAGTGAGTCAGCTTCTGGGATTTACTCTTGTTTGGTATCACTTCGTGAATGGTAGTGAGAAGAAGAGGGTAGCTTCTAGACCATCTTGACTGCTGCCATTGATGCTGACAACATTCAGGCTACGCTTTACTACGTAAAGTTTGGCATTCTTTTTCCTGCCGGCAACACAGGCACAATACTGTGCAGCAATACTGGGCCATTTCCTGGCCTTTTGAATTGTGTGTACAGAAGCACAATATCCCACATTCATAAACCAGAGATTGTTTAAAAAACTGAATTATATAGGGAGCCATTATGGATGAACTTTTAGAGTGCAAGATTGTGATTAGGAGACTTAGGTTTAGATCCCTGCCCAACCATGAAAGCTCACTGGGTGACCTTGGACCTGTTACATCCCTCAACCTAGCATGCCTTACAGCAGTGGTCCCCAACCTTGGGCTTTCAGATGTTCTTGGACCTTAACTCCCAGAGATCCTGGCCAGCAGAGATGGTGGTGAAGGCTTCTGGGAGTTGTAGTCCAAGAATATCTGGAGGCCCAAGGTTGCCTTGCAGGATTTGGGGAAAATAAAACAAAGGCTAATTGTTGTTGTGGGTTTTTCAGTCTGTTTGACCCCATTGGAGAAAAATGGAAATGAATCCATTCTGGAAATACTGAAGGCAACACAAGTAAGCTAGTCAGATGAAATTTAATATTTCTATATATGGATTGTTAGAAATATCAGAAAGTTATTCCCCCCAAATCCAAAAACATGGATGAGTAAATGGTATCTAGGTAGATGTTCTCATTCCCAGGTCAAAGCAGGCTGTCCTGCAGATGGACCAGAATACTGACATGATGCTTTCGTTTGGTCGTTACTTCTTCACACTTTACCACCTCTTTTAGGAGAAAGCAGCTTCTGGAGATATATACTACCTTTAAGGTGTTTATGACATTGCATGCCCACACACATGTGAACACGAATTTGCATGTACAGTATGAGTACATACAGAACCACACTTTCCCCAGTATTATATGTTTGTCATCTACTTTGACATTTTATAAATAAAAAAAGCAGAAATAATGTAACCAGCAGTTTCTAGAAGATAATCATGTTAATCTGTTGCAGCAGAACATTGTGTGGCACTTTTGAAACGACTGGTAACAAACTTCACTTGGCATAAGATTTTCTGGATTGCAGTCTAGTTCATGAGATGCATAGAATAATGCCCACACTGGAATAATGCCTATATTGGTAGATTGTCATGAACAGGGTCAGCTCAAACAACCAGCTCAAAGAAAGAGGAAATCTTACATGTCTTTAAAATTCCCTCTGGGAATTTTTTCCGTTCATCTTATCCTTCCCCAAGAATTCCTCAGAGCTTCTCTCTGAGATCTTGAACAAAGGTTTTAGCTTACTGACTTTTTTCAGTCTCTAAATAAATTATCTCTCCCATTTCACTACAATCCTCCTCCTGCGGAGCTCTTTTTTTGCTTAGTAAAGACTCTATTCAACCAAAACATGAAAGCTAGATTAAAGTCAGAGAGAGATTAAATTATTTCACAATAGTACAAATCAAACATACAGTAATTTATTAAAAATGGCAAACAAGAAGGAGGTTGGTTGTATACATCAACAAGTGGTTGATTTATTGCATTGAAATGTAATCAAGTTCAAAACAAACGGCATTTGCCTACTTCTGATTAGGAAGAGGAAAGTGTTTGGTCACAAGACGATACCTGAATTCAACTTTGGAGGGGTGTGTAAAAAGCAGACCTCTGTGCTGTGTGTAGGATCCATCCACAATGAGATTTTTAAACATTTTGCTTTTCTTATCAATTGTCATCAAAGAGGCACATGCCATGATTATTCTCTCTATCCTTTATTACTTCTCTTTTTTCAGACTTTTAGTGATATCTCTCACGAATAATACAATTTCTGTAGTGCAAAGTCAGAATGAATTTTAAATATATGCAGTTAATATGCTTTGACATTGCTAGAATTGCAAAAGTATTTACAAGAAACTATATTGTACCCGTTTAGAAATCTGCCTAGATACAGAATCAAAATTATAGAGTCAGATTTTTAGCATTTAACGTGTTAAGAGGTGTGAAAACATCCTGGTAAGAACTGCAGAATCATACAGGTTGTGAGTTGTATAGAGAGAATGAGGGAAAGAGACAATATGAATATTATGTGCAACATGGTAGTGGCCAGAGTGTGTAGTTCTACATAGGCTATTGTTACAAAAACATGTACATACATACTAATTTTAATGTGCCCAAAGAACTATGCATTGGATACCTAGTCATTTCCTAGATACTGTCACCCAGAAATAATTAAGTACCACTTGAAAACTGCCTAGTTTGACTGGTTTCAATTTGATTTACCTAACTTAATTGTGCCCAGCAGCTGCAGCTGCTGTTGCCATTCTTGCTAAGCTTTGTATCCTTCATGGCCATACTCACACAGCAAATGGGGATCTCCTCCCAACCCTGCTTTGTTGGCCGGTCAGTCCACAATGGCAGCTCCATCCCATAGACCCTGCAGTGCTGCTGCCATAACCCATGCACAATGAAAGCTTCCCAGTCTGGTGTTCCATTTCTTGCCTTGCTCTTCAACAATATAGTGAACCCAAATGCATGCACTGAACTGCTCTTCTCCCAGTCCCTGGTTCTTTTCTTGTAGTTCTGTTTTTTGCTTTTCCCCTCTAGCATGCTGGTGTTGTGCACATGCAACACACTTCCATGCTGAACCAAAGAGCTTTGATGCCAGATGGTAATGCATGGCGAGGTTTTGGTGATGGGGTTGATGACTCGCAAGATGAATGTTCCTATGGCCGTGCTTCGCAAGACAAATACTTTCCATTTTTTGTTCCTGCCTCATTTTTGCTGATTTTAAAATGTTTTTTATGATGTTTAAAAAGTTAAAGTTTTGTGATTGAAATTTTTGAAATCATCAGCACAATATGTATGGCTTTAAAGAGCACTTAATAAACCCTTTGTAAACCAAATGTGACTTTGTTTTGACTTATTTTATATTAGGTAAGGACAAGTCCTTCCAAGTGATTTTCCATTTCACAGTTTAATCTAAGATAAAACTTCAGAGGAAGTATGAAGCCAACTCCTACAGGGTTCTCACATCCTCATAAGAGGAGCATCTGGAAGCTGCATTCTCATTAGCAAGGTGCTGGGTGTGCACTGGGCATGCAATCAGACACACATCCAATGTGAAACTAGTGACATCCATTAGTAGCTGCAGCTTCTGAGGTTCCTCTGGCGCATGCATAAAATCCTAAAAGGGTTTTATCTTTAATAATGTTTTAGGATGCAAAGACAGGCTAAAGGAACAAGCAGTAGCTTAAAAAATAACCTCATTTTGAAAACCCTCAAGGCCCTCTTGTACATATAGCCAACTCTCAATTGTCTTCAGAGATACTCCTGAAAGTACTAATTCCTGAGTGTCCCTGGATTAAACTATCACTGTACAAAATATCTTTTGTGAACTGAGATGTTTTGATTTTTATCTTTAATTAAAGGACTTCCTGTTTTCATATGGGGTAAATAGAAATCTTCCAAATAGGATGTGTGGTTACTGGTTTATTTTAAAGGCAAGCAATAAGACTAAAGATGGACATGAATAGCCAAAATGGTGGCTAGTTTTGGTTTAGGAATTTAGGAATTATTCCTGGATAAACCATGAATCAAGTCATTGGTTTGTTCAGGAATTTTTTAAGACAGTCCATTGGCTGTCTAACTAAATCATCATCATAATCCCCTCCATGGTCACAGGCCTTGTTGAAGCGTAGGGGCTTTCATGCTTCAGTGAGGTTGAGAGCTATGCTGAAAGGTCTCCCAAGTCAGACAGGTCTCAGCTGAGAAGCCAGACCAACTATGTCCACCAACCATCAATTATGATGAGAGGAAATAAACAGAAATCCATATGAGATTGGTATGGCTAATGGGTCAACCAGGGCCATGTCAGATGCTATAGCCCCTGGGCATCTGGTGACAAATGGGCTGCAAGGGTCATCAGACCCTGTTGAGGAACCAGGACAGGCTGCTGCAAAGCTACTGGAACAACAGAAGCACAAACCTTGGACTCTCACAGAAAATCGAGAAATTATGAAAAGTTATTACGAGGCAAACCCAACAGTCCATGGTTTCAAAAAAGAATGATCAAAATTTGGAAAAGGAAACACCCAAACAGTGACATAACTGAAAAATGACTAATGGACCAGACAAGGTTTATCATCCAGATTAAAGTGTTTTCAGAACTGGATTTACAAGAACTAAAGGTGGCAAAATCAACCCAGAACAATTACCATAATATGGAAGACAAATGGAGGGGAGAGATAGACACAATAATGGAAGAAAACATATCAATAGATCAACAACTTATGGAACAAACCAGAAATTATAAGTTGACAGAACGTCAAACATCACTGAGGGGAAAAGTAGTAACCCATTTTAGCCAAAACACAGAAAGACAAAGGCTCCCCAATTTGCACCAGTTACAAAGTAAACCAGTAAAAGATCTACTGAATGATGCAAATGTAGTCATCAGAATAATCCAAACCAACACACTAAAGGAAACAAACCAGCTCATGTATAGCCTAGTTACCATAATAACCATGGAACTGGGTTACAAGCAGGGGGGGAAAACAGAAAACTCATGGTACTCCAAAATGGAAAATTTGGTTCAAGCTCCTTACAGGAGTACTGGCAAGAGCAACATATAATTACAGTGGTGCCTTGCATAACGAGCGCACCGTTTAATGACGAATCCGCAAAGCGATCTATTTTTTTAGATTGCTAATGCGATCGCATTGCGATGTTTTAATGGGCAAAACATTGCATTGTGATGATCGATAAGCATTTCGCTTACCGATCTTCGCATTGCGATGTTTCTAAAACAGCTGATCGGCGGTTCCAAAATGGCCGCTGGGTGCCCAAAATGGCCGCCGCAACCATTTTTGCATGGTTTCCTCGCTTATCGAGGGCGCAAAAATGGTGGCGCTATGGAGGAACTTCGCATAACGGTGAGTTTGGGCCCCATAGGAACACATTAAACGAAGATTAATGCGTTCCTATGGGGTTTTTAGTTCCGTTTTGCGATGTTTCCGCATAGCGACGATTAATCCAGAACGGATTAACGTTGCTATGCGGGGCACCACTGTATTTAACTGAAAACTCCCAATCCCAACTGAACAGAAAGGAAACTTTAAAAAGTCAGGAGTCATGAAAGATCAGCTGCTTATTGATAAAATGATCCTGAAGAATGCAAAAAGACAAAAAACAAACCTTAACATGGCCTGGATAGACTATAAAAAGGCATTTGATTCATTTCCACACAGCTGGATTAACACCTGCCTAAAAAAAATTGGGATTAGTAAAAACATTCAGAAGTTCCCCCCCCAAAGAAAACATGGAAAAATGGAAAACTGTTTGACTGTACCTGGTGTTTTTTAATCATCATCATCATCATCATCATCATCATGACGAATAAACATCTGGAAGTTCACTTCTTCCTATGTTCCTAAACAGACATACCTCTCTGGGAGCCAAAGTTCAACATGCAATCATGGAAAGTCCTCAACTGAGGAGAGCTGGAGACCTCAATTGGCCTGCCAATGTCATATACAGATTGTAGGGTGTGTCTCAAAGTGGCATATATGTCAAAATGTGCAGTCATTTTATTACGTTTCCTTATATTTCTTCTAGTCTTTTCATTCTTCTTGATGTTGTCGTCCAGGTCACCAGGTCACCAGGTCACCTCCAACGTATGTTATCACAACCCCACAAATGAGCAATATCCAAAATGTCCTGTCCTCAACAGCCATACTGAGCCACATTGAGCTCTTGCAAACTTGACCTTGTGGCTTCCTTTAGGGAATCAGTCCATCTCCAATTTGGTCTTCCTCTTTTTCTGCTCCCTTCAAACTTTTCCAGCATTATTGTCTGTTCTGCAGAAGCTTGCCTCCCCACAGTGTGCCCAAGGTAGTGTTGGAGTAATGTTTTACAAAGAGCATTTCTGCCCAGTAAAGTTACAAGAGGGAAAAACAGGCAGGTGAGATTGATGAGTTTAATTGGCCTTGAGAAATGATGAGCGCCTCTGAATAAGATCAGTATAAAAGAAGCAATAGCAGTAAGAGAAAATGGGGGAGGGAGGGCTGGGTTGGCAGGAGCAGATGAAGGAGCAGCAGAACGAAGCAACAGAATGAAGATATACTGCCAGATGAAGTGAGAGGAGTCAGCATGGATATTTCCTCATGGGTGAGAGAAAACAGAAAAGAAACTGTTAAAGGATTAATGAGCCCTGAAATTACAGAGGCTACAAGCAACTAATTTAAAAGCAAATAGAACAAGTAATAAGCAATGAAAAGCTGTTATACCTTTTGGACTATGTAAAAATAAACATTTCACTCACATGAATTAAATGTGAATCATGCTCTTGTAGAATAAATAACTTTAACTTTATTCAAGTTAAGACTCTCTGCTGATCCATTCTGCACATAAATATATAGTACAAATGGGACTACAAACCCCAACAGGTTGGACCGCCCTAGTTCAAACATTTCTGCCTCCAGAGATAGTTCAGGCTTGATGCCATCTAAGACCCCCTTGTTTGTATTCTGGCAGTCCAGGGTTGTCTCCCCAAAGCTCTTCTCCAGCACCACATTTCCGGGGGGGGGGGGGACTGCCTGGAGGGGATTGAGCATCTGAGTGCTCCTGCTGTTCTTCTCTTGCCTGAAATCAATGCTTCTGCAAACCTCCGCAGATCGTCTGAAGCCCCAGGGTCTCTTGATCCCTTTTCCCCTTTTCTTCCACTCAGATGCTCAATATGTGGAATCCACGGTGCCTCCACCATTTATCTTTCATTTCTGTCTTAATTGAGAAATTCCATATCATCCAAAAGAAGGCATCTTCTTAACTCTGCTACCCTTTCCGCTCCTCCTGTCTGTCGGAGGCACTCCCTCAACTCTTCTTTAAATCAGTTTCTATTCTTTTGCCCTGCTCAGAAGAAACGCCCTCGCAGCACAGCACAGCACAAAAAGAGAACGGGTCACCTGACAGGGCTTCCTCGGGGGAGGGGGCCTCCTGCCTCCCTTTTCTGGCTGGGGTCCGAGTCTCACTCCAGCACTAGAAGTGGGAAGGAGTCCATTTTTGGTTGGGAGATTCTCCCTTCCTTCCCATCATGGGGAGCAACCCACCAACTCCAAATAGGGAAATGGGAAGGCTCAACAACATTGGATCCCCTACATTTCCCAGCTCCCCTACCATGGAGCGCAAGGCTCTGGGGACCCTGGGAAACATAGCAGCCATCACAGTCTTCCATGTGCCTGAGGAGGGGGGGCAGGGATGCCAAGGGGGAGACCTCCCTACTCCCCCACTGCCGCAGCCAGAGCTGGAGGCAGTTTAGCAGGTGGGAGTGGGAGGGAGGGGCCTCCACGGGTGGGAAGGGGGCCGTTCAGAAGGTAGGGACCAGTCAGAACGGTATCCAAAGTATATTCCGAACAGGGAGACTCCTGGGCTTAGGGGCCTAAATTATCCCAGGGGCAAGCATGATCCTGGTCGTGGGGCAGACTTGGATGGAACAGATGGAAGACCGAAGTCCAGCTACTTGGGGGAGCCTGACCAAAAAGGGAGGGGTCTGCTGAGAACATACAGGGTCCTCGCTATGTTGTGTTGACATTAAGCTGATGCTAGAGGGGGCAAGTGTGGGAAGACCCAGAATTGCACTCTGACAGCACTTACCTGTAATTTTAGAAATACGCTGTTTTGTTTTGTTTTAAATATATGAAAATCCAGTTTTAAGAACTGGAAGGCCAGGTTCAGCAGCAGCAGCAAGAAGATCATCTGATTTGGGATCTGTGTCTTTGCTTTTCTACTGGAAGCAGGCTTTCGGGTCATGATAAAAGTTTCTTTGGTTAATGTTACGAAGGCTGGTTGTGGAGCCAGAGGTTGGGAGTTGAATTTCCCAGTGGGTCTTCATGGAGGAAGAGCCGGCCTGTGTCGCCTTGGGCAAGCTCATCACATGCCAAGCAGGGCTTGATAAAGTTGCTTTCCTTGACTGCAGCTCAAACAATTCTCCTAACCAGCCTAGCCATAGGCCAGGATCCTTCGATGTCAAAATGAGGTCACAACCAGCAGAGGTTTTGTTTCTCTGCAAACTAAAAGGCAGTTAACAGTCAGGCCAGGCCTTCAACTGGTCAGGATGGATCTTCCTGTTAGGTCAGGATGAAGGTTGAAGGTGGGCTACATCACCTATTGATAGCTATGGTGTCATAGTGGATAGAGTGTCAAGCAGGAATTCAGGAGGCCTTGAGCGAGGAACCTAGAGGAGTGAGCAGGAGCTTAAAAATCACTTTATTTTGAAAAGCTTCAAGGTCCCCTTGTACTAATAGTCAACTATCCATTTTCTTTAAAGATGCTCCTGAAATTATTAATTCCTGGGAGTTAATTAAGCTGTTGATATGGAAAATATCAATATTGATATTGATCTTGCACCATTGATCCTGCAATGCACCTTAAAGTCAAAATGGGTCAGTTAACTGAACAAAAAATAGCCTCTTTGGGTCTCTCTAGGTTGACTCTGTTAACCATGGGAATGGAACAGCCAAAGAAAATAATCAAACAGCTATTGAGGAAATTGAGTGACAAAATGATTTAAACAGTGCCCCAGAATTCTACCGTCAGGAGGATAATTTATATAAGGTCACAGCAGCATCTTATTTTACCCAGTTGGAGCAGCCCAGGCATAGGAGGGCGTTTACTCTGGCCTGGCTTAATGCACTACCTTCAGCAGTGCAGGAGGGACAGTATAAAAAGACCCCTGGGCAGAGCACCTTTGCCCATGCAGAATGGAGCAGATAGAAACAATTGAACATGTCCTGTTGCAGTGCACATTTTATAAGGATGTACATAAAGAACTTGTGTCATCACATCCTTTTTGTTGTATGGCTTGTAATAACAACATACTGTACCAAGCCAAGCTTGCTAAAGTTACATTTTTTGGACTGCTGCTCCCACCATTCCCCTAATCAGCATAGCTACAGGCCACAAGAGACTCCTCTTCTGGTCCCTGAGGAGGTCAAGGATCTAGGTTTTGCTTGTAGGCTAAGCTTTACAGTATGTATTGTCTTTAGATAGAGATATATGCATATACATAATTACACAGATTAGTGGGTGATTGCAGTTGGTGAGGAAATAGCCTAGTGTCATGAGTTCAGCCAAAGAAGTTCTGGCATCTGAGGGGTTAATTTCAGCTGAGGAAAATACTGGGCAATTAGAAGCACAGACAGCTGAATCACCACCAGATTCTCCTCCCCCATTAGCAAGAGTGAGAGACAAGCTTTGGCAAAGACTCATGACATGAAGATCCAAAGCTTGCATGAATGCTTCTCACAGGAACATCAGATCGAGCAGTCCTGGGTTTTAGCAGGATGGAAGGCTTCTAGGAGTTTGATGGTTGCTGCTCCTATATAATTTGTACCTAGAAGGCTTAGAAATCTGTGGAAGCAACAAGTCCATTCTTGTGTCCACGTTCCTGCTATCTTGAACCTTGCTTACTTGACCCTTGGCTCTTGGACTCTGACTTCTGACTACGGTTCGTGTTTTGGCTTTGACAATTTGGCATATGTTTTGTATCTCCCGGACTTCTGACTTTGGACTTATTGGACTTTCGCCTGCTGTATCCCCTGGAAACATGACACCTAGACCAAAGAGAAACATAATCCTCTGATGTCAGAATGAGGTCACAGCCCAGAGAAATTCTGTTGCTCTGCAAGCGGAGCAACAGTTAACAGTCAGGCTGAGCCTTTGCCTGGTCAGGATGGAGCTTCACCATAGATGAAGAGTTTGTGATGGGGTATATGGAACTTGGAGAGTCACTGTGGACAGGGACTCAGGAGACCTGAGTTCAAATCCCTCCTAGGCCCTAGAAACCCTCTGGAGATAGCAAAGGCAGTCTTTTCCTTTCACAGGTCTGGGAGAGCCTTGCTTTTAGGCTAAGCTGAAGGCAGGCCAAATGAGGTCTCCAGGTCTCCTCAGTTGAGGACTTTCCATGATTGCATGTTGAACTTTGGCTCCCAGAGAGGTATGTCGCCCTGAGTAGACGTTGTCTAGAGGGGCGGGGTAAAAATCGAATAAATAAATAAAATAAAAACAAATGTCAGGATAGGAACTTCTGCCCCAGGTGTCAAAAGAACATGGCCTATCCTGCATATCGCAGAACTTGATTTTACACAAGCGGGAAAGTAGTTGATTCAAAAGACTCCTTCAATGCAAAAACACTGATGAGTATTATTATATTATCTACCTAGTAGGTGTAGACCAAAGATGACAGAGAAAGAAGAAAGGGCCAGAAGGAAATGGTGGGAGAAAAGTGACATCCCCTTATCCAGCAGAAAAAAAACAACCCCAGCAAGGTAAAGCATCCTGTCCTAAAACCACTCCTATAAATCATCAAGAGCGGATTTATTTGGTGAGCATACCTCTTCCTTCCAAGGTGCAGATGTAGCTGGGGGTGCTGATTTCATTAAGATGGAAATATTTGGGTTTGATTCCCAGCCTTATATATATATATATGTTGGAGAAGGCGTTCATTGTGTGACTCAAACAACCACCGTATGATCAATTTGCATTTCAAGGGCTTTTTCTTCTAGACAGCTGTCCGTCGGACACTGATGCTGAGCAAGTTGCTCCTGCCAGACCAGCTTTTCCTAAGGACAATCAGCAACATGAAATGCTGTGTGATCATTTAATCAAGACATGAATGACGTGAAGAAGCTACACTAAGAACCTAGGTGAGGAATTGAGTTTAGCCATTTAATGTGCAGTCCTGCCAGTTTCTAGAAGGCTATGAATGTGCAAGAGCCAGTGTTATGTAGTGAACAGAGTGTTGAACCAGGACTCAAGAGACTCGGGTTCAAATCTCTGGTCTTCTATGGAAATTCAAAATCCCACCGAAGGGGCTGCAGGGCCAACAGTGGTTTCCTGAGCGAATGTAGACCTCTTTTACACACCTTTTTTTTCTTTTCTTGAATAGGTGTCTTGGAAGAAGGTTGTGAGTCTTCCTGAACACTAAACAGACCAGACCTGCTGGAAGGATGGAAGCGAATATCAGCAGTTATTGTCATGGACTACTGTTTGCATTAGCACTGTAATCTTTGGTCTCATTCTGCTCCAGGATCCTGTTCATTCTCAACAGATTCCCTCCCTCTGTCCATCCCTCCTTCCCAACCAGTTTGAGGGACAGTGGCTCCCAGGATCGCAGCCCTTCTGAACACCTGGAATCTGAGCTACTTCCTGAAATTGGGGGATCAAGTGGGATATGTTGCAGCATCCATTTTCCTCTGGCTCTTCCAATGCCCTTAGTGTATCCTTGAACAAGGAAAATGGGAAAGAAGGAGAGAGGGGAAAGTTTACATCTAATAAACTTTATCATTGTACTCCAAAGCTACAATCTTATGCTCATTTACATTAAAATGACTCCCGGTGGACAAAGTGGATGAACTTTTGAGCGAAACATGTAGGACTGCAAAATAAAATATAGACAGGCAGTCACAACAGCTTGACAAGGTCTGATTCCTTGCTCTGTGAACATGAAAAGCAGTGCTGGCAGATTGTGGTGGCCATGTAATGGCAAGAGAGGGAGGGCAAGCCACAACTGGATAGGGGGAGAATAAAGTATCTAGGAAAAGAATATGTCTGTTTTACTAGACCTCTGAACAAGAACACTCCACACTGCAGCAGTGTGGTCATGCTTAAAAATGGATAAAACCAGAGGCTCAAACTCAGCTTAATTTTACACATACAGTCCATCCATGTGCATCTCTACTCTCTTACTCTCTTGCTTTCACATGCTCACACTCTTTTCCTCACCCGTCACATGCATACCCTTGCCATGTTCAGTTCCACTTGCACAGATCTTGGCTCTTGCAAATTTCCCCATGTTGAGCTCTTGTCTAGGCTCACCTGGTCTGAAAGTCACTTCCTCATTCAACAGACACACACAGTTGCCTACTGGGCCTTGCTCTCTTGCTCCCTCCCTCATGAACACTCATGCTTGCCTTCCTTCTCTTCTTGTAAGCACTGTTACGGTGCAATCCCACAGGCAAGGAGCACCACTGTTACATCAATTTAAGTGTTATTCAAATCAAATTATAATTTCTTGTGCACACAACGCACTAGCGAAATCGATTTATTTGGGCTCCAAAGTGAATTCTTTTCACCTGTCCAGTGGGAGGTTTTAAAAATAACTTGCTTGCAAATTGATTTAAATTAATTTGGTTTGGTGGGTGGACGGTGCTATCAACTTATTTTTGATAAATAAGTAAATTCATGAAATTTATAATTGAACTATTGGTAAAATCATTTACAAAAAACAGTCTGCTGCAGTCTGATTGCTATGCACCATCAAGTTGGAAATCAATGTACAACAACCTCAATAGGGCTTTCAAGGTAAGTGAGATATTTCAGGAGTGGTTTTACCAGATCTATACCTCCAGGGAGTTTCCATGGCTGAGTGAGAATTTGAACCCATGCTTCCTGAATCCTAGTTTGTTGCTCTACTACACCACACTGGGTATCCACTGCAATTTTCTGCATGTAGATAAACAGATCGAGCTAGACTGAATTCAACTGTTAGCTTCACAAGAGAAAATCCACCCAATCCATTGTGTTAAGTCCCATTGACTCAATGACTCTACTGCATTTGGAGACTAACGAGCACTCCCAGGCTGCCCTTCTTTTTTGTAAAACAAAGAAGAGTTCTGGATAGCTGAGTGGTTTAGGCATCTGTCCATGGACCAGAGGTTGGGAGTCTGATTCCCCACCATGCCTTCTTTGACAAGGGCTGATGATCCATAGGATCCCTTCCAGCTGTGCATCATGATGAAGAAGGACTAGTTCTAATGCTGATTGGTCATTTAGGATTTGGAAGTAGTGGGCGTGAATGATTAAAAGGAGATGTAGCAACCCTGAGCAGAGGTCTTGGGGTTTTTAAAGGAGTCTTACAGGGCCCACTCAGTATCAGAATAATTGCAAATGGGCTTCCCCTCAAGCTGTTTGCTTCCCAAAATTGTCCTATGGGTGTTTTATTTTTTAATGAAACAAGATGCAGTAACATTTATGCATAGAGGAGGGTTCATTTGTGAAATCTCATTCTCTACTAATAAAAGTGACTACCGCTGGTGGTGGAGGCCCTCCTCCTCTTCTTCCTACGATTTTTATTTAAAGTAGATTGCAAGATCCCTGAATAGGGCATTTGTAACCAGGTTTTGACTAAATGAAATTTCAGCTGCTTTGCATACTCTTCCTGGCAACATGGGGAAGTCGGGAGAATAGGGGGAAGGGTTGAAGCTCATATCCTGAAACCCTCTCCTTCCCCCCACCCACTTAAGACCACATCATAAGACTTATATTTCATTGTCTAGTCTATCCAGTGGGAATGCTGTCTCTAAGATCAAGCCAAGTGACATTTCATTTTGAAAATACTAATGAAGGATTCTAAAATCTGCATTGGGGCTCTACCTATAGATGTCAACTATAGAAAAGTAACAAAATTGTGTAGAAGGTTTGGAATTCCCCAAAGTTGGTCAATGGTAGATACAGAAGACAGGGATAACAGAAATCTGACTGCTGCTGATGCCATGGAAACTAATGGGCAAAGTGCGAGATGTACCTATTATATTCCAGCAGGCATTGTGTTGGTTTTTGGTTGTATCCAGACACTCCATCTGTTTGCTAGAATAAAAAGCAATCTAGGGTTGACAGTCCATTTTAAAACTATGTAAAATCCAGCTGTTACTAAAATCTGACTCCATACTTATTCAAAAGACTTAGCAGATCACGAGCAAGTGACTCCCTTTTACATACAGTTTTATTCCTGCTAGCTGGCACAGACTGCTATATATCCTATAGGACCACTAAATTCGCTAAATGAGCCATAGAAAGATGGAATTCATTCCCTGCTTCACAGTCTCTTCAAGTTAATCTTGAAACTTGTCTGAGATTCCTTATTTTGTTTTATCATTTTAAGCTTTTCTGGTTCTTTATATGTATTTATATTAGATGACAAATGCTGTTTTTGTAAGAGTTGTTTAACTTCTGTTTATGTGTACAGCCTGATTGGCTATGAAGCAATAAAATATTAATAAGTCTTAGGTTCCTTAGATAGAAAACAGAAGAAGAGATGAAAGAGATTGTTTTAACTCTAAATGCAAAGATGAAGATAATTTTATATGATGTACTCCATATAAGTGTTGCTCTTTCTTAAGGCCCACCTTCAAGTCATAAATCTTTATAGAGCACAAGATTCATTTTCGTAATGGCCAAATTCCATATTTTTAAGTCACACCCATACTCACACACAGAAAATGAAGGAAAAAACCCACACCCTATCTAAAACTGTCATGTCTTCAAACAGTTGTTTCTTTCTTTTACCCATGCAGACTTCAGCTATCCTATGATGTGTCTGCTGAACAGAAGGTTTCTCCAGCCTAGCAATTTGAGTTTATACGATTTGTGCAAATGCTTCTGTTGCACCACATTCATTCCACCGCCCCGTTTCAATGGGACTTTTTTTTTTTACACAATCTCAGTCGGATACTGGTCCAGGATTCCAGAACCAGCCACCTTGTTTCCTCCTCATCCTCTTTTGCTTTAGCAAAAAACAATTAATTTTGGGACACCTTAACAGATTGTATCTGACAGAAGTTTTCATGGACCACAGCCCACTTCTTCAGACATGTTTTTTTTACTTTATTTACCATCTAGCCCAGGGATGTCCAACCTTTCACTTTCCCTGGGCCACATTAGAAGATGAAAATTTGGTTTGTGCTGCACATATATTTGGTTTGGGCCACATGGGGGGCAGCCCTAGCCATCCTCCGCAGCCCTGCTCCAAGCGCGCTTACTGGCAGCTGCAATCTCAGACAGCAGAGGCTGCCAGCTTCGACTCCGGCGGCTTTATGGGGCCGGGAGGGGGTCCACCTATTGATGGGCATGGCACAATGCAGTCACGCAGCCCCCCTCTCCCCTCCCCTCCCCTCCCACTCCTTCCTTCCCTCTCCCCCCCTCTACTGTTGTGACATGCCTCGGCCACATTCCAGCCACAAGCGCCAGCAGTGTAACTTGAAATTTTGGAATTTCTTTAAAAATAAAAAATTGCAATGGGCCGCATTACGAGCTGACCTGGGCCATATGCGGCCCTCGGGCCGTGGGTTGGACAAGCATGATCTAGCCTAAAGCAGTGTTTTGGAAAACTTACAAACTGTCACATTGTGCTATGACCTTTGTAGGAAACTACTGACTAAATATGTTCCTTAGCCTTTTGTATAACTGAAGGAGTTTCACAGAAAAAAAAACATTGCTTCATTTATTAGGAATGGGGAAGTCTGCCATCTAGTGGAAATATGAAAAATATGACTTTGAACTTTTTTAAAAGAAGGACTTTATCAACTTCTGGCTGAATCCTCTTGCTTAGTGTAGTAAGTTGCAACAGAGTAGGCGTATAGAATAAGGGGACTTCATGAGCCAACTTCTGCATAGATGGCACTGATTCATATGGTCCTATTCGATGTGCAACTTACTTGAGTGCAGTAATTTGCAATTAGAGGAGGCCCATTTGAATCAGTCACAGGATTTCAGCCATTGCATCTTTATATCACTTTCTAGGAAAAACAAATCTTAAACTGGGAAAAAATCTTGGTGGTAGCTTATTTTTAAAATGCTTTTTCTGCCATGGCTCTACAATGTTTCAAAAATCAAAACATCATTCTCATCTTAGGCTGTTGTGTAGAATAGCATGTTTGCGGAATAACCTTGTCCCATCTCAATAATTAGCTGGCCTCAGCATTTGTCCCAAGTCTTGTATACCTGCCAGTTACCTGCCTTGATCTACAGCATGTGAGATCTAGCTCTTATTTCAAAAATGCAACCTAGTGCCGATAACTGCTATTTATGCCTTAATTTGATGTTTGGGTTTGTAACTTTATAAGGGGTTTAAATAAGACTTATACAAACTGTTGCTTTTGCTGTCATTCATTAAGCATCTTTAACACCTGGATGACCCACGGTCCCTCCATGTCTCTCCCCAAGCACTGCTGATCAGGCATTAAATATCCCCCCTTCAGTGAGTTGAAGCAGTGATGCTTCCACATCACTAATAATGATAACGATGGAACAGTAAGGTTCATTGGGGTTGCTGATAAGGGGAGAAATCTTTGGCTTCCCACCTTCTAGTGACTAATCCCAAAGCTCTCTGTCCCAGGTGGGCCCAATCCCAATACTATATGCAGAAAAAAAATTATTGACCTGTGTCATTAACATATAGTTCAACACAGGACTATCGGGCTAGATGAGAGTGAATAAGCAGACGTTAAACTCTCATAAGATGGTGGTCCTCCTGGACAGTAAAAAGAAAACTTGGCCTGAGGACTGGAATCCAACTATTGTGGATTGTGTTCCCTTCAAAAAAAAAGAAGAAAAGAAATATAACCCAACCCCCAAAACTGAGCACGCCTTAACCCTGGATTGTTACTGAACCCTTAGGTAGCAGAGGTGGTGAGAGTGCCTTTGCAACACTCTGTATCGTGTGTCGGTTGCAACCTTTCCTGAGCTGACATGACATCGTCGCCGCCATCCACATCTTACTTACATCACATTCTGACTTCCACAATGCTTCCTTGTATGGGCTAACCTTGAAGAGTGTTCATAAGCTTCATTCAGCACAGCACACAACAGCTAAATAGCTTACTGGTGCACAGTATCTGAGATCATACTATCCAAGTACTGTACTGAAATAGCTGCATTGGTTGCCAGCTGCTCTCCAAGGCTCAATTCAAAGTCAGTAGTCAGGTTCTGTGTAGGATTTTCATTGTTAAAGAAAGGTGCTGCTTTTAACTGTGAAAGCCCCATACAGGACTTGGCTACTGAAGCAACCTGTTACAAACTTGTTGAGATTGTAATGGGTACACAGAAGGTGACCTTCTCCTAGTGCATTTATTCCCTTCAGTGTTGGGATCAATTCCCTGCTTTCAATCTGACATTTTACACAATTTTATGTGTTTCTGAATATATGTGTGTGTATATAATTATTGTTTTAATGCTTGCATTTACTGCTTTCAGAAATATGGACCATATGCTATTGTGTTATGCGTGTACTGTACAACTACTGAGGGACACTCAGGCAAGGGTTTCCCCTGCTTTGGCAGGCTCTCCTCTGCATGCCAGTTTTCTGTTGCTTGCAAGATTGGTTGTTTGATCGATTGTGCAACAGTTAGGCCTGTAAGCACATGCAGATATTTACATGATTGCCAGTACACACCAGATACGTTAGCCTATGTATTATATAACATGCAATAATATGTTATATATTATTATCTAATTATCATATATTATTATATAATAATATATACAATACTATGGATTATACAACCTATGTATTATGTATTATACTTATGGCCTATGTATTTAGGGAAAGGTAGGATAAAATTATAATAAATAAATATATACATACACTAATAAAATGGATGACGTTAGGAAAAGTACGAAAACTGAGAAGTTAATGTTAGCGTTTTTACTAAAAATAAGAAAGGGACACCCATGCTTTTCCTGCTCACTCTAGCATGAACAAGAATTGTGAGTGAGGACACAGTTAGGAATGAAGCTTATCCTCAACAGATGCAGTTCATTTCTGTATGAAAGGTATAGAAAAAACAACCTCAAAGTATAATTGCGAATGAAAGAGTTTAAGAGCTGCGTCCATCTTGTTTCTTTGCTAGGGATCCCACTCTGTAATCCTGTACCTTCATTCACTTAGAGAATCTGCAACTTTATGCAGCTTCATTGTTCTCTTGCAACCTTTTTACCCTAGCCATCCTGTTGTTGCTCCTACCTTTGTGCCACTAGGTGAACACCCCTCAAAAGAAATCCATATTTTGCATATGATATGGTCTTTGTGGAAACTCTGAATGCACTAGTATTACCCTGCAATATATCTTTTTTTTTGGATGCTGTCCTATTTTAAAGAAAACTACTCTAAAGAATCACAAAAGGAAATGCAGTTTGACTTGATATGCCACTTGATTATTGATTGTTCGCAAATAGTTGACATTTTACTGACAATATTGGAGAAAGCTTTCCATGTTCAGAACAAATTTGAACACTCTGCAAGATGGCTCCATTTGCAGACTTAACAGAGGAATCATCCTGACTTTTGCTTTTCAATGGGTGATGAAGATGTGGTGCTCTTCTTAACCATTGTCAGTACTGGAGATCCCACTGACAAGATTGCTGGACTGGAGATTGGTCTCCCAGGGTAGTTCATGAGGTATATTCCAAAGTTTGTCTGGAAAAGTAAATAGTGAATTAGTATGTCTATACAATCAAATATACTGTAGATTGTGCTCAGTAATAATTTGCAACATGTCTGGGAGGACAACACAAATTCCAACATCTACAGGTAAGAACCATTTCCACTAGTACATTATCTCCTATATATATTACCTCAGCTTTATTTTTAATTTCTGCCCCTGATAATGAGAAAGAGGGGGTGGCCATTCTGGGTAGAATCAACTTGCTAAAATCTCAAGAGACAAATGGTGGCTGAGTAAAGGCCAAGGCAGATTTCTGATGTTCTGATGGCTAAACATACATGTGATCTTGGGAGGCAGCACCCATTCCCATTCCATTACCCTGACAAACCCCCAAATATTTTTCTTTTTTTTACTAAAAATCTTCTTAACGAAAGACCCTGTCTCACACTCTCTAGTGGTCAAATATTTTAGAAAAGCAAAAAAGGGGTACTGATGGCCCCGAGGATTCACCAGTTCATAGGGAAATCCCCCGCCCACTCCACGGGGATGTGTGTTCTGCCAAGAAGGGAGGGATCATAACAGACAACAAGTGAAGTCCCAAACAGACACTGAAAGCAAAATCTGCCCCTCAGTGAAAGGGTGTGGGAATGAGAAACAAGCGGCTAAAATATCAAGTACCATCCTTTGGAAAAGGTGGCCTGACTCAACATGCATGACTGGATACTGACAGGAATTTTTGAAGCATAAGAAAAACAAAAGGGCACAGGATTCTAATCTATCATGAAACCCCAAATGGCAGCTCCTACTCACTTTGTCATGGCAGGAGTTTGATGACAGTAGCATCATACAGTTTTTGTCTTCTGTAGCTATTAGCTTCCAAGACCCAGTTAATGAAAGAGCATTACATGAGTTGTAACGCTAGTAAAGCAGCCAAGGTCCATGTTCAGTAAACCCCAGATTCAAATTCAGGAAATAACCACTCATTAGAAAATAAGAGAACTGTTCCGACAAGATGAGCACTACATAGCCTATAAAGCTTTCAGGTTACTTTTCTTGCAACTCATGTAACTAATTTTCCCCAACAATTTTAATTCATAGGCCAATTAGCAACCCACACCTGTCCATTTATTGCATATTCCTTTCCTCCAATCCTACTAGACTGACTGACTTGAGTACAGCATCCATCTAAATAATTAGAAGGCTGCTCTTTTTCATTTCTGTGAGCCTGATAGCTTTGCCCCCACTGAGGAGTGTGAGCCTTCTACCTCCTCGCGAGCAAGCGTGTGCCTCCACACCTGCAACTCCCCTGTAGACTGGAGCAGAGAGATGGATGACACCCTACAGAGTGTGCAGGTGAGCATGGGGGCCTGAAGATTTAAGGATGAGAGTGAGTCAGAAGAAGGAAAAGATGGCTAGGCTGATGTGGTAGACTGCGAGTCACTGGAAGCCCAGGAGGTGCCCATGGTGGCAGAATGCTCCACCAAGGGTTGGGAACTATTGGCCACCGGGACTCTGACACTGGCCACAGGGAATAATTCGTCATTCCTCTGGGGGAAGAGGCACAGGTGGGAAAGGACAAGGCTAGGCGAAGGAGGGTGAAGTGCTGGAAGGACCAATGCCGGGCATGCCACCTCCAAAGGAAGCCACAGGGGCACTTTTTACCAATGCTGGCCTCCATCCAGATGGATAGGCTGAGTTGGCTAGTCGCCCCACCTCCAACTATGCCACTGCAGTCACTGTGTTGGCAATAGAATACCTCCTGGGGCCAGTTGAACTTTGGATCTGCCTCACATGATGTCACACCCATGTCCTCCACCCTTGGGAGACATCCCACAGCAGCTGGAGTAGAAATTGAGGTTACCCTGATGCAAGGCAGCCTCCAAGCCTGAATCAAGCATCCTTGTTATGACACCCCATGGCTTAGTGCACCTGAGGGTAGAGGAGGCAGGGCACCACCCTCCCCAGCTGTAAGAACTGGAACTATCCCATTTAGGACAAAGTAAAATTCCCTGGCCCCGTTACAGATTGCTGCCTTGTCGTGGTGAAGGGGTTTGAGTAATTCAGAGAAGCTATGGGCTGTGCTGTGCAGGGACACCCAAGATGAACAGGTCATAGTGGAGAGTTCTGACTAAACGCGATCCACCTGGAGCAGAAACTGGCAAGCCACTCCAGTATCTTTGCCAAGAAAACTCCATGGACAGAAAAAAAAGGCAAAAAGATATGACGCTGGTAGATGGGACCCTCAGGTCAGAAGGTGTCCAACATGCTACTGAGGAAGAGTAGAGGATAAGTACAAGTAGCCCCAGAGCTAATGAAGTGGTTGGGCCAAAGCTGAAAGGACGCTCAGCTGTGGACATGCCTGGAAGTGAAAAGAAAATCCAATGCTACAAAGAAAATTACAGTCAACCCTGGACTTACAAACTTAATCCATTCCGGAAGGAAGTTTGTAAGTCGAAAAGTTCGCAAGTCGAATCAGCATTTCCCATAGGAATGCATTGAAAACCAATTAATCCGTTCCGGCTGTTTTTGGTTCTCAGGTCGAGGGGCAGTTTGTAACTCAAATCATTAGTTCCCATAGGAACTAATGCAATACTAGTTAATACGTTCCTACCACTAGGGGCAGCATTTTTCCTTTTTTTCCTTTTAACCTAAGATGACTTAGGTTAAAAAAAAGGAAAGAGGGAGGGAAGGAGGGAACCGAACATTTTCAACAGAACACCTTCAAAAGCATCTTCCCAGCCATGACAAGCACCTTCTGGGAAAAAGCACCTTTCAGACAACAGATCACCTTGAAAAGCACCTTTTCAATCAATACAAGCCAATACAAGCACCTTTTGGGGGAAAGGGGGGTAGCAAAGGAGGGAGGGAACACCTTTTAAAAATCCAAAAATCGAAAATTGAAAAAAAGCTAACAAATAAAAATAGAGTCTGTACAGCGCTGTACCAGGCAATACCAGGCAATCTGAAGACTGTCTCCAAATCCACTCTCAAAACACTGGGAAAAGCGAGGAAGCAGACAGGCACCTTCTTCACTGGCCAATGGTTAACTGAAAGTTCATATTTCGTGCTTTCCCCACCTCCCACACTTTTTTTTGGTTCATAACTCGAATCTAAGTTTGCAAGTCAAGTCAATATTTTTCTATCAAAGCGGTTTGTAAGTCAAAATGTTTGTAACTAGGGCCATTTGTAAGTCGAGGGTTGACTGTACTGCATAGGAACCTGGAATGTGAGATCTATGAACCTTGTTAAGCTGGATGTGGTCAAACAGGAGATGGCAAGAATAAACATTGAAATCTTGGGCATCAGTGAACTAATATGGATGGGAATGGGCGAATTCAATTCAGACGATTATTATATCTACTGTTGTGGGGAATAATCCCATAGAAGAAATGGAGTAGCCCTCATAGTCAACAAAAGAGTGGGAAAAGCTGTACTGGGATACAGTCTCCAAAATGATAGAATGATTTCAATACGAATCCAAGGCAGACCTTTCAACATCACAATAATCCAAGTTTATGCACCAACCACCAATGCTAAAGAGGTTGAAATTGACCAATTCTATGAAGACTTACAACACGTTCTAGAACTGACACCAAAGAAAGATGTTCTTGTCATTATAGAGGACTGGAATGCTAAAGTAGGGAGTCAAAAGGAACAACAGGTAAATTTGGCCTTGGAGTTCAAAACGAAGCAGGGCAAAGGCTTTTGTCAAAAGGAGTTTTGTCAAGAGAACAAGCTGGTCATCACAAACACTCTTTTCCAACAGGACATCACCAGATGGGCAATACCAAAATCAGATTGATTATATTCTCTGCAGCAAAAGATGGAGAAGCTTTATACAGTCAGCAAGAACAAAACCTGGAGCTGATTGTGGCTCTGATCATCAGCTTCTTATAGCAAAATTCAAGTATAACTGAAGAAAGTAGGAAAAACCACTGGGCTAGTCAGGTATAATCTACACCAAATCCCTTATGAATACACAGTGGAAGTAAAGAACAGATTTAAGGAACTAGATTTGGTGGACAGAGCGCCTGAAGAACTATCGATGGAGGCTCGTAACATTATACAGGAGGCAGAAACAAAAATCATCCCAAAGAAAAGGAAATGCAAGAAAGCAAAGTGGCTGTCCAACAAGGACTTACAAATAGCAGAGAAGGGAAACAAAATGCAAAGGAGATAGGGAAAGTTACACAAAATTGAATGCAGACTTCCAAAGAATAGCAAGGAGAGACAAGACGGCCTTCTTCAATGAACAGTGCAAAGAAATAGAGGAAAAACCAGAGATTTGTTCAAGAAAATTGGAGATGTTAAAGGAACATTTTGTGCAAAGATGGACACGAGAAAGGACAATAATTGTAGGGACCTCACAGAAGCAGAAGGCAACAAGAAGAGGTGGCAAGAATACACAAAAGAATTATACCAGAAAGATCTGGATATCCCGGACAACCCAGATAGTGTGGTTGCTGACCTTGAGCCAGACATCCTGGAGAGTGAAGTCAAGTGGGCCTTAGAAAGCATTGCTAACAACAAGGCCAGTAGAGGGGATGGCATTCCAGTGGAACTATTTAAAATCTTAAAAGGTGCTACACTCAATATGCCAGCAAGTTTGGAAAACTCAGCAGTGGCCAGAGGATTGGAAATGATCAGTCTGCATCCCAATCCCAAAGAAGGGCAGTGTTAAAGAATGCCCCAACTACCGTATAATTGCACTCATTTCACATGCTAGCAAGGTTATGCTCAAAATACTCCAAGGCCAGCAGTATGTGGACCAAGAACTCCCAGAAGTACAAGCTGGATTTCGAAGGGACAGAGGAACTAGAGACAAAATTGCTAACATGCACTGGATTATGGAGAAAGCCAGAGAGTTCCAGAAAAACATCTACTTCTGCTTCATTGACTATGCAAAAGCCTTTGACTGTGTGGACCACAACAAACTATGGCAAGTTCTTAAAGAAATGGGAATGCCTGACCACCTTATCTATCTCCTGAGAAATCGAAATGTGGGACAGGAAGCAACAATTAGAAATGGATATGGAACTTTTAATTGAAATAATATTAGCTGTGGGTCCAATGGCAATTTTTATATATATTTTAATTGTATTTTAATTGTTCTAAATTTTATTGTATTTTAAATGTTGCAAGCCGCCCAGAGACCTTTGGGTAGTTTGGGCGGCATATAAAATAAATGAATGAATGAATGAATGAATGAATGAATGAATGAATGAATGAATGAATGAATGAATGAATGAATATAATAATAAAAAATAATTGATTGGTTCAATATTGGGAAAGGAGTATGACAAGGCTGTATATTGTGTCCCTGCTTATTTAACTTATATGCAGAATACATCATGCGAAAGGCTGGACTGGATGAAATCCAAACCAAAATAAAGATTGCCAGAAGAAATATCAACAACCGCATGCAAATGATACCACTCTGATGTCGGAAAGTGATGAGGAATTAAAGAGCCTCTTAATGAGGGTGAAAGAGGAGAGTGCAAAAAACGGTCTGAAGCGCAACATCAAAAAGCTAAGATCATGGCCACTGGTCCTATCACCTCCTGGCAAATAGAAGGGTAGTGATAGATTTTACTTTCCTGGGTTCCATGATCACTGTTTTATGCCCAGCTGGCAGTGTTTTCATTAATGTTAATAAGAACAAAGAACTTTACCTATTCTAATGACCTTCAATGGATGGAGGCACAGGGCCCACTCACAGTTTCACAGAGCCAAATTAAGCAATGATTTCAGAGCCCTAGTAGCAGTTTGCCAACTGATTTCTAGTATTGGGGGGGAAATACTTCTGGCCTAAAACTGAATGGAGTCCTGCATGTATAGTGGAAAAGCACTGTGGGCATTTTTAGATCAGAAGAACAAATATTTGGTTTGTCAAGGAGATCCAGAAGCTGTGTGTCTAGACCTTAGGCCTGTGGTACTTGTAGTGTTTAATAAACTCCTACTATGACCATAACTGCAAAATAATTTTTATCTTTAATCTTATAATTTTATTGAAATAATTTTATTGTGAATGAAGGCACAGATATGCAACACTATCCACTCCGAATTTATTATAATTTGGAGTTAATCTTTTATTTTTAATTCATTAAATATTTATCTCTGAAATTAAAAGCTTTATAAAGCATCTAAAACTAAATGAAACACATTAGACAAGTTATATTCATTCATTCGAAGCAACTATTTAATTCACTGGCATTTTAAAAGTTTCTTATAATTAAAATTGGCAACCTAAAGCACTGATGACAATAGAGAACAGCCCAATACAGGGCACTGTCCCCTGCTGATCCATTGCACAAAAACCTTGTTGCTTAGCATAGGAAAACACACTAGAACAGGCCCATTGAATCTGTGGAGATTTGGTAACTCAAATCCTCTGTAAATTCCATTAATTCAAATTCCACTCTAACAGTAGAACAAAGGGACTTACTTTAGCACATCTGGTCACTTTTAGAGTAGGCCATATGACTCAATTGAACTTACAGAGGAGCTGACTTACTAAATCCCTAGTGATTCAATAGGCTTACTCTAATGTGATTTACCACACTGAGCAACAGGATTTTGGCCACAGAATGTTTTTTAAAAGCTCAAACTACTTGTTCCAGCAGTGTGCACTGCCACCCAGAAAAGAGGGGGGCACACTCCTAATAAACAAGCTGCATCTCTGCAGCTCTGTCTGTTTTCCTTGCTTGCCATTTTGAGGGGTGGGGCTCTTCAGAACCAAGGCACGTTGTGAAGGTAGTCCCTGAATTCATCTCTTTGAGAATATAGAGGATCTCAGAGCCTACTCTTCCCATCATGCCTTTGTTCTGAAAACCTCTCTTAGGAACCTCTATAGTCTTGTGTGGACACTGCAGCCTTTGGAATGTGGACTAATAGTAAAAATTTTAAAAAGAAGCTTGTCCAGTCATAATCTGGGTCAACATCTTGTGGTTGCATAACTGTCTTGCACGGTGACAAGATCTTATCTTGAACAAGGAAACTAAAAACTCCCCAGTAGAACAGACAGTAGTATCTCAGTTATTACAGGTGGCCACCCTCATGAGCTTCTAAGAATTTACTATAATAATTTATTCCTATAAAGCAATTTTCTGCTACTGATATTAATCAAACTCTTCTCTAATGTTACCTCCCTGTGCAATTCTTTAGAGCATTCTCCTCTTTGGAAAAATAAATTAAGTTTAACTGTTATTTCATTCTCTCTGTGTATGTGTAGTCATTGGAAAACATAATGTTGATGTAATGTGTGGTACTGGTAATGCATGGCAATTTGTAAACAACTTGCCAGCAGTCAAGGGATTACTGAAGAGCTGATTTTTCTCGACTGCTTAAGACCACAATACTTTATGGCACTGCTGAATCAAGACACTGTGAGAGTATGGATTGACACACAGGAAGATGTCTCTAACTGTGCAATAAGGCTCAGATTTTTCACATGGCAGGACAGGGCTGGAACAAGGTTGCTGGTCTCAGGCTATGCATGTTAGAACTGTAACTCTATAGTCTTTGTGGTGTAAGGAAGCAATGACAAGGCATACAAGTGTGTGTTCATCCTCGTATTAGCACCCCCAGGAGGCTTTTTATAGCACTAATACTAATACTTTTTAGAACACTACATCACCTGTGCAATCTAAGACAGAATTTTTGAGACAGAAAATACACTAGTTTTTGCACAGGGTGTATGCAGTGAATTTGGTGATGTAACTGAGGAGGACATTTGGCCTTGGTTTCTGCAGGCTTTTTAAAAATAAAAAAAATCCCAAGAAACAAAAATGGCAAAAAAGTTAGGTGATACAACCAACAGTATCATTACCTCTCCACTAACTTAACACATAATGGATAACATTGTTTTAAACATGTTATTGTCAAAATCTAAAATCCTGAACCTTGACTTTTTGGGAGAGAGATTTGCTGTTCTGGCTCAGGCATCAAGATCATCACTGAATTTACATTTGTTGATACAACACAGCTTCTGCCATATTCTGCATCCCAACCAGACAGCATATGTTGATAAAGCAATGTATTTTGAGTATAAGCAAAGGGCTGAGCACACTTTCCCCTTCATTTTAGAAGTGCATGGCAGTGCTCACTGGGACTCTTATCTGGCCCATATTACAAGCTTTCGTTTTTGTACAAAGGAACAATCTGACCCTCATAGAACAGAGATTTAAGGCAAAATGAGTTGACACTACTTTGATCGACTGTTGCAAGGGAAAAACCATCCACAATTTCACAGAGTTTCATACAGATGAAAAATAAGGAAAATACTGTAGTGCTGAGAACAAATTGCCATTTCAATATTTATTTGTTTGTTTCTTATTTCTTTCAATTTTTCTCAAATCTGTTTTCAAAGCTGCTTACACTTATTTCAGAGCTGCTTGCACAGAAGGCAATTTGCCCATAGTAATGAACACCAGCTGTGGGTTTATGGGAGCTGTCATTTTAAAAGGAAGTTTTCCAAATTTTGAGAGGCATCTAACTCTATGTCCTGCTTTGGCAAAGGAATGGACTTGATGATCCTTGCAGTTCTTTTTAGCCACCATCCCCATCTATAGGTCAAATAGTCTATGATTCTATGGCTTTCCAGAAACATTAAATTCCATTTTATTTCCCATAATTGTCTGGGAGCTTAGCTGAGAGTTTAGTTAGGTGATGTCCTGTGGAAAGGTACACTTGGCAAAAAAAAAGGGTGAGTTTTCTCCTATGTAAATTATTAGAGTATTTTGGTTCTTGTTATTTTTGCTATTGTTGCTGAGAGTTTTAGGTTTCTATAAAGAGGTTCCAGACAATAAGAAGGAAACTATGATGATGTTCTTGAAGGACTAATTCTACATGCATTTTTCTTGGTATGACTCTTCAAACTGCTTGCTCAGATATATCTCCCGCTAAAACAAATGGGTCTTGCATTTCAGTAAATATACATAGAAAATTAATATATGTGTACTTATTAGAAAGCAGAGGTTGGCAGTTTCTTTACTGAACTACAGCTCTCAAAATCTCCTAGCCAAACATGGCCAGTGACTATTTTGACCAAAGGATTCTGAAGTGTGCAGTTCCAAAAGCAAATTGTCAGTATACATAGTGTAACAGGCAGCCCTGACCTCACCTGTCCATCACCGCTGGAGCAGGGAGTCATCAACCAATGGTGTGACGGAGGGTGGAACTTAAGGGGAGGAGCTGGTGTATAAAGGGGTGTGTGAGAGAGAGATTAGAGAGATTGCTAGCTGGAATTTAAGATGAGAGAATGAGCTGAGAGTTAAAGTGATTTTAGAGTCAGTGAGAAAGAGTCTGTGATAGCTAGTGCCTGAGAAACAGTGATTGATTATGTCTTCAACAGTGATTTACCATTCCTTTAATTTTGTAATCAATAAACCAAGTTTTTATTTTGAAAGTTATACTGGCCTTATGTATGATTTATTTTATAAGGAATGGTTGGTGGCAGTAAAGTGGAGTAAAGAGTTTTAAAGTGACGTGACAACCTCCCTTTGTGAGTCTTGAGGAAGGCCATTACACATAGCAATGAAACAAAATTGCATATAACTGTGGAGCTTCAGGAAGCACACTGCATTGGCACTTCGGTGTGTGTGTATAAAAAGCCAAGTTTTCTCATTATGCTAAAATAGTCTGTTTCTGTGAAGGAAAGGATGCCTTGTTTTTCTGCAGCTTGCCTTCACTTTCCCTTCCAGTTTGACCTGAAAATGAGGTGACGGTATGCTACTTGTGGGAAAATCCTTATAGTATTCTGATGGTTCTGTGACGAAAGTTGCTATCAGTAAAAAACTAATGACAAAAAGGAAGTACTGTCTCATGAGAACGTTGCCCAGAAGCCTAATGAGAGTCATGTATTTATATATACTGGCAATGTACATGACTGATTTAGAGGGTTCCCGTTTCCCCATTTATTCTGAAAGTAAACCAGTAAGGTAGGTTTTCCTGAGAAAGATACCAAGCAAATTTTGAGACTAAGCACTGATGTAAACTTCCTGTTCCAAATCCAATACTTTGGCTGTTAACTTCTATGCTTGGTTCCTGAGATCAGTGGTTACTATATAAATGAGGCCATTGCTAAAATACTTTGTTTAAAAGGGGAAGATGGGCTTAAGTTGCACAATATGAAAAAAAAATATTATTAGCACGACATGCAAAATTGCATATTATGCAAATATGGTCATCTAATTTGCATATTATACCAGTTAGGATGGCTGGATTTGGATTTCTGCCATGTGACAAACATAACATAGGCTTGTACCCCAAATATCATGCAATCTTACTTGTTCTGCAGGTTACTTATAGATAATTGCAGAATTCAGCTGATCACAGAACTGTATTGCCACAGGGTCAATTTTTAATTTATTTTAGTATGGAGTACAACCTTCCCTACATTATACTAATTTGCCAACAAGGAATGTAAATGACCATTTCAGCTTCTTCACGTATATAGTACATTTAAGAGAAATTCTGAGAGACAAGAGTGCAGGAATACCTTTCAAATCTATAGGTCAGAGCTCTTGCTTTGAATCATGAATTATTCAAAGAAAACTAACAGGAGGTCTGTCTAAACTTTTAAAAAATGAATACTTCAGCATGTTCTGCTGAAGATAAATTTCAAGTGCTTTATTAACACAGCTAATGATTATCTCCCAATTGCCACTTAATGAGCTTGCAAGGAAGGCTGAAGGGATGCTAACTTTAACTGCAGTGGAGACTAGAGATTTGATTTCACAGTGGGTTGCCCAGCAAAGCCTTAAATATGGATATTGCTCATCTGGTTCGAAAAATTCTACTGACATCCATCAATACTTGGATATAAATTGTGCTGCTGTAATGTTCAGCCTACTGATTATTGCTGCTGAGAGACAGGTTTCATTTCCTTCAGTTTCCTCCTCTTCTGGTTTTTTGGCTTGGCAACTTGAGAAATGATCAGCGTGTTAGTACATGAATAAACTTTCGAGATGATTAGTGTGTCAGGTTAATGACGTAAGAAAAGTTTAGTTGAACTGAGAACTACCAGTAAAAAAAAAACTAGAAGTATAACTGGAATCAAGTGCAATAAGCATATAAATTCACTCACACATTTTGAAGAATTGCATCCATGTTAAACTGTACTTTGTGTCCTTTTTTTTAGATTTAAAAATATGTAGCAGAATCAGACTGACACACTGGGCTTGAAGTATGCCTATAAAAATCTAGTCAGATACACAGAGGAGAAAGTAGCAACTTGGAGAAAAGACAGAACAGAATTTCTCTTACTATCAGACACTTGCACCAGTTGCAATTTTTAATTTTTTGTAAGATTAAGGACAACTAATTAGGCATCTAGAAACATGTTGTTATTATGGCTGTCAAATTTGACTTATGGAGACCCTATCAATTAGCAACCTCTGAAAAGTTCTCTTGTTAACAGTCCTTCTGAGCTCTTGAAAATACAAGGCCTTGACTTCCTTTATTGAGGGTTTTTATTACATTGAAATGTATTTTGCAGTTTGTGTCAGCCTTGGTACTGTTAAAATCAAAGTATTTAGCAACAAGTAAAAGATAAAAAAAGCTGTGCTCAGGGAAGCCTGGTCTTTTTCCATGGGCATTTGTTTCTTTTTGTTCAGCCAGCAGGAAGTGGTTTATTTTATACCGATTACACTCGGATCACCCTTTTCTGTATTCAGGAGTGTGTGAACACCTATTTTTGTCAAAACCGCCATTTGCACTCATCTCCTATGGTGGCGTGGACAGTGATCTCTTCAGTACATCACTGTATTACAATGGGAACTAAGTGTCTGTTTTTTTTCCTCTTCCACATTGCTGCCCTTCTAGGTCTTAGGTTTTTTTTTTATTTCTTGGCTCCAGTCTCAATCTGAACTGCTGACTGATCAGAGATGTACAAAATCTTGGAACTCTACCTCCTCATTCAGAAACATACATCTCTGTCAGGACAAGTGGAATGGCAAGACTATTGTTAATCTACATTGAAATCTGTATATGCATACTTATTCCAACACATATATTTGAGTAAATATATTTACCTACATGGTTGGAGGAATTTGAGTTGCAGTTTAAGAGCTAGTCCATACATGCCTGCGAGCAAAATATGTCGTGAAGCCTGATTCACATCACATTTTAAGAGCATTCTGTGACTGGTTGCAGTTTAGAACCACCTTAGGAATAAATGTCTCTAGAGGACACTTTGCAAATCTGTTTCCTTATTTGGTCCCCCAAACAAGTTTGACTGAACCTAACACGCCCCTTCCCAAAATATTGGAGCGCATACTCATAGCTTTAAAAATAATGATGTCCCTCAACCTTGAGGCTGTACTTTGCAGAGATATTAAAATGAATCACTTAGACTCTCTGTATTTGCTTGCTGACTTCGAGGACATTCTTATCAGAATACAATGTTTCGAAAGAAGCTAAAAATGAAGTAGAATGTTGTGCTATAAATTATGTAATTTTACCCATCACCATCTGATTTCAGAAGCGATACTATGCAGATATAAAATATTAGTCTCTTAATATACTAGAGGGAAGAAACAGGTAAAAATAAATCAAACAAGTAAAACCAAGAAAGAAGTAAAAATGTATCCTTGCTCTAAAAACACAGGTAATATGAAGGCTCATAATTAGATCCATTCAGGTAAAGCCTATTAAGGACACAGAGAAACTTTACTAGTAATTGATGCCCCTAAAAAATAACATCACATTAATCTGCCCTTTCAAGTATTTATCTACTCACATAGAAAAACATAAAACTAATTCCATTCATGAGATTATAGAGATTAAAATAATAGGACATGAAAGGTGAATATTTCAAGTTTTATAACTAAAAACCCATTTTAGACAAAATAAGTTACATCCTGATCTCATTCACACTGCTTAGGTATGCTGTAGAGTAGGTGATCCTGGGACTTACCACAAAGAAAAGAGTTGGCTGAATGAGTGGCTGACTGGTAAATCCATCACTACTATATATTTGTTGTTATGTGCCATCAACCTGCAATGTTGCAATGTTATGATTTCATGATTTCTAAAAGATCCTGTCATTAATTGTCCTATTCAAGTCTTGTGAATGAAAGGCTGTGAAGTCTTTTACTGACTTTGCATATCTCATGTTACGTCCTCTTTTTTTCCTTGCTGCCTTTCACTTTTTCTACCATTGTTTTGTTCTCATGATATGTTCAAAATCACAATATATAATGTAAGTGCCAGGTCCCCGAAAACTCATTCTCAAATGCAGGCACTGGAACCTGCATTTAGATCAATGGAGAGTTGCCTTATGGCAAAGTCGAGATACAGTCTAATGGTGCTTGAAGAAGGGAAAGTATGGGACCTGCTCTCCCTACACATTAGAAACTGCTAGAAACAAAATGATGAAAGAACAAGGAGCAGATAAGGGGTATGTATATGTGTCAGAGAAGAGACCTGTTCTCATGATAAGTCAGTAGGAATAAAGAAACAGAATAAAAATGTAGGGAGATAAAAAGCTCTGTCTACAAATAAAATAGAGAAATAAAATAAAATTCTTGCAACTTTTGAATGCATACAAAAATTACAAGAAATGAAACAAAATTGAAAATATTGAAGGAGAGTAAAAATTTGAATTAAAAAGGATTTGAAGGATTAGGGAAAAATAGGATAATAATAATATTATTATTAATGATAACAATGTTTCTAAAAACAGCCTTCAAACAAATTCAGGTTATGAAATAGGAATTCCAAATCAAATATATGGTTAGGGAAAGGTAAAGAGAAACCTCTCCTAATAATATGCAAACAAAGAGACACACAAGATGCCCAAGAGACAACAGCAAGAGTTTTGCAGATCACTGGGGGGAGGACGGGGGAACTAGGTAAAAGTTTGATGCACTCTGTACAAAACAGGAACCAGGTGCTTAATACAAAGAAGACATTCACAAAGGCTATGAGAGAAAGAAGAACAAGGAATTAACAGAAAGATTATGTATGCTGCAGGAGAAAACAGGAAGCAATTTAATGAGGTGGGAGAGGAGGAACTAAACCAGGAAAGAAGGAGTAAAGGATTTAAGTAAGTAAAAGTAAACCACCAAATCTGCTAAACCCACCATTCCAACCTTGGGTCCCCAGATGTTCCTGAATGAAAACTCCTGAAAGCCTTCACTACAAGCTGTGCTGACCAGGATTTCTGAGAGCCACGATCCAAGAAAATCTGTGGACACAAGGTTGGGGAAGCACTGTACTAAACAAATTCCCAGTACCAAAACACTCTCACTCTCTTCCCCCTGCCACCCCCTCTGTTGAAGGCCAAAAGATCATGGAAGAAGAAAGAGGAACTTTTCTGCCTGACCCATACTTCCTTCCCCAAAGCTCAGAGATGGAAGAGCCTCAAAGCAGAGTGGGCCCCATGATTAGAGAAGGTGGACCTGTCAGTCAATCAGCCACATTCCCTCCCCACCATCTCCCACACGCAAGCATTTTCACAGAAAATTATTTTTGGAAACAGTGCCTGCCTTTCTAAAAATGACACTGCCTTTGTGCGGGATCCAGTCAGACAGAGAAATTCCGTTTAACCTTTCAAAAGCATCAGAATTAATCCAAAGCGGCCAGTGTGACTTTGAATTCTGCCAAGTCCCATGCACTTCCCTACTGAGCAGTTCTATTCTCCATTTGTAGCTTTTGAAGCAGTCACTGTGCAAGCATATCAGAGAAGAAGCAAAACTCAACAAAAAAGGCTGAGAAATTGGTCCTGAGCCACAAGAGCTCACATTAAAATATAGCAGTTAGTCTGTAAGGCGCCACAATGTTTTTGTTTCTCTTTTATTTAAAGTTTTATTTTGCCTCTTGTATGATCATCTCCATTTGTCCATTCATTTACTTGCATTGGGGTCCAATTTAGATTGCAGTCATACTAAGTCCCCACAGATTTCAGTGGAACATTAATTAATCACAAATAAAGTGGGAATTAGTCTAACTCCAAACACTGTATGAATTAATATACACACACACCCCTCACAGAATCCAATCCATCTTGGATTTTTTGTTTAATCCAGCAAGGTTACTGTAGTGATCACCCTGCCTATGCATATGTATGAGTGTATCGGCATGCACCAATAAGAACTGTTGGGAGGCAGAGCCAGGGGAACATAAAGGGAGGGTCGAAGCAGATAGAGGGAGCAGATAGTCAGTGGGGAGTTGAAAAGTAGTTAAGAGTATTAGAGAGAGTTAAGTGTAGAATAAGTTATTACAAAACTACTGAAATCTTTAATGTCTTTTAGGAATCTACTAAAGTGAAACTCAAGATTTGAACTGTATTCAATAAACTTGGTTTTGTTAAAAGTTACATGCAGTATGGACCTCAGTCCTTCCAAGTAAATAATGTTGACAGAGATCAACTGGTGGCAGCGTAAATAGGAACGTGACATGAGCCTTAGATTAGTGAAATAATCCAGGGACAGGCAAGGGGCATGTCACAGTTGCATATTATCTTTAAGAAGAAGGAACCACTGGGAAAAGGGGGCAACTGCACCATCAAGTCACAATTTGTAAAACTCGTGTTTGGATACAGACCTTTCTGTCTTTAATGGCAGACAGGCTCTGAAGAAATTCCTTGTTCCGTTGGCCGGTTTGTTGATCAATGCAGATAACTAAACACCTGTGGCAAGGGCCCATGACCTGAAATATGTAGAGAAAAGACTCAGAAATTGTTACTTACTCAGAACACAAAAGATCCCACTTTTAAAAAAAACGGAATCTAGCGATTCCTGCCTTGTATCAGTCACTCCTTTGTGGCAAAATGTGAGCAGGTTCCTTTCATCACTTAACTCCCAGTGGCATTTCAGTTCTTCTGCCAAAGGGCATCCCTCCACCACCATTCTTGCTCTGGTCGAAAGAATGTGGTCTTGCCTTTATCCCTATTTTAATACTATTGTGCCAATTTCAAATAAAAATGAGAACAGAAAGCACATCTTTCTTCCCTCATTCTGACATATTGTGCGTAAGAATGGTGTGCCTACCCATGAGATACCAGAGTGGCAGTATAGATATAATGCAGTTATAACATTAAAGTAAAATGGGAAACTGCTTTCTTCCTATATGGGTTAGAGTGGGAATAGTTTTTTAGGGAAGAACATGACTAGCAAGAGGACAAGCTGCTGCTATAAGGCTAAGAGCATATAAACATATGGACAGGCAGTAACAACATTCAGGGGGATACATTTTGCTGCAGAGTTTATTGACATTTTCATTCCCACACCTACATGAATTTGCAAGTGTGTTTGTGGCAGTGAATGCAAGACAGAAAAATCATTTGAGAAAATGTGGCATGGAAACAAGAGATAATGGATAACAATGGTCTGGGGAATAAGTTATATTTAAAGTAATGGAACACAGCTCAAACATTCAAATCCCAAATTCATGACAGAATTACAGATTTTATTTTACAGATTTTAATCCTTAAATATACCCTCTGATGTTTTCTCTTCAGTACATGTATTACCAGAGAGGAGAAAGCCTTGATTGGTGTACCAGGCCAGTAGGACATAGCATAGTAACCCTAGTTAGTCCTAATAACCTTAACATAAAGGTAGAGAAAGATGGAGACTGGAAAAATTAACACACAGCCAAATATTGTGAGCCCAGAGAAAGTCTGGGTGCTGAGGACACTGGTGGACAGCAGGGGAAGGAGTGGATAGATTTAGAGGGAAAACCGAAGTAGATAAAGCTCTCTGATAGTTATAGCTTACCACCTGCCCCTTAGAACAGTAATCTTCCAAAAAGCTTTATTTCCTGGTTTGTCACAAATCTTTGGGAAAATATGGGTACAGGATCTTGTTTCAGCTTTTGGTTATAGAATCAAAATAAATCAAATAAACCACAAGTTCCAGCCATATTTGTGATAATGGGGTGTTGTTGTTATTTAGTCGTTAAGTCATGTCCGAATCTTCATGATCCCACGGAACAGAGTACGCAGGATCTTAACAAACATTTAAAAAAAGCATAGAGTAAGGCACTCGTGGTTGGGAAGATGGCTGTTGTTTAAACTGTTTTTTAAACTGTTTTTTTTTAAAGATAGGGTTTGAATGTGGATCCTTAAGACAGAGCTTCTCCTTAGACCTTGACTACGGTGCTACAAATAAGAACCACAGGAGAAACGCAAAAAAAGAGGACCAGCTAATAATGCCTCAAAATATTTGTACAAGTGGCTAAATGAACCTCTATGAGTCATATATGGGCAGCCTAGAATAATATAAAATATAAGGGAATACAGTAAAAACATAGCAAAGAGCAGCCTGAATGTTGACAAAACCAATGGCAACAGTTAAGATGGTCTACAGGATACCCTCTTCTGCTCACTACCATTCACACTTGTTGAAAAACAGCCCTAACATATATATAGAGTGGTGGCCTAGAGCACAGCTAGAATCTAGATATACAAAAGATAAAATAGAAGGCTTCTACTTAGAGCAAACGATTTTTGACAAACTTTTATTAGGTTCAAAAGAACAAACTGTTAAGAAAATGTATAATTATATGTTGGAAATTAAGATGCAAGATGAAATGGTTAAGGAATGTATGATTAAGTGGGCACAAAATATAGGGCATAACATTGATATTGATCAATGGCTGAAAATATGGCAAAATAATATAAAGCTTACAAGATCGGTGAACTTTAAAGAGAATATATATAAGATGTTTTATAGATGGCACATGACCCCAGAAAAATTGTCAAAGATGTATACAGATGTATCAAATAAGTGTTGGAAATGTGAATCACAAGTGGGAAGCTATTATCATATGTGGTGGTCATGTGGAGTAGCGAAACAATATTGGAAAAGAGTACATGTAATGTTGGAACAGATATTGCTCTGTAAAGTGCCATTAACCCCAGAACTGTTTTTATTGAGTATGATACCTGAAAATATAGATAAGTCAAAGAATTATATAGTTATATACATAGTTACGGCAGCTAGAATTTTATATGCTAAAAATTGGAAAAGATCAACGGTACCGAAACAAGAAGATCTTATTGAAAAGATACGGGAAATAGCCGAAATGGACATTTTATCAGAAGTTATGAAGGACTATCCCCTGCAAAAGGCAGCAGAAAGATGGGATCTATTTAACAAGTGGACTGAATCAACAGGCAGCTTGTGAACAGTACATATTGAAAGGAGAACTGAATCTAGAAGGCAGAAAAGAGTAAATAGAATAATTTAAAATCTTGATATGGCAATAGGTACAGAATGGATGAAAGTATGTTATTGTCTCCCCTCTTCCTCATCAATCCCAATTCCCTTTTCCTTTTTGTTATCCCTTATAAAAAATAAAAATACAAAAAAAAAAAAAGAAAAACAGCCCTAACAATTGCTTTGTGTTTGAGTAAGAAGTAGTTAACTGATGAAAAAAGGAGCCAGCTTCTGAGATTTTCCCTTGCATAGTGTCACTTTGTGAATTGTAGTGAGCAGAAGATGATATCTTATAAACTATCTTGACTACTGTGAATTGTATTGAGCAACAGATGGTATCCTGTACACTATTTTGATTGCTGCCATTTCTGTTGTCAGCATTCAGGCTGCTCTTCGGTATGTAAAGCTTGGCATTTTTTCCCCTGCTGGCAATGTAGGCACAATATTGTGTAGCAATATCAGGCCATTTTCTGCCTTTTTGAACCATGTGGGTACAGAAGCACACTCTCCCACATTCATAAACCTGAGATTTTTTTAAGAATTGTATTTCCATGAGATCCTTCAAGTGACTGTAAAATAGCAGGACTTCAGCAATAAAAAAGAAAAAAAAATTAAGAAGAGAAATGTAGCCCTTGAAAAGCTGCAGCAGAAAAGATTGATGAAAAGGCAACATTTAAAATGAAGTAGTTGGAAAAATGCATTGTTAAGTCATTGATACTGTTCTCAGTGAAATAAACAGGAGATCTTCTGAAAACAGCCCTTTACTAAGGAACGCTTGGTGGGATGGACAGAGCAATTACCTCCAAGTTACACCGACATGTTACTGTTAAATGAAGAACAATGCCTTAGCATGGAACTGCTGTGCCACCACTCAGGTGACAAGTCTGTAAACATATAGAGGTTCTTCTTAGACCCTTGGAGCAAGAGGTCTTACCAGGATCAAGCTATCAGTTTCTTGTTTTGATCTTTGCTTTGCAAAGAATTGCACTTTTCTCTTTCTCCACATGCTTAATTGCACTAAAGAATATTTGTGACTGTTTTATACCTTGAAAGTGAGAGTACCAACAGCAATCTCCTCCCACAGGTCTTCTTCAAATGGCTCATTTGTACTGATGACAATGTTGGCACGGAAGCGACCAATGAGTTGTTCCATGAGAAGTGGTTCACCTAATCTGGTCAACAAAGGTGGCAAAGAAAATAGCATGTAAAATTACACGGATGATTGAACATTTGCGTAATTGGAGAATATGCAGAATTATGTGTAGTGCCAGGGGCCTTTGCATGAGCACAAATCTATGTAATAATAAATCCAGGCTTTTGAACATAAATACAAAAGTACAATTTTGCTAATGCATAAAAACCCAACATAACAATTCCACATGAGCAAATAAAATCAAGCAAGAACATCACCAGGTTAAAAAAATGCAATCATAGTTTTCTAGTAGTTGTAGCAAGCACTGCCACCATATGAGTAATAATAATAATAAAGAAGAAGTTTTCTGCTACTAATTTTATTACTCCATGCTGTGGTATTCTATCAAGTATTATGAGAGCCAATATGATAGAAATCTTGCTCTTGGATAGGCGCATAGTGAGCAAAACAATAAATAAATGTACAACATTTTCAGTGGAATTACATCCAAAAACATTGTTTCACTGTTTTTGCAGGACACCAAGAAATCTTCCTTTGAAGAGAGGAACTAGGTGGGTTGATGCGTCTCCTGTTTATGACTGAAAGCTGTTAGTGCTGCTGACAGTAAATAAATTAACATTTCATATGTTTGCTTAAACTACACTTGTGACACAATTTAACAGTGCCCCTTAAGGAGCTAAAGCAAAATGTGACCTTTTGTTTTCTCCAGTTCCATTCAAAACTGTAACCAAAGTTTTCCATTTTGGGACATGTTTAGAAATATATCAAATAACAGTTTGAGGAGAATCTTTCAGCCAACATTTGTCATTCACCCTCAGATAAAGTCTATTCAACTTGAATTAATGAAGTACTATTTATGGCCCAAATCCTGGCCATAACACACTGTGTCAGCAGAATCCAAGCAGGGATTCATTAGTTGGCAGGAATTTGTCCCTGCATGTTACACCATTTGCCTTCCACTGGTATAATTACACAACAGGATTTTGGCCTATATTATTTCTTTAACATCTGTATATAAAGTTGGAAATGGTACATTTTTCCATATCTAATTCCAAAAAGATTAAATATGCTGTCCTCTGAAAATGCCAGCCACAGAGACTGGCGAAACGTTAGGAAGAACAACCTTCAGAACACGGCCAAGAAGCCCGAAAAACCCACAACAACCATTAGATCCCGGCCATGAAAGCCTTCGCGAATACACTGCCAAAGTTGTTTTAAAACATAGACAATTAGTCCTCCTTGTACATTGTACTCAAGAGGTGGTGGTTACTGACATCCAGCGCTAGAAAGGAGAGGTAAAGAAAATATCTGAGAATTAGGATTAGAAATGGGCACAAACCAGCAAAATGGTGTTCGTCTTGGTTCATTGTCTTTAAAGACAATTCCTTTCTGGAATCCGGGCTCGATGTCTCTGCATGTGCACCTGCCTATCAGCTGAGAGGTGGATGCATGTGCAGAGGCAGGCAGCCAGGATCCAGCTGGGATGCTTTTAAAAAAAATCAGCTGAGAGATGGATGCATGTGCCGAGGCTCCTGGCTGGCTGGTTCTGCACATGTGTCAACCTCTCAGCTGATAGACAGGTGCATGCGCAGAGATGGCAGGCCAAATTCCCAGAAGACAGCAATGGTGGCAGTGGCAAGACAAGAGAGGGAGGGGATGGCAGCAGGAAGGAGGCAGAGGGCAGGCTGTGGGGAGCAGTAACAAACCAGGAAGTTCAGAAAAGCACTCAAAATGTTTGTGGTTCGGGTCAGTTTGAGTTCTCCAGTTTGGATGAACCTCAAGCGACCCAAATCAACAAATTTGTGATTTCTAATGAACTTCCTGGTTTGTTGTTCAGCTCCTGCCCATTTCTAATTAGGATAATGGGAAGAATGGTATTGCCTGTTAGAGGGCAGATGGTGGGAAGTGTGTGATTGGCAGCGGGAAGTTTCCCTCATCCACTGGTCAGGTGGGACCAACATGGAGACTCACACAAGGGGTTTCTCTCTGTCCTCTCAGAAAGACTTTTAAAACTGTCTTTTAAAATACAAGTCTTGTGAAAATTTAACTTAAGACTAATTTAAATTAATATTTAGCTGGGGAACACACAGCTATGTGTTATTTATTTATTTATTTATTTATTTATTTATTTATTTATTTATTTATTTATTTATTTATTTATTTATTTATTTATTTATTTATTTATTTATTTATTTATTTATTTATTTATTTATAACCTAATCTAAGATGGATTATACTATATACAGTATGTGTCTTCCTTTGGCTTCCCATGGAAACATCGGGTTGGTTCTTCTAGGAGGAGAATGCTAGAGTGCTTTTAGTTTGATCTAGCAGGGCTAGAAGTCAAGTGGGCCCTAGAAAGCATGGCTAACAACAAGGCCAGTGGAGGTGATAGCATTCCAGTTGAATTATTTAACATCTTAAAAGATGACGCTGTTAAGGTGCTACACTCAATATGCCAACAAGTTTGGAAAACTCAGCAATGGCCAAAGGATTGGAAAAGATCAGTCTACATCCCAGTCCCAAAGAAGGGCAGTGCCAAAGAATGCTCCAACTACCGTACAACTGCACTCATTTCATATACTAGCAAGGTTATGCTCAAATCCCCCAAGGTAGGCTTCAGCAGTATGTGGACTGAGAACTCCCAGAAGTACAAACTGGATTTCGAAGGGACAGAGGAACTAGAGACAAAATTGCTAACATGCGCTGGATTATGGAGAAAGCCAGAGAGTTCCAGAAAAACATCTACTTCTGCTTCATTGACTATGCAAAAGCCTTTGATTGCATGGACCACAGCAAACTATGGCAAGTTCTTAAAGAAATGGGAGTGTCTGACCACTTTATCTATCTCCTGAGAAATCGAAATGTGGGGCAGGAAGCAACAGTTAGAACTGGAAATGGAACAACTGATTGGTCCAAAATTGGGAAAGGAGCAGAGGTGGGATTCAGCAGGTTCTCACCTATTCTATAGAACCGCTTCCTAAATGTACTATTGGTTCTTAGAACCATTTGTTGGCCTGAGATGAACGAAGGAGGAGGGGCCAGGTGACCAGCGATGAGTGGGGGGGAGGGGGCACAATTAGCTGCCTCCCTTCCCACACCACACTGAGCCATCTGAGGTGGGGTGGAGATGAGAGAGATAGAGCCCTGGAAAGAGCAGAGGCATCACTGGGGGAAAGGGGGAGGATGAGTCCTTGATGTCACTGGAGGAAAGCCCATGGCCTCGAGGCAGAGGGGGTGATTGACAAGGCATGAGGGCAGGACACAGAGGGAAAGAGTTTTGGGGTGAGACCGCTTTAATCAAACACCCAACCATTCTTGTTTTACTATGATTTTTTTCAAGTTAAAGGTACTGTACCACATAAGACTGTTGCTCTGCCTAGAAACAGGTTTTTTTAAATCTCAGAGAATATCCAATGCATTAACCAGTGACGGTCTCACTGATCCATGCAAGCAAGGTATGCAATAGAAAAGCCACTCACACCACAAAGAGATCACACCCAAACCTCCAAGCCTCATTTAGAATAACAAAGAACTCTTCCTCCTGCCCCAAAACTGACAATTTCGGGAGACAAATGGCACACAGATGGCACACTCTGTTAGAAGGAGGAAGACAGCTATCAGTATTTTAACACTACTAAGATTTACTGTTCTTGAAGGCCATATATCCAGGGCCAAGAAAGGAAAACACATAAACATATCAATAGATAAGGGGAATCGAAACTCTTCTCTCCAGACATTCAGGCGCATCTTGACCACAGGTCAACATGGGGGGGGTGAGGGCCGGAGGGACCCCGAGGGGGAGGGACCATCATGAGAAGGCAGCATTTTCCAGAATGAGAGTATACTAATCAAGCATTTGTTGATATTGGTTGTTGTGGGTTTTTCGCGCTCTTTGGCTCTGTTCTGAAGGTTGTTCTTCCTGACGTTTCACCAGTCTCTGTGGCTGGCATTTTCAGAGGACTGGAGTGTTGAGATTAGCTTTCAAGCTTTCATTTCTGAGATTACTTTCAAGTAAGTATGCTTCTTTTTGTTCATAGGATTTTTTAAACATATGAGACATGTAATTTAGCATATGATGAAATATAGATATGTAGAATGGTACACAACCTTTCCAGGGTGCTATATTGACCAAAATGAGTACAGGCCATACCATTTCTGTGGGGGAAAAAATCCCGGGTATAAAAGGAGAAAGGAAGGCCATCCCCCAAACATCATCAGGATTGATTCCATTCTTAGCAGGAGGGGAAAAGGGATTATCCAAGCGTGGCTGTTTGTGTGTATGCATGTGTGAATTGAAACAGGTGTATTCTCCTTGCTTAAACCATCTTGATATCAAGGGGACTTCTGTGTAAATATGGAGAGATCCAGGTTGTCCACAGATTAAATATCATTTATCGACTGGAAGATTTTGGGGGGGGGGAAGAGAGTTTTTGGAGTGAGTCAAAGCGAGTTTAACTTCCATATGATGAATCCAGAGTTCTTTCCGGGGGAACACCCTGAGTTCTATTGAAGTTCTGTAAACCGCCTGGCAGGCACAGGGCAGGATAAATAGTTATATTCTTGACTTCCCCAGGAAAGCAGCTCCAACAGATCTTCTCCAAAGCAACATCCCCTGCTTGTTTCCTGAATTTAGCTGCAATTCTCACAGTAGCTGGCGGTGGGGAAATCCATATTTCTAACAACAACATACTGCTGCGAGTGATCCCTCCTGTCATAATAATAATATGAAGCATTTGGAGATGGGCTGGTCTGGAATTGACAGTTAAACCCCATAAACTTGACAAAATACTTGACAAAATTGCTAGCACCTGTTTGTTGGCATGGTTCAATACAGCTGTGAGACTCTCTTTGGGACCCAGCTTAGGAAGATTGTCATGTTGAGTATCTGCGCATTCAGATTTACCCCTGCATCCTAAGTGTATGCTGGAGGCTGAAGTAAACCAGAGCTGCCCTCTCCAATTAATAGGAAACAGTTATTTGGATCCATACTATCTGTGTGTTTGGTGGTGGGAAGGGAGATGAGCTTTTGTGCTCTTTATTACCTTTTTCCATCCTGACCCTGTGCCTTGCCTGCTCCTGCTTGACGGCTCCAGGGTGGAAGTGCCCTACTCTTCCCTATTATTATGCGATACCTTTCATTCTCCATCCAACACTGCTTCTCTCTGTTGCTCTCAGAGGATAGTTTAATCATGTGTGCCAGTTTCCATGAACTTGCCCCACCACCAGCTTCCCATCCCTCAGCCGCCTTTTGTTTCTGAGACACTGTCACCGGACTGGTGTCTCTGTGTCCGTCTGTCTCACTCATGGGAAAAGTCATTTCCCCGCTCCCTCTTTCTCTCCCTCTGGGCACAGTGCCACCTAATTCGTCCAGTTCCTCTGGCTGGGCACCTAAGGCTGCTCTCCTCCCCTCTTTGCCACTCCCTGAGGGGGGGAGGGGGCAGCTTCATCCTTGAATTACCCCTTTTATGGCATGCCATTGGGGGGGGGGAAGAGAGATCAGCATGGAAGCAGGGAATAGTGGGGTGCAGGGGGGGGACAGGCATCCACAACAGGGAGGACAGCAGGGGGAGGAGCAGGACGCGTGTGTGAGAGAAGGATTGACAGCCCCTTCCATGCTCAGGCACAGCTGCAAGTGCCCGGTGCAGAGCCTGCACTCTGAGCATTGTGTGTGTTTATGTGTGTGTGTGGGAGAGGGAGTTCTGACCTGCCCCCTCTGGACAGGTCAGAACAGTGACACCGAAGGTCACTGTAGATGCCACAGTCAAAAGCACCTACCCGCCACTGTGGATACTGTATGGGAACCAGGTTGGATGGGATGTACTGTGAGTCTGGTGTGCTGTGAGGACAACTCACCAGCCATGCCATCTGTGCCACAGTGGCATGAAGGGAAAGAGGGAACTGAGAGGAGGAAGCGGCTGCTGAGAGTGAGTGGGGGAGGTGGAGCCTGCCAGGGCTCTGAGGGAAGCTATCATCACAACCAGCGCGGCCACCAACACTAACGCCCCTCAAAGCAACTGGCGAGGAGAAGCGGTGGGTGCAGGGTGGAGGGGAAATGATGATGAGGAGACCTCAGAGGAGTCAGTAACTGAAGGACCGATTGAGGTGGTGGGGTTGAGGTGGAGTGGCGACAGATTGAAAAGAGACCATACCTTCCAAGCCAGAAGGAAGTGGGGGAGGGGAAGAACTCCACAACAGGTGTGCAAAGGCGGCCTCCAGGTAACAACAAGCAAGGCTATCAGTCATTTCAGGAGCAGGAAAGGGGAGGGAAGCAATTTTAACTGGTGAGCTATACGGTGAAATAGGAGGTAAAGGGAAGGAGAGATGTGTCAGTTCTCTGTCAAACCTGGTCATAAGCACCCACTGTGAGGTGTGTGTTTGTTTGTGTGTGTGTTTGGCACATGCCCATGGTGAGGGTAACAGCAGCGGAATGCCCAAACAGATACATTTATCTAGATGTCTTAATCATGTGAGAAGTAGTTGTGATGATAGGCAGTAGGGAGACCACTGTGGAAGAAACCCTCATTGGATCCCACTGTCCTGGGCATTCATTCATTCATTCATTCATTCATTCATTCATTCATTCATTCATTCATTCATTTAATTATTTATTTATTTATTAGTCATTAGGACATACAGTAGAACCTGTTGTTAATTTATTTGAATCCCACCACTGGAAAGGAGTACAAGGCTGTATATTGTTTCCCTGCTTATTTTATCTTATACGCAGAATGCATCATGCGAAAGGCCAGACTGGAGGAATCCCAAGCCGGAACTGAGATTGCCGGAAGAAATATCAACAATCTCTGATATGCAGATGATACCACTCTGATGGCAGAAAGTGAGGAGGAATTAAAGAACCTCTTAATGAGGGTGAAAGAGAAGAGCGCAAAAAACGGTTTGAAGATCAACATCAAAAAAACTAAGATCATGGCCACTGGCCCCATCACCTCCTGACAAATAGAAGGGGAAGATATGGAGGCAGTGACAGATTTTACTTTCTTGGGCTCCATGATCACAACAGATACTGACAGCAGTCACAAAATTAAAAGACCCCTGCTTCTTGGGGGGAAAGTGATGACAAACCTTGACAGAATCTTAAAAAGCAGAGACATCACCTTGCCAATAAAAGTCCGAATGGTCAAAGCTATGGTTTTTCCTGTTGTGATGTATGGAAGTGAGAGCTGGATCATAAAGAAAGCTGACCGTCAAAGACCTGATGCTTTTGAATTGTGGTGCTGGAGGAGGCTCTTGAGAATCCCCTGGACTGTAAGAAAAACAAACCTATCCATTTTGAAGTAAATCAACCCTGAGTGCTCACTGGAAGGACAGATCCTGAAGCTGAGGCTCCAATACTTTGGCCATCTCATGAGAAGAGAAGACTCCCTGGAAAAGACCCTGATGTTGGGAAAGTGTAAAGGCAAGAGGAGGATGGGACAACAGAGGACAAGATGGTTGGAAGCTACCAACATGAATCTGACCCAACTCCAGGAGGCAGTGGAAGACAGGAGGGCCTGGCGTGCTCTGGTCCATGGGGTGATGAAGTCGGACAGGACTTAATGACTAAAGAACAAAAGCAGGGCTTCTCTTACAATTTTTTTTAACAGCAACTGGAAAATAATAATAGGCTAATGATTTCCTCAAGGTCTAGAACTGACAGTGTGGTTAATATAAGTAAGAAGGCAGGGATGATTTAACATATTAGGCTGAATATGGTATAGATAGGTATAGATTTACCAGATGAGCGGGATATAAATCAAATAAATAAATAAATAAATAAATAAATAAATAAATAAATAAATAAATAAATGAATGAATGAATGAATGAATGAATGAATGAATGAATGAATGAATGAATGAATGAATGAATGAATGAAATATCTTCTTCTTGAAAAAGGTTAAAAAATACCCCAAAGAAGGAAATGCACAAATTCATAAGAAGAATTACGTACCTTTCAGCAACTTGATCTTTCAGTTTTAAAATACTTGTCCTGTTTACAAGGAGATACTGTGCTTCATTCACCAGAGACAGTAGTTCAGCTGCAGCTGAAATATATGACAGATATTAAACAGTGAGCAGTGCATAAAGAATTCAGCTTTTCCCCAAAGATTTCCTCTAGTGAGAACAGATACAAGAAAAGTAACCTGCTGCTGCTGCTGCTTGTAGGAATGTGCCACCAGGGCCATTCTACACCCTCTTTTCTTTTTAAAAGAATCTTATGTGCTAATGATGCACATATTTCCAAATTATTGATAATAATATTTGAAGAACTGTATTCTGATCACCTTTGGGAAAACTCAAGAGAATCTCCTAGGATGCCCTCCATGAATGTGTCAACACTGACCAAGCACTAATGTCTATACAGTGGTGCCTCGCATAACGTTTGCTTCGTTTAACGTTTTTTTCGCTTAACGTTTATTTTTTCAGAGTCAGATTGTGCTTCGTATAACGTTTTTCCCTATGGGCGATTTTCGCATAGCGTTTTTGGGACCATGCTTCGCTTAACGTTTTTTGTTTTAGGTCCCCTGCTTCACTTAACGATGTTTTTTTTTCAATTAAAAAAGTGTCTTAGAAGGGTCAAAAATGGTTCTAAATGCTTGGATTCGTTAGAGGACCCCTTAAGACATGTGCAAACCTGATTTGGCTTTGATCTGACTTTTCGTTAATTTTTTGTGAATTTTTGTTTTTTGGCCCATAGGAACCAATGGACCTGTCAAAATCTGACAGCTCCATGCTTTCCTATGGGGGAGAAAACAATTTACAAAAAATTAACGAAAGTTCAGATCAAATCCAAATCAGGTTTGCACACAACTTAGGGGGTCCTCTAACGAACCCAAGAATTTAGAACAGTTGCTGAGTCTTCATTAATTTTTTGTGAATTTTTTCTTCCCCCATAGGAAATAATGGAGCTGTCAGATTTTGACAGCTGTCAAAAGTTGGGGGAAAAAATTCACCATTAATTAACGAAAAGTCAGATCAAAGCCAAATTAACTTTTGCATCCGTTTTAGAGGGTGCAGAAGCTAATCCAAGCATTTAAAACCATTTTTGACCCTTTTATGACACACTTAATTTTGCAAAAATTGACTTCGCAAAGCCATTGAAACATATTGAGTCAGCTACAATACATTCCAATGGAGGATACATTGTATCGTTTAACGATGTTTCCTATGGGTTTTTTCGCTTAAGGACGGCAATCCGTGCCTATTGGAACGGATTAACCGGTTTCCAATGCATCTCTATGGGAAATGGTGTTTCGCATAAAGTTTTTTTCGCATAAGGTTTTTTTTTTGGAACCAATTAAAAACGTTATGCGAGGCACCACTGTATTTTCAACAAGTAGCAAATTAACACAGCATTCAACTCAATGTTTCTATCTAGGTAAAGGTAAAAGCAAAGGTTCCCCTTGACATTTAGTCCAGTTCTACCCGACTCTAGGTGGCAGTGTTCATCCCCATTTCCAAGCCGTAGAGCCAGCGTTTGTCTGTAGACAGTTTCCGTGATCACATGGCCAGCACGACTAGACATGGAACGCCGTTACCTTCCCACTGAGGTGGTCCCTATTTATCTACTCGTATTTGCATGCTTTCAAACTGCTGGGTTGGCAGGAGCTGGGATAAGCGACGGGAGCTCACTCCGTTGCCCGGATTTGATCTTGCAACTGCTGGTCTTCTGACCTTGCAGCATAGAGGCTTCTGCAGTTTAACCCGCAGCGCCACCATGTCCCTTGTTTCTATCTAAGCAGGCAATAACATGAAGATATTTTCAGATGTATTTTCAAAATCACAGTTTGGGTCTATAATACATTCAATATGAATACAGTGCTACTGATGATTTGAGGAGCCAAGTGGTTAGGGAGAGTTTTAGTCTGAAACTTAGAGGTTTTCCAAGTTCTATATAAGTACTGTATCTAAATCCAGCCCATTGTGCATGTATTTTTTAAAATTTTCAATTTCTTATCACAGTAGCAATTCTGATTTTTACCAGTAACAGACCGTATAAATCATGCTGACATTTCAGCTTTGTAGCACAAGACTACAAAGCAGCCATGCAAAATATACGCATATACCTGTTTCATCTTTCTTATTAGCATTTCTTTGGGAGTCTGAACTCTGCCTGATGAGGCGACACTGCCGGCCAAGAAATGTAGAAAACCAATCAGCCACTCTTTCTCCACAGTCATATGTCTGTACTCTGAAAAGAAGGGGGGAAAAACATAGAAGCAATCTGTCTAAACTGCAAAATTACTGTCATCTGGCAGTACAGTATATAGCTGGATTATTTATTATCTATTATTCCTACTACCCACAGATCCATTATAGCATTTTTATACCAAAATGTTAACAATAATTGTTCCCCCTGATGATATCTGGAAGAACTATTTAGTCAACTCTGGATGTTATTCACTATCACGTACCTAGGACAGGTGTACTGTACCCCACCCAGAGCCCATGGGCCCCAAGTACAGCTGTGTGCCACCTCATATCTCCCAGCCACCACCAAGAAACCACAGCACTGCCGCCAAAGGTGTTTCTGCCATTGCTGTGCAGTCTTTGATGCTGCTACTCTCACTGGCAATTCCTGCTAATTTCTTCCTACTCACTACCTGCTGCACTCCTGCTACTCAATAGTCACACTGATGAGCACTCTGGGACATCCTTGAAGACAACACACTAGGAGAGGGATGAGCAGACTTCCAAAGATCATCCAAATGTAGCCATTGTGTTTGTGTTACTGCTGCCCATGCTCTTGTCTAGTAAAGCAGTCCCTGTGGTTTTAAGCAACAGAAGCACCTTGTGTGTCTCACCTATGCGAGCAGACTTTGCTTTGACAGATCTTGGTTAGGCCACCACTGTTTTCTTCTAAGGACACAGAGATAGGCTCCATCCCTATCGGGAAAAGCACAGAGAAGTATTGTGTTACAGCCTAATCTAATCACAGGTGTTTGACATAGAATAAACATAGAATTCTGCAAGCAAAATGAGTTCCTGGCTGACATATTTCACAGACTCTTAAAAATGGGAATGGATTTATTTTGCTTCTTGCTGGATTGGAACAGAACCCTGAAGAAAGATGCAACACTTTCAATGGAAAGACCACAGATCAATTGCAGAAAATGATAATTCTCTGGGATAACCGCACTATCCATCTGAAGCACCCATACATGCTGCAACATCTGAACAAGAATTCCTGGACTACCGTATTCTTGCTTTTCAGCAAGTCCTATGCAAGTGCAATGAATGATTCTAACCACATCTAATACTATTTTTGACCTTGTGAGTGGCCTTGAGTTCTAAAAAGATGGAACATGAATCAAATAAATAAAATAAACAATAAATAAGATAGTATGCATGTAAAGCTTTTACCTCTAGATCTGTTATATTTTCCATGTTAACATCTGCATATTGTAGATCTTGCATTGGAGTAGAAACAACAAAAGCTCAAGAAAATTAATATTGGCCTTATTGTGTAAGCCTGTTGTTGTTTTTGTTATCCTTGAAATTATTCTATACTTTTTTGAAAAACTTCAGCCATTGATATGGGGAATAAACCAAGTTGGAAAGGAAAAAAGGCAAATTTGCAATTTCTGCTGTGACAAATAGTTGAAGCTGTCAGAACAATCAGGAGTTTGGTCATTCCCTTTTTGTTGTAGAAAAAAGCATGGAGAAATCTACCCAATCTCACTGGTTCCCATGGAAAAGGGGGAAATGATCAGTTTGGATGTCTTGCTTAAAGAAAACAAAAATATTTGTATCGGATGAAGCCACATCTCCATACATCTATCTTTAGTGGACAGAAAATGCATGAGAGGGGAAGGCACATGATAAAGGAAGCAACAGGACAGAAGGGGCCACCTCAAGGACTCTATTTCAGAGGGGGAAAGGTCTGCAGTTAGGTTAGTCACAGGTAATACCTAGGGACTACAGATAAATAGGGTATGCTCCCAATAACAGTGTAATGAAAAAAACATGCAAGATTGTATTTTTCCTCCCAGCAGCCTGCATCACTGTTTTTTTTGTCACTTCAGTGAGAATGTTTGATTAAACAGGGCTTCACGCATAATGGGATGGGCAACTGTAGCTCTCTAGGAGTTGTGCAACTCCTGCTTCCTAGTCATCAAAGTTGTTGTTGATGGATTGGTAGGAACTCTAGTTCAACATTATTTGGAGCACCACTGTTGCCCACTCCTGGTTTAAGAATATCCACTGAGTGAATATCCACTCCATTTTTCTTAATATTCTTTCCTTTGGTTGCCACCTTCACTCAGAACACAGCCTCTTCTCTTGAGTCTCATTCTTCCCTTCGTACTAGAATTGTCCTCTTTCGGCTCCTTGGTTCTTGGCTTTCTCCAGTTGGCTGTGTTCTCACAATGTCCCTGTCACCGCCACAAATCTTACACACTCTGTCACTTCTTCAAATACTGAAGCCATTCTTGCTTTTGCAATATCCAGTTCTTCTTTCTCTTGCAACCTTCCTTCATTTCCTTTTGTCTTCATCCCCTTCAAAATGTTCTCAACGTTCTACCAGATCTGCTCCTTCATGAAAAGCCAGCAATCTAAAACTACCACACACTGTCTGTCCTCACCAGTTTCTCTGTAGTTGTTTTGCTCAGAAGACACACATCTATGTTTTACTCTGTGATATTCTGGCTGGCTCTTGACTTTCCCTTCAAGGGCTTGTTTCCATTTAAATATTAGATGCTCTACGCTTGAATTAATGCTGTGTCAAATTAAAGGTGTGTTAAAAATTCATAACTCTTCAAAGTGCTACATCCACAGCCTCCTCCTCTCTCTCCCTCTCTCCCCTTCTAATATAGACACACACACTTTCACTCCTTCTCTCTCTTTGTTTTATGGGTGTATGATGCTGATTGCCTTATATGTGATTAACACTCATTTTCAAGCTTTAACAGAATAAAAAAAATCAAAATGCTGTTATATGAAAACCTTTCTCCCTTGGCTTTTAGTGCATGAGGTTTTCCTAATTGTCCAGAGTTTAGTGCAAAAAGATCCAAAATGTATGTCGTTGATTTTCTGTACAGTGGATATAAAAAGTTTACACACCCCTGTACATCTTGTACAGTGGATGTAAAAAGTTTAACCTCTGTTAAAATGTCAAGTGTCTGTGACGTAAAAAAAATGAAATAAAGATAAATCATTTCAGAACTTTTTCCACCTTTAATGAGAACTTTTAACTGTACAACTCAGTTGAACAACAAACTAAAATCTTTTATGTGGAGGGAAGTAAAAATAAAAAAACTTAAACAATATGGTTGCATATGTGTGCACACCCTCTCATAACTGGGGATGTAGCTCATTAAAGGTGGAAAAAGTTCTGAAATGATTGACTTTTGTTTCATATTTTCTACATCACAGACACTTGACATTTTAACAGAGGTGTGTAAACTTTTTATATCCACTGTAGATAATGCCCACAGATAAATGTAATTAGAACAAAATCCACTGTGGTTTGCTAAACCTACCTCACATCATGGTTTACAAGAGAATTAGGTGTAGCTTCTTTAGAATGTAACATAAAACCATAGCTAATTACAGAAAAATAATAATAATCAATCATGTCATCAAGTTGATTCTAACTTGAAACAGTCCTTTATAGCATCTTCCTGGTTTAAAGTATTCGGAAGTGGTTTACCATTTTCTTCTTCTAGGAATGCCTTGCAACTAAGCAGCTTGCCCAAGGCTACACAACCTGGTTTTTCTCTTGGGAGGCACAGGGGGGAACCAAATTCCCTGTCTCTGGCTATGCAGCCAGGTACCCATCTCACTGATGTATCCAGCCATCCCTTCAAAGGAGGAATAAATTCATTCCAGAGGTAGAAGAGGGAGGATGAGGAATATATGATTTACAAATTATGATTTGCAGAGAGCTAACATTACTCTAGGTCAGAATGATAGAGCTTCTGTAGAGAAATACGCTTTGGTACCTGCAGGTGGCTCCAAAGGATATTTGAACAAGGATATAGCTGTGTTTTGTGTGGCTTTGATTCTCCAAGGATACTTACCAATATATAATTTTGGAGTTTTGCAACTTTACTCCTCCTATGTCTCATATGCTAATATTGGCTCAAATCTATTGCAGCCACTGCAGCTACTGCTTATAGAAAAGACCACCTTATCACACCTCAATGTGAGTTGTGTAATAAAATGAAAATATAGGGTTCTTTCAAACACACTGCAGAGGGGAAATATGGTTAATAATGCACATTCAAATGAAATAATACAAATGCTTGTTACTGTTTTAAATAGATGCTATAGGAGGTTTTCATCGGGCAAGATCAGAGGCAAGGGAAATACCAAACATAAAATACTTTCAAGGGCACATGTAGGTGTGACCGCCTCCTCATACGTCACAGAGGGGACGCCACTTCACCTTTCTTTCTCTTAACATGCTGCCACCAACCACACACATATATCTGACTCCTCAGACAAAGGTATGGATTTTAAAAATAAAAATTATTGTTTATTGGTACAACTGTATATGGTAAATCAATGTATGGACTAAATACGTCAATCTATAAAATAAAGAATCCCTTCAGTCACTCTATCACTCAGACCTTATCTAACACAGTACTTCCTAACATACATGCCCTAACTCAAACTCTCTCTTCCCATCCTAGCTAATCTCCCCAAAATCCCCAAATCTCCCTTCACTACATTCACTCCCCCCTTATATACATTAACTCCACCCACTGAAGTCCCACCTCCTGTCCTGCCATAGGCAGATAAACTCCAGCCATAGCAGTGACAAGCAGGTGACATCATCACAGCCGTCACAGTAGGTTTCTTCAGTTTTAGCCTCCTTGTACCACAATGAAATATTTTAGTTCCCCAGGACCACATTTTGCTGCAGAATCCACCCAGAAGTAGATATAAAATGTAAGCATTCTAACAAGCTGTTGTCTGCACACTGGTAAACAATATCTCCAAATGCCCACACTTGCTAAGTATAGGTTTATCTGCTATCACCAAAAAATGGTTAGAACAAAGAACATTCCTACAAATATATTTATTTTTGCCATTGGAATATTTGTTTATTCCAGATGATGTAGGATTTGGGGCTGGGGCACATTCCCAGTGTGGTGTATTGGACAGAATGACAGATTAGGGTTTGAGTTCCCGCGTGGCCATGGAAACTGAGGGAGTGAAACTGGTAAAACCATTCCTAAAATTTCTCACTTACTTTGAGGGTCCTTTTCAAAGAGAAAGGCGAGATAAAAATATTTGAAATAAATAGATAAAGAAATAAATTAATTAAAAGCCCTATTAGGGTTGCTATAAGTCACTTCCAAGTCGACAACACAGAACACACACACGGGGGGTGGGGAACTGTCCCTTGTTTTTTTTCAATGAACCATGATGTAGCTCACTGGGACTACATTTATTTGGATGTAGTTGCTCAAATAAATGAATGACAGCACCCTCCAGAAGTACATTATTATTGAGACTTTTGAGGAGAAGAACATGAAGGTACATGGGTATGATATGCCCCTGCCCATAGAGAGGGTGAGTGTTCTGTGATACATTGCTCAAAATCCTGTTTGTTTTTTCTTTTCCATGTGTACAACAGCTTATTGTGTATGGTTATCTTTTATCCTCCATGCTTACTTACCTCCTGTAGTTTTTAATGAGATGACACTGTGGCCTACAAATGTGTAACTATAAGCAAAGGATTGCTGGAGCAATCACAGAGCACACTGCCGAGAGATCAGTTACCTTCAGCAATTGCCAATGTGATTTTAGCCATTATTTCTGCCACAATATATGGAATCCATAGCAACACGTCAGAAATATCAGCAGTTTGTGATCTTGCCCATTTTACAGCAGCAAACAATCTCAAGAAAAAAAGAACCCTTGCTTTACCAACCTTCTGCCTGGATGATCATCACATCCTGCTCCAGGTCAATCAAGGGTTGTACAAGGCACAGTCTTGGTTCCTGCTTTTGAGTGATGCATACTCCATTCGGATTTGCAACCATCCAACTGCGGTCATACAACAAGCCTTGATTGCCAATAGGCCACTCTATAACCTGAAAGGGGTGAAGAGTTTCATTTTGAGTAATGACAATGCCTGTAATTGTTACTTGGAGGATAGTGAGGGCGTAACAACACACCTTTTTGCAAATAATGTCTGGTAATGAAATTATTTCCTGCTCAATCAACAATCAGATGTGAGAGTGTGACTGAGATGAGGAAGCTTTCATAAAAGTGACTATAATGATACTGACATTCATTAATACACTACAAAACATACTGCACAGGAAAGCTAGATTCTAGGTCATGCTTTAGAGACCACCCACATATTTCAACACACCTCATTCAAGAAGAAGAAAAAATATCACCACCAGTGTATATTATTAACTCTGAAAATGAAAAGCAATTAAAATCTTCAAAGAGTGAACTTTCAAAAAGGGCCACAACAGATGACATATTTTGTTGCAAATGTATTTTTAATTATAACATTTCTTTGTAATGCAAATATGGTTCCTTTCAATTATAACATGTTCATTACGTTATATAGCAGAGAAATGTCAAAAGTCTCCAGTGAACACCTTCCAAGGAAGCTGAATCCTGAATAAGCACCAGATCCCCTGAAACTCTTCGCTGCTTTGAAATCGAGTAACTGTAATATCAACAGAATTAACAAAATGATATAAATCTCTTAAAATATCACAGAAAAAAGGACTTACCTCAAAAGCAGCACATGATTTGATTGGGTAGAGATAAATGTTGGTTACAGTGACTGGCCTTCTACCATGCAGCTGTGCTTCCGCTGACGTTCCAAAAACATCAGGCAGGCCTCTTTCTGGATGCCTGTTTGTGGGCTGTAGATTGGTTGGCATAATCACTGGAGCTGAAGGAGTACTATGCTGGGAATCCTTGATTATCCTTTTGAGAGGCACGCTTTTTACACCGTTGCTATTAGAAGTGTGGCTATTATCTTGAGCAGATGCTAGAGACTCTGAAATATTCTCTCTTGGGACATGAACTACACTGCAGCCAGAGAGTCTGGTGGTTATAATGAAGTTCAGAAAAGTACATGCATCTTCAAATGTTGACATATAGCCAAAGGAGATTCTCACTGAACCAGTGGGACATCCATCAATTATATCAATGTCATCTCCACAAATGTGACCAGCCTAATTAAATATAAACAACATATATATTTAAGAGATTTTGAACATTTTAATTCACTCTTGAAATGTATTTTTTTATTTTCCCAGTAGTAAGATTCTGGGAAAAACAAAAACAAAACACAGATGGACTGCATCAAAGCAATGTCTCCAGATCAGGGCAGAAAAAACTCCAGGGACAAATTTCACTCTTGTAGACCCTCCCAAGGATCACCTCCAGTGCCCATTAAACCCAAACTAATTAGGAGTGTACTTTTGTTTCTGTAAAACCCCTTGGGCGGGAGTTCTTGACAAACCACATCAGATGGGAGATGCTGTGACTTGTTCTAAAGGAAAATCCTACTTTTGAATACTTTTAATGGCTGTAATTTCCCCCTTTTCAGTAGAGGAAGTCATGAAATCTGGCAGCTACAAGATTCCCACCCTTGCTCCATACGCTGTCCTTCAGAGCAGGAGCCATCCCATTTTTACTGTCACTTCTTCCCAAGCCTTAGCCTTGAATATTCACAACCTCTAGTCTTTTTTTAATGCCCTGCTTAGACATCTGAATCCTTCTTTACTAGGACAGTGGTGAAAATCTACTTCTTCCATCAGCACTTGGAGATCATTAATTATTAAGTGTACTGGTGTGGTTGCCTATTTTAAACAAAGTTTTTTACTGTGATTTTAAATGCTGGCATTAAATATTTTTTCCATGGGTTTTTATGCTTTGTTTATCACAGTAAAAATGAACATGTTGTTTATAAATTTTAAAAGCAAATAAATAATGAACAAGCTCCACTTTCTACCTCTGTTGATTTACTGTGCTCAAATATGAACATTTGAAGATATTTAGACCAAGGCAGAACATTAGTATATTGAGAGCGATCCTGTTTACCTGATAACAAGGCTCTCACTAAAAGTGCCAGGGAACTGAACCCGGACTCTTTGCATAAGCAAATGTGAGCTTTCTCATAAAGCCATTTGTCCTCCTTGTGCCTACCTACTAAATATGCATCTAGCTTGACAGGGGGATAGGGGAGGCATGCACTAGAATGATGGCAAATGGGGTTATGGCACTGCTAAATCTTGACCTCTTTTGACATGGAACCTAGTGCATGGGAGCTGTCTTTACGCTGCAGCAAAATGCATGAACATACAATGACTAAAACTAGAGAGAGCTAGTAGTAAGAAATCTTCATCAGGTTCACATTTGAGATTTGACTTTAGCAGTACTTGGGAGCTTATATTCAATAAAGCCATCATAGTGGATCTTAGTGGGATGTGCTAGAAAAGAAAGTGGATCCATGGTATTGGAGAGACTGTAACTCCCTATATAATGCTCCACAGGTTTTAAGTCCTTTTTCTCAGTCTCACCACCCTCATAGGCACACTTCAAATGACAGGAGAGAGAGTGTTTCTGGTGGCTGCTCACCCCAATCCATCTGCCGCCCCCCAATCCATCTGCCAGCAGTCAAATGCCTTTTTAGAGGTAAGCTTCTAAAAAGTAAACTGTTGGCCAGCCATGAATTTTAAATGGGGAGCTGTTTTTAAAAAGTCTTGTTAGTTATTTTAACAGATTTTATTTCATACCTTTTAATGACTGTATGTTTCATTGGTTTTCAATAGTGTAACAATATTATATTTTGAATTGTTTCTAATATTTTTGTTTAAAAATCTTTTGTAAGTCACTTTACTGGGAGCAGCGTGAGGTAGGAATTACAAACAAACAAACAAACAAACAAACAAACAAACAAACAAACAAACAAACAAACAAACGAAGAGGTAGTGGAGGAAATATGAGCATGCAGTTGTACTCTGAGCATGACACAGGGGGACTAAACACACACTGACCTGGAGGTTCTTTCTGATATCATCAGAGGTGATCCCCAAATGCTGTTGACAAGCTCCAGTATTACAAAAACATCCCGTGCGCAAGTGGATGTTGTAGAGTCCAGCCAGCTTGTCTACCTTGTGATTTTCACAGGGCCAAAGAAGAAAAGATTATGATTGTATTTATTTTATTGATCATTTATTTATTTAAAATATTCATATGCCGTCTTTCTTGTAATAGGTCCAAGGTGGCTTACAATATTTTAAAAAAGCATTAAAAGCTAAATAATAAACTATTACAATATTTTAAAAAGCATTAAACATATATATTATAAAAACTCACAAATAAGAGCAATATTAAATACCATAAATAAAATAATCCCTTTTTAAAATCCGATTTGTAAATCAGTCATTTAAAGGAAAGCTTGCCTGAAGAGAAAGGTCTTCATTTTCTTGCAGAAGGACAGCAAAGATGTATGTTTTAATGCTATAAATCTAGTTTTTATTAACATGATGAGCACAAGAGGATACCCACATGCACTCCCCCACACACAAAGCAGTTAACAATTTAGTTGTTGTAAACTCCTATGTAATGTGGGTAACAATCATTTGCATAACTATATCCCAGTGAGATTGTACAATGATGATGATGATTATGATGAAAGTATCTTTGTGGAGCCCCATCCTGTATCTTCATAATACACATAAAGAACAGACCAACTAGTTCTCGTCCCATTGTCTCATTTAAGAACTCCTTGTCACTGAATAAATCGGGACTTGTTTAGATATGGATATGAAAACAGCACTCATCAATTAACAGAGATAAATATAATCATGAATTGATATTGGAATAAATAACAAATGGAGGAATAGAAAGAATGAGACTACAGAGCTAATATATGAAGACGTGTGATTGAGAAATGAAAATAGACACAAACTTTGGCTATCAGCAACAGTAATAGAAAAATAAGATACATGTAAGTTAATAAGTCATAAGAACACATGGGACCAAATATGAAGCCAATACAACAGGGATTCCTAATGCTCAATATGGAATAAAAGAATGGATATAACACTGTAAGTAGAACTGTGGATGTTAGTAACGGTCCAATACTTGCTTTCCTCTTCTAGATGAGGGTTGGACTTCTTCAGCAATGGTCAGACCGTTGCCTCTTTTAAAGAGGCAGATGCTGCTCCCTGTCTCAATGGAGAATTTTGAGACATCCCACTACCACACTGCATCTACCAAGCCAAAGATGGACAAAGGACAAACAAGCATGTATCTAGTTGGTTCCAAGGTGACCAAGCAAATTGTCCATGTCCTCAGGAGTGAACAGCAGAGGTTCATTCCACCTAGCAAGATTAGATGGTGTTGTAGACATCTGGAAGTGTACTATATGGAATCTACATGGTGATGGATGTGAGAAACTTTGACTTCCAAAGTATCTTGCAGGGGTGTCGGACAGTGCCATTAAGGGCACAACGAAGTCTCCTTTCCTCTTTAGGGCAAACTGCAACATGCTTATCTCCACTCGGAAAACCTCCGTTGGAAAATGAAGGCTCAAGTACAAGGCCCGTATACTTGACAGTGCCACCCAGTGAAACATTTATAATTAACACCTGGGATCAGTGACACCAAGGGCATTGCAAATGGCCATCCCAAAAAGTTTGTAGTTACCAGCTGATGCTACAGATACTGTAGCATCAGTAGTGTCAGAGACAGTAATGGGTGTAATGATAGCAGAGCCCCACAGTGGCTGCATTTGTGGCTAGTTGATGAAGTATGAGGCTAAGCAAAAGTATGATTCCCCTCCCACCCATAATTCAGCCATTTGTGAAGACACAGTAGAGAATGGTAGTGGTGACTTCAGAGAACATCTTTTGCAGAGGGGTGAAAAATGTGTACATCTGTTTCATTAAAATCTGGGCTTCTAGATCAGTGGTTCTTAACCTTAGTTACTCGGATGCTTTTGAATTGCAACTCCCAGAAACCCCAGTCAGGACAACTGGTGGTGAAGGCTTCTGCGAGTTGCAGTCCAAAACTCCTGTGTAACCCAAGGTTAAGAACCAGCTTTCTCTGTTGATTTTTCACATTGTTTTATTTATTTATTTATTTATTTTATTTTATTTATATCCCGCCTATCTAGCCGCTTAAGGCCACTCTAGGCCACTCTACTTTTAACATTAAGTAACATAACATATGTTACAGCACAATATATGTTTTAATACAACTCTATTACCTGATTTTTTTTAAACTCCATGTGTTCAATTGTAAATGCACCTTTTTGCTCTTGCAATTGCATATTCTATGCTTGGCAGCACATTTTGAAAAAAATCCTCTAGAAAGATGTACTTTATCAGGCTAAGATAATGAAACCCCATTCAAAGATCAGCTCTCTTTTGGTAGTGCCTTCAGCACTTGCAGTAAAATCTCTACTGCACAACAGTAAAAAAACAATTCAGACCCCCAAAATTACTAGATTTGGAACTGAAGGGATCAGCAGAATCTCTTTCCTCATAACCTGGTTTATATCTCGTGTCTCCAGTCCATCAACTTCTTCTGGTTGCCTGAAGTCTTAATGGCTGGATCAATTTTAAAAAATCGATAGTGAGCAATCACCATAGTAGTCTTGAGACAGCTTTTGGGAGCACAGCCAAAAAAGCCATTAGGCCAGCTATGAATATTTCTCTTCGCTGGAGTCATCATGTTTAATGTAATGAGTGGATACATTCTTAAAAGCTTCGGAATGGCTAATTCATATTCTTTGACAGTTACTGAACAGTATAATCTTTAACAGAAATAAAAAGGGAGGTGGCCTTGGCTGCTTACACTATCACTCAAAATACTCCGGTGACGTAACTCATAAAGGACAAAGAGATAGTTTTTCATCATACTTCTGAAGAAAGTATGCAACCAGTGTTCCAAATGGCCATGCTCACATTCCAGGGAATCTTTTCTATTGAACACATGGTGTAGAATTGTACTGACATGACACAAGCCCTGAAAATGGCAGGCCCACGAATAGTTAATCTCTTAATCTCTTTCACTAATATTTAAGAATACTTCTCATGTTGTCTTCTCCCACTCTCACAAACAATTTGCTGATGGGGATATACAAATAAGTCTTACATGGAGCTGCTATTTCCAGGGGAGATGTGTAACAGAGCCTTATTATTTATTTATTTATTTATTTATTGGACTTATATACCGCCCCATAGCGCTACAAGCACTCTCCGGGCAGTTTACAATTTAAATGTCTTCACAGCACAGGACAGTGGCTGGAGATATATGGGGTTGGTATCCTTCATCTACCAGTTTTCAAATCCTACATCATGTTCATAGCAGAGTCAACATGGGATGTCACCTTATTATGGTGTGATGGGCTTCTGTCAGAAACTCACAACTGTATTAGCTTCTTTGTCTGCATCTACCAGCACTCACTTCACTTCCCCCAATATCCTCCCATCCCAGCAACCTTGAAGCTCACTTGGAACTGCTGCCTGAGCAGTCACAGTCCCCTGCACAGGGACCTTCCAGACCACAGGATGTTATCTTGCTAGACTCCATGGACTCAGAGAAGCTACTCCCTATCTTGTAAGTGCCAATGGTTGCAGAAAAAGCAACAGCTGTTCAAAGCATCAGCCAGCACCTCAGAAGGGACAGGAATAATAGCAGAATCAAACTGGACTGACTTCTCAAGAGGCTTCTACACTTTACTGGAATAATGGCACCTATGCCATGGCTGTGCTAGAGGAGTCCTTATCAGATGAGCCCCCAGGAAGTAGAAGCTTGCAGGACTCACCAGAGAAAAAGGTCCAGGCAGAGCCATGGTCTAGGGGACTCTATAGGATACAATTTCTCCAGAAGATTCTGGCAGAGATACCCTCAACTGTCCCCCTCCTCCAACCTAGACACTTGAAGAGGCAGAGCAGAGTCAACCTGCCTAGAAAGAATTGGAGCAGAAGAACTCTTTGACAGTAAGGAACTTCACTGATGAAAACCTAGCAGTCTCTGAGTGGATGCAGCTATGTTATAGATGGAGCTGGCAATGTTTGTATAAAAGCATTCCTGGCAATTGCCCAGACTGTCAGCAACAACAACAGATCCTAAAGCTATGACTCTGCACATTCTATATATGGTGTGGTTCTGCAGTTACCTGATTATGGCCAAGCAATGGACTCTTCTGTGGCATCCAGTATGTAAGTGAACAACTGTATCAGTATGATTTTCCTGTTATGAACTTTGGCTTTGTTCCAGGATTATGCCTCTGCACGGTCCTTAAAGGCCTTTTAAATTAATGCCACACACTCTTGACCTTGACGTCACCTGTCAAAAACCCCTTATGTGCCCTCTTTGTCAGCTCATCTAAACCTGCGTGTAGCTCCACTGCTCTTTTATGGGCTCCTGATATTGCAGGACAATAAACTGCCCTCTGGGAACAGGAGAAACTATTATATGTGTGAGGGATGTCTAGCAATTGGTGCTCTATCTAGGATACTGACAGTCTCTGCCATTCTTGATACGTCTCAGCTCTATGACAGAATACCCCACCTCCTCTTAATTTCCCCATGAGCCTTGAGTGATGACATGGCAGTTCCTTCCTTCCTGCTTTCTCCTTCTCCTGTGCCTATCCTTTTACCCCATTTCCCCAAGAAAGACCAGTGGGGACACTGCCAGGAGTAACAGCAACAGGGATCAAGGCAGCAAAATAACTGAGCATATATACTATGAGTAGATATGCAATATTGTGCCCCTTTTGACTCTGAAAAAACTCATTATTACTTGTTTCTAAGCTATGTGCATTTCACTAGCATCACCTTTTCTGGAATTACTACCACATCTTGGGAAACTGGGTGAGAGGATATTGTGGGCAAGAGGCAAAAGCACATTATAGATGATACAAATAGGATATTCAGAAAATGCAAGTCTCCTTCAGGTGGAAGAAAAGGATTAGGAGATGCAATGTTACTATGCACAGATATTTAGAGGGGAACAGTTTGATCATAAAGCTACATAGCAAGAGAAAAAGATAAATTACTAGATTTTACCTGGGAATAACCAACTATATCTCCATTTTCATCCAGTACATTAAAATTAATGATTGGACCCTGGACATCTGGGCTACTGAAGTCAGTATCACTGTAAATTTGCACAACAGGTACTCCATTAGCATATTTTAAGGAAGAGAGAACTCTATAGGTGTAGTGAGCTAAAGCAAATGTATGTTGTTTTATGTTCTCCATTCCACCTAGAGGAGGGAAAAGCCAACAGTCAATTTTTCATTTTATTTTTAATCTTTTCAATTGGTTCATAAAAAAAAAAAAGATTTATTGCAATCACATCATTAATTCAGGAAAACCTAAATAACATTTTTCAGATAACAAGTTAAAAAGATAATTTATTCAATACAGTTTTTTGGGCAAAATCAGACGCTTCAGATCACTCAATGTAGGAATGAGATGTAGGAATGTATCAGACACAGCATTTTCACAGCTTCTTAGGGCCTGATTATACCTGCCCACAGAATTCCGGTTATACCTCTTTGGCCATTCTTTATATTGTTTCATAAATTTCTGGTCATACAACACATGGCCATGATCGACTCATTTTCCCAGCCAGTGGTTTATTTCCAGTTAATTTCCCCCTTGCCAAGAGGGTTGTTTTATTTTGTACTGATGCTATATCAATTCATTCCTTACCAGTATAGCATGTATGCATGTTCCTATTGATTATTTTCCCATGCTAGGTCCCTGGGGAAGGTGGCCATCATTGTTGCCGTTTGGCTGCCCTGCAATTAATTTTTTTTAAATACATTCCATGGCTGGTATATTGATACGTTGATATACCAAGGTCCTATATTTCACAGGGACAATCGTTGTGTGGACTGACTTTCATATGCCATTTGTCTTGTTTACTACTTGATGCCTCAGCCTACTGTCTGCCAAGTAGCATAGCCATGCAGGTGAGGGCTGGGACTATGGTGGGCAACGCCTTACTTCCAGAGTTGCAGGCACTACAGATCATACATTCCCAAAAAAGGAATCCCTTTCTGACATATTGATGTATCAGTTACAGATTTTAAAAGATAATAAAATAAAAGGAAGGGGTATCACTGCCCCAGGAAACATGAGAGAAGATAAATTGATTCCATGTATAGATGGCAATAACGTTTCAAATAGGAAGAAATGAATTGGTAACATCAAAACCAATGGGAATGTTCCCACAAGTATATATACTACGTTACTATGAAAATAAATGTATCACTACAACAGAGGTATGGAAAGAATCGATAGAACCAGAATTCTTTTGACAGGTGTAATCAGGCCCTTACTCTCAAAAGGAATTATGTTTAGAACGTAGTTTGTTCACAGTTATTTTGTTGAAATAAAGAAAGTAGATAATTTACAAATAATTTAGAAAAGACCTAATGTAACTCTAGTGTACAACAACAAACTCTTTCTAAAACATATTGCTATATCTTCTATGTATAAATTCTAAAAATGGGAGAAAAAAGAACAAGTGCCAAGCTGCTAGAAATAAAGCACATCTGATAATTGATACATTTGCTGCAGTACTTTCTTAAGTGGAGCCAATCCAGATAGTGAAGGGAGGGAGGGTGATCCACAGATGTGGGAGGCAATGGTTGAGAGCGTCAATAGAGGCTTTTAATTCTTTCTCTATTCTTTTTTAGAACATTGTTCAGTAAGTGACAACCTTTACAGGGAGATGATTGATTGATTGATTGATTGATTGATTGATTGTACCACAATTTATCCACTGAATTCCATCATGGTGAACAATAAGTACAAGTAAGAAATGATTAACACCATAAACATTAGAATATACTGTAAAACCATAATTGTAACAAGAAGAAAAGAATGTAGCCTGGCTGTACCAGTTAGGATTTTGATGCACATGTTCTAATTGGAGCCTCCGAGCCCTTTTAAAGAACAGTCCTTTGTTACAGTAATCTAGGCCAGGTGGTACCAGAGGATAGATAATCATGGCCAGACTATGGATTCATGGCAAAATTGGTGAAGCTAAATAGCACTCCATGTCACCAAGGCCACCAGGTACCACTGATAAATCAAAGAATTTTCCCAGGCCACACACTTCTTTTAGAAGAAGCGTGACCTTATCCACATCAGGTTGAATCCTACTGTTTTGGGACCAGAAACCATCTATTAACAGTGTCCATTGTGTCAGGATTCAGTTTCACTTTATTGGCCTTCAACTAATCCATTACCAAATCCAAGTAAACAAATCAATACCTGGCTTTCTTGAGGTTTTAAAATGGTAAGTTAAGAAACCCCTGAGCATAGGATGATCTCCCTCACCTGGTACCACCTAATCCCGGTGTTCCTGCCCAATCTACTTCACGTAAAAAACAATACTATCAAGAAGCGTGACAGTGTGGGCAGGAGAAGCAAAAATTTATTTGCAGAAATTGACTGTAAGCCTTCTCTCTATCACAGATAAATAAAAAGTGGGTCAAATATGCTATGAAAACAAGATCTGTTCTAATTTCCTGTTTATGATAAAAATAATCATTTCATATTTACCATCTCTAATAAGCCATGTGACTCCTTTTTCCATTCTCTCTCTCACTCTCCTCTACCTCCTCAGCCAAGTACCGTGCAAAGCAGAGGCTTAATCCTCTCTTTCAGAGTGCTACACTTACACCCCGTGTGAAATGTTTCCAGTATTTATCTTAATGAACAGAAGGCTTTTTAGAAATACCTCCTCTCATTTTGTTAAATAGCCAATTTGCACTCCTTTCCTTATGGTCAAGCTTGTTAACAACCTTTATTCCAAGTCATCCCCCCCAAAAAAAGCTTCAAAGGAAAGCAGTTATGAGTGGTATTTGCTGAAGCTCAAGTGCTAGATTTTTGAAACAATGATATCTATTAAAGTGAGGTTCTTTTATTTGATTTGAGCTGTAGTTAGATTAAAAAGATGATCACTATAAAAAGTCATTGATATAGTTACTACATTGTTCAACAATAAGGAGTAGCAATATCTTCACACACTTAAAAGCCTTCTTATTAATGAAAATACCATGTTCCCCTGCCAATGGCAACTCTAGAACAGATGGGATATTTTAAAAAAATTGTGGAGTGCAGAAACTTCAAAGCTGCACAAATGCTAGATCTTTACTTTTCTTCAATACATTCTAGATAGAGTGGATGAAGAAGGAGCTATGTTGAAACCACATCCTCCTTAGGTGAACTGGTGAGATCATGTTGGAAGCTGGGGTTGCTCTGGATGGTAGTATTTCAGCTGGTTGAGAATGACTGGAAGTTGGATATGAGGACAATTGGAGCTATGAATGTGGGGACACCTGGATTCAACAGACTGTTGCTTGGAGGGTGTTCTCTGGACTTGATTAACCCTGATAGGTTTGTCAACATAGAGAGTTTGGGGACTGCTGCTGAACACAGTCAGCTGCCATTTCCCACTCACCCAGAGTAGTTCAGCTCTTGGACTCACCTTTCTAGTGCAAACATAGCCACAGCTTCTCAGACTTTTTCTTTGGCATAGTTGCCTGAACACTAAGGTTTCAAGAGATCCCAGGCTTAGTATTTGGTTCTAATCCCAGGTTCCAATGTTTCCTCCTCAGATCATTCTCTTCTGCTCTGTCCCTCTTATTGTTGAATGCCAGGTCAGTTCAAAATAAGTCCCAACTGATCGCTGATCTGACTGTGGATGAAAGGGCTGACCTGGTGTGCATAACAGAGACCTGGGTGGCTGCTGAATGAGGGGTAGTCTCTCTCAGAGCTACCACCACTCCCAGGTTATTCAATACAACATCAGGGCAGATTGAAGGGCCTGAGAGAGGGTGTTGCTGTTGTATTCAGAAATTCAAACCAGGTTTATTCTTTAGTAGGAATTATGTTTTTCAGACTCCCTGGAAAAGACCCTGATGTTGGGAAAGTGTGAAGAGGAGAAAGGGACAGCAAAGGACAAGAGGAGAAAGGGACAGCAGAGGACAAGATGGTTGGACGGTGTCATCAAAGCTACCAACATGAATTTGACCAAACTCCGGGAGGCAGTGGAAGACAGGAGGGCCTGGCATGCTCTGGTCTATGGGGTCACGAAGAGTCGGACATGACTTAAGGACTAAACAACAACATGTTTATGTGAGTAAATGTGTAATCTTCTTCTTGAGGATGAGTAATTCTCCAAACAGCATTTAAATTAAAGGATAAAATAATTGGTTGTAAATATCTGGGGTTCTGTAACCGCTGTTCCATTTTTTTTCCCACAGGACTGCTTAAGTCTTCCCCTATAATTACCTCCCCCTTTCTAAAGGGTTCCAATACAATTAATGTTTCTTTTAGGAAGGTTGATTAGTTGGTATCTGGGCTGTAGATGGATCCAACAGTGATGTTTATTTCTCCTTCTATGGTGCCTTTTGTAAAAATAAAACATCCTTTAGGATCTTTAAGTTCTTCACTGCCCCTATCATGGAACAGATCTCACATAATTCCTAAACCAAAGCCAGATAAAAATTTAGAAGAAGTTGACTCATATTGTCCAAATACTTTAATAAATCAGGACGCTGGGCACTTTTAAGAGTCAACTAAAAACATGGTTGTATGTTCAGGCCTTCCCTCCTGTCAATATTTAATTCTTTCTTTATTTTTTCTTTCATTTATTATTTGTTTCATTATTGTATGTGTTATGGACTGTTTGTAAAATTCTTATGTTATTGGAAGCCGCCCAGAGTGGTTGACCAGACCAGATGGGTGGGATATATAGATATATAGATATATAGATATATATATATATATATATATATATATATATATATATATATATATATATATATATATATATATATATATATATATATATATATATATATATATATATATATATATATATATATATAAAAATAAATAAATAAATAAATAAATAAATAAATAAATAAATAAATAAATAAATAAATAAATAAATAAATAAATAAATAAATAAATAAAAAAGGACTGCAAAATATTTACTGGTATGCTAGCTAATAGGATGGACCAAATGATTGATTCTTAGGTTAAAATGGACCAGCCATCCTCTCATCCCACCCACACCTCTCAGTGTTTGATGCAGCTGGTGACCACTCCAAAAGACGCTTGGAAGTTGTCAACCAGAAACTGGGCCTTCTCTGTACAGGCTTGCCCTACTCTGGAACTCTCTTCCTGTGAAGATGTGATTGACACCCACCCTTCTGAGCCTTCAGAAGCAAGTTAAAACATTTTTACCCAGGCCTTTACAAGCCTTGTTCCTTTGTAATACTAATTTTTTTTAGTTATCTTATGCTGGACCATGGTTCACCATTCTGAAGCTTGGAATATTTGCCACACATATAAAGCAACCATTTCTATCCAGAGCTTGGAAAAGTCACTTTGCCAGTTATTCAAGAGGGAGGTCTTATTTTTTTCCAGTTCCAGTAAATAGTTGGCAAAATGTTCCACAGGGCACCTGTAACCCTTAAAAGGGGATTTCTGCAGCTCCAAGAACTCCTTGGAAACCCTCAGGAAAATAACAGTACCTCGAGGAATAACAGATTTTACATCAGGGACATTGGGCCCTCTAATACTCCCTGCAAATTAAAAAAAACCCTCACAAAGCCTAAAAAGGCAATTTCCAGACCACTAAGGGAGCTGAGAGCATAGATTTCACCCTTAGACTCCTGCCTTCATCCACCATAGTAGTAACTGTGAACAGCAATTTAACTGTTATTAAGGAATGTTAAGAAACATTTCTAAAGCAGTTCAAAATTTTCCAAAACACTCCCATATAAGAAATGTAAGTTCTAACACAACCACCTGTTGCCAGTACTTCAAAATTCATTAGTTTTAAAGCACACCAAAAAGGCAATGTCTCTCTCTCTCTCTCTCTCTCGTTTACTCACTCTCTCTCACACACAATTTCACAGCATAGCATTTAATTTAGACCTGTTTGAAGCAAATCTCACTGTGCCAGAGAACACCTGACAAGAAGGATGATAACCTGAGATTCACAGCAAGACTTTCTCCCCTTCAAAATCTAACTTATTCTTATTCACAGAGCAAAGCTATATGAAAAGCAAATGGTTCCAGATTTCAGCTCAGTTATATTAAGCCTCTTAAGCAGCTGACTTCAAAGAGTCATTGAAATTTTGGCACAAAATGGTTGATTAGACCAACTTGAAAAATGAAAAAAAAAAAAAGCTCTTTAAAAAACCTATGAAGCTAGCAATCCTACTTGAAAGTCAAGTTGAGAGGGAAAAATGTTCTTACCTATTCCATACAGAAAGTAATATCTCATGTTTTTATCTTTTTCTTCCATGGGTGAAATTCTTTCATTTCTTTTACTTTCTCAAGTAGACCTATCAGTAAACCAATTCCCAAGGCCAGCTCAGCATAAACAATAATACCACCCTGATTACACTCAGATCTTGTTGACTTCTGAAAGCTAAGCAAAGTTGGGCCTGCCTAGAACCTGGATGAAGACCATCAAAGAATGCCATGAATCTTTAGGCAAAGCTAGGAAAGAATCTTGTCTGAAATTCTGGAGAGACAACACTACCTGACAGAGCCGAAAACGGAGAGCTAGATGGACCAATATTCTGAGAACGAGCCAAGGAACCATGTGCACATTTCCAGCAGGAACTTCTTAATTGTCATATAGAAGAGACTGAATGTTACACTATTTGCCTTCTAGATGCATAACAAAGTGACACAATTTCGACTACAGTTAAGCCCAAAAGAGGTCATTTTGTATTGTGTAGTATTTCCAGCCTCGAATAGCCATTCAAAAAAGGAAAAAGGATTTTCCATTGCTACTAAATGAGGCCAACTTAAATGCAATACTTTTACTTTACCAGGTTCATTGAAAATGACATGGGACCTTTTTTTTGGCCTTGGTATATTATGTTGGCTAAGACAGAAAAGTATTGCAAAAAGAAAAGAAAAATTGATAGATATATTGGACCACATTTTATCTGAGTCATCTTTTACTGCTGTCATTATTTATGGGATAGAAGCTGTACGTGGCAAATGGCTGGAATCTGGAGACATTATTTATGTGTGGGTATAAATGTGGTACAATAGTCATCATTATAGTTCTACAATGCTGTGTACATGCTGCAAGACAAAACTGTATCTAGGTGACTCATTGTACTGCATGACGTTTAAAAGTACTTTTATACATGGTACTATTTTGAATCTCTTATGCTGGTCTTGCATATAAATACTGGTAGTGTACGAAAGAAGCTGAAAAAGAACCACTTTCCGTTTCTCTGCCTTTAAATTCCAGCTGCCATTCGTCTTTAATATTTCTAATCTTTGAAATGAAGATGTTTTTAATATCCTGAAAGAAGCTTTGCATACAAAATGAATGGAACCATTTAATCTTAGGAGAAATGCTTCCATTTAAAGAAGCTACCAATAGCTTGGGGGGAAAAACAGTCTTCTTTTCTGCAACTTTAATATCGATTTCAATGTGGTTGTTTGTCTGAGTGGACCCCAAGGCTTCCAAAACATTTAGGACTGATGTTGTTTCGTGGACCAATGTGATTTGAGATGTCCCCAAAATAATTCATGTGTTATTTTAATCAGACCCATTTGAAGGATATTCATTCTTTTGCTACTAGCATGGGGCACAAGCAGCCCTCCAAATGTAAACCTACAACTCTCATCTGGCCTATCCAGCATCGTCAGGGGTGAGAGATAATGAGAATTTCTCTGCCACATCATTTACAGGGCCACAAATTCACATCCCTGCTCTACTGGATGCCACCAGTAGGACATTCAGCAGCAGAGATTTTCCTGCTGGTTGTCCGGATTCATCACCCCTTTCAGCATCCCCAGACAAGAACATTTAGAAAGCTAGAACCACTTGACATATCATGGAAGCACAGGAAATAACTGATGTGCTTAGAGGCCTAGAAGTCTTTGAAGCAGGTATTTGGAGTCATGCCAAGCCTAGAAAGTAAATATTTTACGATACCTATCACAAACTGTTATTTTGCGGCTTATCCAATTCCTTCCTCACAAGAGTTCAAACAAACTAGTAGTATGCAGCCTGTCTTTGCCCAGCCAATTTAATGTCAATCCTAAAGTGGACTGTGTATATTTAGCCCAGGCTATCCCAAAAACCTTGCCCAGATCAAGGAATGGATCTGCCAAAAAAGTACATTCTCTTGACAGAGAAATCATCTTGATTGTTCTCCTCACAACAATTATAAATTGGCAACATGCATTTCACAATAGCCTGGTAGGTAGGAGAGCTCTCCCCCCCACCCCGAGAGCACATGCTTCAACTTAATTAACTCCCCCACACTTAGAAATGTCTTAGAAATCTATGCAGATGAATTCTCTCTCCATGCGATATATACATATGCACAACATATTTTACGGATGTAGAAATGCAGAAATGAATACATAGGGCTAAATCCAGCTAGAGTACACCAATCACATTAACAGGAGTTTGGTAAGTCAATACTTGTCTGAAGTCCCTACTTGGGACTAACAGCTGAATTTTGTCCATAAACTCTGGTTGGTACTATCAAGTATGAAGGGATTAAGCAGGCCAATTTCTCCACCCTGGTTTTTCCTTTTAATTTCCTAGTTGGCACTGAATATTATAAATCCTGACTAGGCATGAGGCAGCGACTCCATCCAACCTAGGAGCAATAAGAAAAGAAGCTATCTGAATTAGTTCTCACCCGGATAAGTAATCAGCACCATCAGAGCAGGTGGTTTCCCACCAAACCTCCCTTTTTAAGGAAAGGGATCCATAGGGTGATTTCTGTTTGGTAGTTTTTCAGGAGCTAGCCATGTTAGTTTATTTCAGTAGAAACTAAAACAAAAGAAAAACATTGTGGCACCTTTCAGACTAAAAAAAAATTCCATTGTAAATTTTCATAGATTACTATCCACATCTTCAGAAATAATAATAAAAAAGACATAGTTTAGAAGCAGTTCTCTGGAAGCTGAGCAATGGCAACTGGATTTCTTTCTTATTAGGTTGAAATGTTTTGCTTGTCATCTTTAGTCTGAAGAAGCTACTTGGATGAGTAGTGAAACATTTCAGCCTAACAAGAAAGAAGTCCAATTTCCATGACTCAACTTCCTTATAGCCTCACATGGATGACTGACAATCTTCACAGATATTTAGAAGTAGTTGTCTCTGGAAATGCTTTTCCTCAAAATGAGTGTCTTTGTTAGCCTGAGATGCATATTTGGTGATTAAATGAATGGGATATTAAATGGGAGAAATTCATTTGGATCACAAACCAATATATGAGCTGAAACACAGTTAACCTTTGCTATTCATCCTTCTCAAAATTTTGAAATGCATTTTTCCAATTTAAAAACTATTCAAAATGCATACTGTATAACATTAAGGAAAATGTGCCCCAAAATGTCTATTATAATGAAAATAGAATTAAAGTGCACTACAGATATGTACAGTGGTGCCTTGCTTAACGAGTGCCTCGCTCAACGATGAATTTGCATAACGATGGCCTTTGCTGGAAATTTTGCCGCCTCACCTAACGATGTTTCCTATGGGGGATATTCACATAACAATGTTTGGGACCTTGCTTCACTTAACGATGACAGTTTTAGGTGCTCTGTTTCGCTTAACGTTTTTTTTGACAGCCCTGTTTTCGCTATTTTAAAAATATTCTAAAATGTTTAAAAAATGTTTAAAATGCTTGGAATCCTTAGTGCACCTAATAAAACCTTCGTTAAAGTAATTTGGCTTTGTTCTGAGTCTTTTTGAATTTTTGGTGATTTTTTTTCCACCACTGAAATGTATTGAATAGGCTCCTATTGGAACGGATTAACCGGTTTTCAATGCATTCCTATGGGAAATGGTGTTTCGCTTAACGATGTTTTCACATAACGATGTTTTTAATGGAACCAATTAACATCGTTATGCGAGGCACCACTGTATTTAAAAGGCGCTGGTTTGATAGGTCATTGGTTTAGGTATCCAGCTGTGGACCAGAGGTTGGAGGTGATTTCCCCACTGTGGCTCCTGCAAATAAAGCCAACTTGTGTGGCCTTGGGCAAGCTGTACAGTCCTAAGATGCCCCCATAAGAAAGGAATGGTAAACTGCTTCTGAAGTATTCTCTGCCTGGAACCCCTGAGAAAGATGTTTTAATAAATTAAAAATTATATGATATTAATACCCAGACTACCATAGCATGTGTAATTTGTGGCTGCTCCAACAGGATATATAAAGGCCTTTCCTTGCATTTTACAAAACTGCCCCTATATTTGTCCCTCATCAGCTCATACAAGCTGGGACAATTGTTAACTAAATGAAGAGCAAAGTCATTACTGTTGCAACAGATTCAGGGGTGTTACATAGACTGACATAGTACAGGCAGACATTGCCTAGCAGGATGCTTTAAAATGGAGCACATGGTAGACTTTCTAACAGAATGTCCTCTGTATGCAAATCTAAGGGTTCAACATCTTAAACCCTTAAAAACTGAGATCAAGAACACTTCCCCTTTATGTACAGTCCTATGCCTGCTAGTTGCCACAGACTATTATATATTCTATAGGACAGCTACATTCATGAAACAAGCCATTGAAAGGCAGAAATTATTGCCTGCTTCACAAGTTCTTCACATTAATCTTATCTCTGGATTCCTTTTTGAGAATGTTTATTTTATTACTATTATTTTATTATTTCATGTTTTTATGCTTGTTTATATGTATTTACATGAGAAGTCAAATACTCTTTTTCAGATTGGTTCAATCTATGCTCTTGCATATAGCCTGATTGGCTACAAAGCAATGAAGAGCCTCGTGGCGCAGTGGTTAAAACGCTGTACTGCAGCTAAAACTGTGCTCACGACCTGGGGTTCAAATCCCAGGTAGCCAGCTCAAGGTTGACTCAGCCTTCCATCCTTCCGAGGTTGGTAAAATGAGTACCCAGCTTGCTGGAGGGGCAATGTGTAGCCTGTATAATTAAAAATTGTAAACCGCCCGGAGAGTGCTTGTAGCGCTATGGGGCGGTATATAAGCCCAATAAATAAATAAATAAATAAACAAACAAACAAACAAACAAACAAATAAATAAATAAATAAATAAGTATTCATTTCAATTTACGGTAGCATTCACTTGGTGGCAGATGATGATAATGGTGGTGATTAAAAAAGCAAAGAAATCTCCATGCTGAGTTTGATTCACAAAGTTATGTAGAAAATAATGCAACACTTAATAATAATGACAGAAAATGTGCGACAACTTTGGTTTTTGTAGTTCCTAAGGGTAGAACCCCTAATACTGGGTAATGGGAAAGGGAATATCCTCTAAGCATAAGAAATGCATTCTTGACAGTAAGAGCTCTTTGACACTGGAATGAACTGCCTCCAAAAATGGCAGACTCTTCTCCATTGGAGAGTTTTAAACTGAGGTAAGATGGATGCCAATCATTTCCTGCTTAATTGGAGGTTAGACTTGGTGACCTTTATGGGTTCTTTCCAGCTCTCCAAGTTTAAGCTTCTATGTAATATAAGAAACTGTGAAAAACCAAAACAGATCAACTGATCTATCACTAAATGTCTAGTTTCACATTTTTATATCAGATGATTATCATGAGAAGAAATAATTCCATTTTGCATTCTACTGCTTTTTGAGACTTGCAATATTTTCCAAAATGTTTATTTCAAACTTTAATATTTTTTTTCAGCTTCCAGTCAGTTTCTTATTTATTGTATGTCCAATGAAATAACTTCTCAATATGGGATTTAACCCAATTTATCATCCTAAGGCTTGATGTGTGACCCACATAAATATTTTCTATTTTCATATATAAAAGTTCTTGGGAATAATAATAGGAGAACTTTGGGGAAACATTTGGTTGTTATTCACATTTTGGTAATCACATTAGAAACCACAGTGAACAAATGAAACCAAAGTGCTTTCCTCTGCTTCCCAAGCCCATATTTCCTTTTTTTTTTCATTGCCTCCCTTAAACATTTGATACCAAATTGACAAGCTAACAAGAACATAGAGTTCTGCATTTATTCTCAGCTCATTAAATACTCGCAGTTAGGAATTAACATGGAGCTTTAACAGCGGGAAAAGAAAGTGTTCAGCATTTATTGGGGTGGGATGGTCAAACATGAATGACAATATAATACTTGAGATTTTTTTCTGTCCAAGAGGTTTAGATGTTTACGTATTAATCCATAGGCTTCCTGTTACTGCGGAAGTCAGTTTCACTGTCTTATATATTACTGCTGTAGCTAATAACTAGTGAGAGAGAGAGAGAGAGAGAGATTTTGAGGGATTTGTGCTGAATGGCCTACCTAAACCCTCAATTGCCAATAGCTCATTTCTCAAGGATATGCTCCAGCCAAACAGGTCCTGCAAAACTCTGTCCAGAGTGCTGAATAGTACTTCTGCTCTGCTATGGCATGGGCAGTCCTAATGAGAATGGTTCACCACCAAGACCTTGCTACATCTCATGGCTCATCTTAAGAGAGAAGACCAATTACTTCCCCAAGATGTAATGTAGCCCTCTCTGAATTGCTGTGGGCATTCAAGGAACCTCTTGCTTCTCTGCAGTCCCATAGAATCATGACACAAAGGAAGAACTGAATTGTTTCACTACTTCTTTTTGGTCCCTTTTTTTTCTGTATTAAAAATCTGTCCTATCTGTCATATTTTATAAGTTTGTTTCTTAAAAACACTAAAAGTCTTTGGACTGACAGCAGTAGATGTTAAACATCAGCTTTCTGTGCTCAGCAACCACCCAAAAAGTAAGATCTATGCTTTTTCAAAGTATCTTTTTGAAATTGAAGTTTTTCTTCCATTATTAATCAATGGAAAATTCTCACAAATCCTTCTGGGCAACACAAAAATTGACATGTAGCAGAACACAAGTAATGAAATACATGTCAATGGTAAGAAATACTGCACTGGCTATTTGCAAAACCACTAGCCTTAGCAAAACTAATTAACACATACAATATAGTAAGGATCTATTATGCCAGTTCAATCCTCTGTTTATAGGCTGAAATTTTGGAATGTTATTGTTAATAACATCGTAACACATTTGTTCAGTAGACAACTTAATAATCATTACTTATATCAAAAGTTAGTATCAGCAAACTTCCCAAATTACATGTACATTTTTTCCAGACTAGTTGTGTTTGGTATGCCACTTCCTAGTAAGCAGAAAATGTTCATTTCTAATTGCGATATAAATCCAGTACAAATTATTTGTTCCATTACAAGTCTAAGATCTCAAGAAGAACACAGTTTCTGGTAAAATAACTTACTACATTATGTGTAGTAATTAAAAGGTGTTAAACGGACTTTATGACATATTTCATGCATTTGCAGCAGAGTAAAGGAACAAATGATTTAATCCCATAGTGACTTCAAAAGGATTTATCTAGTGCCATTTAATCTAGAGCTCTTGAATAAGCGGAGTTTCAGAAAATATGCTAATTTTCTTTTTCTTTAATTGGGTCTCTCTGGAATTAGCATATTATTTCTCTGCTACAGAAAGGACTAGATCAAGCCAGCTGAGCAACTAAATATTTTGCAAATCAAGTAATCCATGCTCTGACACTGCCTGCATCACATTTCAGAAATAGATCCCATAAGAAAATAGTTTTGTTTGAATAGCTGTGAACCAGGAAAAGAGTTTTAGCAGCGAATGCAAATCTACATTACAGAGCTGACATATTGTATCTTGTCCTCATGCACCGAAGTTATCAGCAGTAAACTTTTGAGAATGACTGTTCAACAACTAGTCAGTCAGCTTTATTGCAAATAACTTCAAGGGTGTGCCCAGAAGATAGAAACGATGCTGAATGTACTAATGAAATCAATTCATCATGAACACAAGTCACTATGACAAGCTTTTAGAACCTTTGCTCTAATCTTTTTGGCAGCCACAGCAAATAAAGCTAACCTGATGGGGTTACATAACGATCTATACCAGCAGGTAAGCTGCACATTTCTTCAAGCAAGGCTCTGTTAGCATTTTCTTCTGATAAAAATGAAATACTTTTTTTCCTGTGAGCACAGAAATCTCTCTCTCTCTCTCAATCTGCCCACCACCACAAACAGATAATTAATCATATATTCTATTTGTGGTGCCCTCACTACACAATAGTTCAGGTATGGCAGTATTTCCATGTCATCCATCTAAGAAGGAATGGTCTGCAAGTATAGTTCTCTAGATGCCATTATTAATTCCAGATCAGTCAATGAGTTTTTAAAATGATCATACAATCATAGAATAATTGAGTTGGAAGGGGCCTATAAGACCAGGAATCCAAATCAAAGTAGATCTGACAGATGGTTTTCCAATTTTCTCTTAAATGTCTCTTCTCGCATTTGTAAAGATGATATCATGTACCAAATCTTGTTGGTAGAACAATGCCTACAATTTTATTAGTGTCTTGTGGGTAGAATTACTTTCTAATGTTAACCTTTGGTTCACTTAAATGAACAGAAGTGAATGAGAGAATAAAATGAGGTGGCCTTTCGAAACAGGAGTTGGTGCAAACATGCAACCTCTGTTTCAGACAGCAAAATTTAGCCACATAATGGTCAGCTGTGTTAATAAACATTTTCAAATAAAAGAACAGAGCCTTCTTCACCCATGCAGAGATTGATGGCAGCCCATCTCAGCACAAAGAAGTGTGTCTTGTGAACTAGGAAAAAGGGGTCAAAACAAATCTTGAAAATATATTTTATAAGGTCTCTAGATCAGCCATTCTCAACCTTCTGCCATAAACACAAAATGACATAAATATAGGCCAAATGAGCATTGTATAAGTCACATAAGAAACCTTAGAAGGTGGTGTGTGAAGAATTGTTTCCAGTCCGTGGCCCCTTCAAATTTGAGAATGCCTGCTCTGGATCATCTATTTTACTCATTCCCATATCTCTTCACTATAAAGAGTTTATGCTAGAATTTCCCCACGAAACGTTTTCAGAGCCAGCAGTGCCAGCAGAATCAACACAAGTCCCTAAGTGAGATTAACAATACCATGATCATAAATTGCTTTTTGAACATATTGGGAATGGAGGGAGTGTCTGTGATCAAAACCCTTCTAGTTTTAACACAGTCAAGAATTTTCCATGTTGGCTATCCATGCCAAAAAGCCAGGTTTAGGAAGCTAAACCTGATTGCCTTAACAGATGTCCACCACAATCACCAATGCTACTGGGCAATACCATCAATTGTGGCTGCTTACAATACACCCACCATGTATTCGCAATGTTTTTCAGAGCAAAACTGAGATGGGAAGGATGCCTGTGATCAGCAAAAATGCAGAACCTTTTCAATCCTGTTTTGTGATAAAAGCTAGCTGAGTCTTGCCACAACCCTGAACTTCGGTGTTTTCACCTCCCCATTCATTCTTGCACCATTTTTGTTGGACAAAGAACATAAGAGCTACTTTTGTGTCATTTTTGGTAATGTTTCAGTACCTTTGATAAAAGGAATCACACAACAATTGAGGGATCCCGCCAACGAAATCAAGTCATAAGTTGCACACACACCCCAGACCACTTGAGGGCAGAAACTGAGTGCATTTCTGCAGACTTACTAAAACCACAGACTGTTCTAGACAAATTAATTCACCAGTTCTATGTTGGGGTATGTCCTGATGAAAGTAAAATGATGCCACCCATGGCAGAATTCATCATTGCTACACTACTATTGGGGCAACAGCTCTTCAAATAATGGTCAGTAATGGTTAATCCCAGGTATCTTATACAAGGGGCTCACCTGTAAGTCTTTCCAAGGCATCAAATCCATGCTTCAGTGCAACAATATCAAGGAAAGAAACTGTACCATCCTCAAATCTACATGAGGTATGAAAAGGAAGAAATTAGATTGTGATTAATGCTTTGCTACTGTTCATATAAAAGCTAACAAAAACATAAAATATCAGCAGAAGTCACTTGCTTATTTTCTCGTATACTGATACTGACCTAGCTGCAGCAATACTTTTGTAGCTGCAGAGACATGAATTTCCAGGGGAGGGATTTCAATGGGAACAAAAAGCAAGTAATTAGTCCCAGGCATATGTGAGATTAACAGCACAAGCTTCTATCTGCCCTGTGATGTAGTGGAGCCAGGCCTCACAGTGTTGGAGCCCTGGGACTTTCTCAGTATGAGGGATTTGGGAGCAGGCCTCCTTGGTGGTTATCCCTGATTTATGGAATGCCCTCCCCTCTGAGGATACGTTGGCTTCCTCTCTCTTCTCCATTTGGCAGCAAGTGGAAAGATTTTTGTTCCATCAGGCTTCTAATATTTAATATCCAGTTTTAACAACTGCCCTGTACTGACTGCGAAAATATTCTTTTAAATGTATTTGTATGCTTTTAAATGTTTTAATTTGTTTTATAACATTATTTAATATTCCCCCCTTTAATAAATTTTTAATCTTTATTGTATGTTGTTTTAATTCTGGTCTCATTTAATTATTTGTGAGTCACATTGAGTCCCATTGCTCATAGGAAAAATAGCATAGAAATGCAGTAAACCAACAAACACATGCACAACAAGGACAATGACCTTCTGTTCACTTCATGTTTAGGTGCAATCTTCACAACAGCAGGGAAAGAACTAGATTTTCCAAGGAACAATATGTTGTTGGAAGTAGTCCTTGTTATCAGGCAAAGAATCTGCTGTTGACTTGCTCTGGCTTGGTCAATTCACAGCTGTTAGCTTTACAGAATGCTTGTTTCACATTTGAAATATGGGCTGATCCAGCTGATCCATTTTTGGCCTAGGAGGCGGTTAGCCATCGAGACTGTCATGATGAGTATTTACACTCTCCAAATTACCACACCACCACTTTTGAATATCCCCTCAGAACTGAATCAGTTTAAGGCTGTGACCACATGATCAACACCAGTATGGAGTTTGCTGCGGTTATGAGTTGACTCAAAGTTTTATTTCCTGATCACACAAGCATTTTAATGGATTTTTGTGTGTGTGTGATGCTGTTCAAGACTGCAAGAACATCCCAGTTCCCTTCTTATTTTTTTTTCAAAAATGTATTTATATGAGATTAGAGCTAGATCACCTTATCACTTTATCACTAGTACTGATAAAAATTACAAATAAACCATAAAGATCTCAGATGAAATAAAATTTTACTGTGGTATGTGGTGTTTACTGTGGTACGTGGTGTGGTACATGTTAAGAACTTTGGAATGCTGTCACCTCTTCCTGAAAACTGTATACAGTGGTGCCTTGAATTATGAATGTCCCAACTTACGATCATTTCGAGTTACAACCAGCTCCGGCCGCAAAATTTTGTTTCTACTTGCGAATGGAGCTTCCACTTATGAACAGAAAAAGGCAGGGGGAAAAGGCAGGAAATTCAAATTGCTAACTGTAGGTGGTGAAAGAGGCTGCTTCTTTGTAGCTCTTTCGCCCCAACGGTTAGACTGAGTGCGATCGAGGAGGGACTGCCTGGCTTCTGCTTCTCAGTGAGCATGTGTGTGTTTGCCGGGAGGCTTGGGACTGCCTGTTAGGTAAGGTAAGGTAAGGTGCTGTTTTCTGCTTTTTAAAAACTGTTCTGGGTGTTTTTGCAGTGTGGTTTTAGGCTGGGGGATTTATGTTTCTGTGCAGTGGTGGGTCTCAGGGAGTTTGTTTGTTTGTTTGGGGTTTCCCCCTCATTTCCAATGGGTCTTGGGGGTTTGGTTACTTTTGGGGTTTCCCCCACATTTCCCATGGGTCCTGCATGCTTCCCTTGCTTTTTCCTTTGTTTTCTTTGCATTTCCAATCTTGTCCCTTTGTTCTCTGTGCATTTCCAATCTCCTCCATTTGTTTTCTGTGCACGTGCAATGGGTCTTGCACACTTGATGGCTTTTCATTCTCTCCCCCTTTTTATCATGTTCCCAGGGGGTTTCAACAGGCAAAAGTCCAATATATCAGTCCAATACCAGAAGTCCAGAAGATGCAAAGCAGATACCAAAATGCCAAAGCCAAAGCACAAACGGTAGTCAGCACTCAGAGTCCAAAGCCAAGGGTCCAGAGTACAAGATGTAAGGTAAGAAGGAGCATGGATGTGAGCCAGGGTGTTGACTTGTTGCTTCCACAAACTTCCAAGCCTCTGGGTGCGCAGACACACACACACACACTTACTTCCGTAGCCCTTTAAAAACAATAAAGCCAAACAGCAGCATAACTGCTGTGAAGATATGAGGATGAGGAGACAAAGGCCATTGCCTAGAGTGGCCTTTTAGGCCAGATGGGCGGGGTATAAATAAACAAACAAACAAACAAACAAACGAATGAATGAATGAATGAATGAATGAATGAATGAATGAATGAAATAAAAGAACACAGCCCACCCTAGTACAAAAGGATAAAGGAAGCAAACAGGTTTTGCCAGGCATCAAGATGTTAGAAGTTCATTTTCATCCCCCTTCCCAGGACTCAAAATGAAGACGTGAGACAGTGATATGAATTAAATACAGGCCACACTTTATTAAATCAATTCAGATTATAGATATCATTGTCCTCATCAAATGAAGGGGCCTGTGGTAGTGCAGAGAAAGAAATGCAGGGTATCCACAATACCCATATCAGTCAATGGGCGAGTCCCAGGCCCCAGGTTCCAGCGGTCTTGACGACAGCAGGAACCCGGACGGCGTCTAATAAACATCCCAGACCTTGAGCCATCTTTATTTGATGACTGTTGGTCCGAAAGTGGCCCAGCGCATCTTCCTGCCGCTGGCCCTGTAATCGCATGATCCGCAGAGCCAGGAGGTAGGATGCGCTGTTGGCTTACCATAATTATCAAAGGGACACACCGAGAGAATCAGTTTTTTCCCACACTACCCATCAGTTTGAACAAGAATAACCACCAAACAAATGCCAACAACCCTTCTCCAGTGTAGGATAGGTAAAAAATCCCTCCATCCAATGGCCAATCAGGATAAAGGTCAAAAATTCCTGTCCGGCCCCATAAAGGAGACCAAAATCACACTAGAAAGAGGGTGGGTAGGCGGGTGCCCGAACAGAAAGAGGACACGTCAGGGGCGCACGTTCCTTTAAATAGTTGCTCACCCCCTCCGCGTGACCGGAGCTTGCCTCACATCCTCCGGATCCGAGGAGGGCCAACCCAGTCCTGCAGTTCAAGGAAGTTGAAATGTCTTTCCTGCAGCCGGAACCTTTGTTCTATAGAATGGGGCAATTTTTTTTGTTTGTTTACAACAGCGCTCAGTCATGGGAGCCTCTGCCTTCAGCAGCATAACTGCCAAGGTCCTTAGACCCTTTCCTCCGTACCTTAGCAGACTGGACCCATCCATTTTTCAAAGTTGTTTCTCTGTTTTGAATAAGACTATTTGAGGCCCAAAATAAGTCCACAGGGCAGCCTTTAAATGGCAACCAGTACCAGCTAGAAACTCTGGAGGGTTTGGTTGGCCATTTCTTGGCTGACAAAAATCTTTCTTCCCAGGTGAAGCATGTTGGATGGGTCTGCAACACCACACTGGCTAACTTTGAAGGCAGTGTATGGCCTACTCTGTCTACAGATTGAAGCTTTCCACCTTGATGAGAATTAGGTTAGAGTGAAACATAAAAGACAAGATGGGACATCAACAGTGACAGATTTCAAGTATGAGCTTACTCTTGACCTCTTTTTGGCACATTCTGTATGATTGTGGCCTCTGTTCAAGTAAAGTATCATTATGTTCTGTAGAATGCTGAGCACAGCAGAGATGCTTTTAAATAACATATGTTAAATAGTAGATGCGGATTAGAGAGAAAGAATTTTTTTAAAAAAGGAGAGAAAACAAATCCAGCCATTCCAAAACAGCTCCATCCATATATGAGTGATCCAAGACTGAGCTCAGGCTCGTGAGAATGGAAATTATCATTTCACATGCTTGCTTCAGCATTTCACACGTGAGATACATGAGTTCAAACACTGGATCAGCAAGCCTGGGAATCTTATGTACTTCCATTTTCCTTTGGCAATGATCTGATAAATTTCCCTACTCCCTCATGCCCTCAAAAAGGAAAGGCAAGCCACAGCAGGTGTTCACACTCCTTAGAGGGTCTGAATTTGAAACTGTTGCTTTAAACACTTCTATAATATTTCAGAAAGGAGGAACGAAATAAGTTGATTAAAACTAGGATAGCTGACATTCTAGTCTCTCTAGACAGAGAAATCTCATTTTAAAAAATTCATTGGAAATGTAAGGTGCATTGGTAGGTTTCAGGAAAGATAATTAGAATAGAATGTCATAATACTTCAATTAAGCCTTCTACAGCAATTATGAGGCAAAGCAATCTCTGAAGTGCTCTATCAGCATAGTCCTATTTAATTTCATGTGCTGCTGGAAACAGAGGTTTCTGCTATACACATTATGCCCCATTTTACAGTGTCTACTTTTCAGACAGACTATGGCCCTTGATATAAACTGATAAATGATCAGTCATGTAAACACTGAAGCAACATACTCATAAGCAGCTTGTAAAGAAAGCTCAGAATGTTACTTTTAAGAAGAATGAATATAATTATCTGCTGAAGCTCTCCATAACTGAGCAGCAGTAGGATAGTGCTCTAGGCTTCACTGCTTGGTTATAGATGGTTTCAGCACATCATTATGCTCATTTCTCCAAAAAGTAACTTTCCAAACTCTGCTTGCAATTCATCACATTCTAGTCTGGATGTACATAGTGATAACATGAAATGTGCACAACGGTTTTTGCTTAAGTGTGTTCTTGAAGGCTTCACAACTGGGATCCGATGGTTGTTCTGGGTTTTTCAGTCTGTTTTGCCATGTTTTGGATGTTTTTCTTCTTAATGTTTTGCCAGTCTCTATGGCCAGCATCGTCAGAGGACGAGCTAGAACTCTGTCTATGTTCTGGTATAGTGTGTAGGAATGTTGAGTATTTATAGCTGTGGGATCAGGTGTTGTTTTTTCAGGAGATTTGGTGTTTTTTGTGATCAGAGTGTTTTTAATGGGTTTTTGTGATAAGGGGAGATATTATCTGTCACTGTGATTGATGGGTGTTGTTGGCTAGTCTTTTTGGACAACACCAGCAATCATTATGTTAGATTGCACAGGGAAGCCATTGAAATCCACAAACACCAGCACAGCTTCAACAAAAAAGAAAAAAGTCTTAAAATCAACGAAGCCTGGCTCCCAACACTGAAAAATACAGCCTGCAAAAAGATCAATGAACTCTACCCAATCACAAGGACCAGTGATCAATGCACACAAAAGAGTAACCAATGACACCCATTAACCACAGTGACAGATCATCTCCCCCTTATCACAACAAAACACCCATAACAAAAAAAAAATACCCTGATCACAGGAAACACCCAATTTCCTGAAAAGAACAAAAACCTTATCCCACAGCTACAAATAATAATCCACACACACTACACCAGAACACAGAGTTCTTTGAAGATGCCAGCAGCAGAGACTGGGAAACGTTAGGAAGAAAAACCTCCAGAACACAGCCAAACAGCCCAAAAAATCCACAACAATAAATTTTAGTTTTGTTTTTAAATTGCAAGGTAGAAAGCACTGTTTCTATTATTTTTAAAGGAGCTGTTTTCTTGGCCAGAAAATTCATCTCACCATTATGGCAAATCAGAGATTAGGCATCCTTCAGTCTTGAGATACTGTGGTAATGTGCTCTGTATGGAGGACTTGGAACAGCATCTAGTGTGGCTGAGGAGGCCAATTCGAGAATGACAGTCCCTTCCACACTGAAGACAAATGCAATCTGTCCCCTGTCCAGCTCCCTGATTTTGCTAGTTTCGGATCTGCCTCTTTGCCTCGGCCTGCTGGACAAGGGTCTCTTCAAATTGGGAGAGGCCATGATGCACCACCTGCCTCCAGGCTGAACGCTCATTATGGCAAATAGCCTGGAAATTAAATACAAGACTCTTCAACCCTGCAGTCTGCTTATGTTTAAGTTCTACATCCACACATTTGTTTGGAAGAGGCAGAATGGGGACCATTACACTAACTTTGCCCTCCTACTCCTTGCTACCCTCTACATGTGAAAGTCATGCCTAGAAAGAAGAGACTCTTATATCCATGGAGGTTCTCCCTGACATGTCTTCCAGGTCTGTAAACTCTTAGTGAGAGTTTTCATAAACTGAGCAGCCTCTCCAGACAACCCACAAAATACAGAGTGACCAGTATGGTGAGGGAAGCACTGCTGCTTGTACACTTTTCCTGTGCTCCCTCTCCATATAAGTAGTATGTCTTGATCAGTAAAACTGGTAAATTTTATGTTCTTCTATCTTCAAATATTATTCTATGCCACTAAAAGGCAGCACAGCAAAGATAAGTCAAATGGCTGATCTGATTTTGCATCTCCCTGAGACTAGACACAAGGGCAACAACAGAATTACTGCCACAAGCAGTGGGCAGATCTTCTATTCCTATTGATTGCTCTCTGTCTTCTTCTGTGCAGTAGGCCATCTATGAAAGCAGGTTCATCAAAAGTCAATGACATCCTCAGATGGACAAGATGTAATGCTTTATAACAATCGAGCCAGCAATAATTACTAGTACATCTGTTCAGAAGATCTTCTGTGAAATTTCCCTTCTTTTGTTTTGATTTGGAGTACCTCACACAGCAGGCTTTTGTTTTTATTTCGGGATATCTCACAGAGCAAGTGCTAGACACTTGCCAGAACTGGGGAACTTGTGTGTAAAAGGGAGAGAAATCCAGTCCTCTGCAGTGTGCTCAATTCAGAAAGAGAAAGACATGCAAATCTAAAAATCTATCAGTAACACAAGATGTATACAGTATCTACAACATGTACACCAAAACCATGACCCAACCTGATTTCAAGAAAATGAAATCATAATAAATCTACAGATTGTAAGTCCATCCAAAAATGAATGCCATGTTGTTGGTTCTCCTGATGACAGCAAAAGCCCTTGCAATCAAATGCTTGAACATGACAATATGTCAATATACAAAGTGGACATCAATCAGTTCAGGGCGCTGTGCAACAGCCTCAAATTTCTGAGATGGACAGCAGGACTGGAATCAGAGTTACACAGGCACCATGGGATCATGTTGTACAGGGAAAGGATTAGCACAATCAGACTATTTACATGTACTTTCAGATTTTTCTGTTTTTCATCTGTATTCTCATTTACCTAGTTACCTAACAAACGGTTCCTTTTTTCATGTTTTTTTTCACTTTCTTCCCTCCACTGCATAACACGGTTAGAAGGACTCTTTCGCATCATGACACTGTAATGAGACTAGACAAGAAGATTGATTGATGGAAGAACACAGTGAGAGATCCAGCTCCCACCATTTTCCCCCAGAAAATATATCAATATAGACAACACCTCAGAGAGTGCAGCCCTAGACGTCCTTTCTGGCCACATCAGCTTTTATGTTGACCTCATGAACAGATAAAAGCAGGCCTGAAAACAATTATTCACCTTGTTATCAGTGGTGAATAAGAAATAGGTATAGGTGCTGGTGGGGGGCTGTGGAGAGCGGAATTTTGTAAACTAGAAGAAGGTTGTCTGGTTTGTTCTTCCTTTCAAGCCAGCAAGCTTGGACTAATACAGAATAATAGAACTGGTGTAGTCTAATAAATCTATAGTATTTATACCATGGAGGACTATTTCAACTCCCCATCATAATGGATCTCACAAAGGTGATTTTGAGAGGACCATGGTTCTCTCTCTACCAGGCAGGATTGTTTTGAAGATAAAATATCCCCACATAAATAATCCCTTAAAAATACAGTGGACCCTCTACTTACGGAATTAATCTGTATTGGAATGGTGGCTGCAGGATGAAAAGTCTGTAGGTCGTCTCCATTGACCTACAATGCAGTGAAAACCAATTAATCCCATAACCAGCCGTTTTTGTTCCATTTTGGGTTTTTTTTCTGGTCTGTAGGTCGATTCCCTGGCTGCAAGTCAAACCTAAATTTTGCGGCCAGAGAAGTCTATAACTTGAAAAGTCTGTAAGTCAAGCCGTCTGTAAGTCGAGGGCCCACTGTACCCCAACTCATATGACAGATCTATAGGATCCTACAACTGGAGGCAAAGTATTTGATTTAAATCATGATTTAAATAAAACAAAATGGATTTTTACAACTTAAATTTTTTTAAAGCTATTTTTAAAATTTAAATCATGGTTTAAATCAATTTTATTTTTAAAAAAATCATTGATTTTTGTCCAACATGGTTGGAGTACACAGGAATCAGAGTAGCGAGTAGGTAGCTTGTTCTGGGTGTTTCTCATAGATCCTGTCCTTCAAAAACCTGGAATAGTAAGGGTTTTTATGTTCTGCAATCACATGCAAAGCATGAAACCTGATGATAATGCAAACTGCAATGCTAACTGGAGGAGGGTTGCACATTTGCCTGCCTTGACCATGCCACCAAAATTCACTGTAATTTGTTTAGAAGACAGACAGATAGACATGAAATCTCTATATGTAATTGTGACATTATGGAATCTTTGATCATGGCTGTGAATATTTGATATTACAGTTTGTGACATGAACTAGATAATAATTTGTTCTTGATGAATGATGAAAGCATTAGTGTGCATCACTCCTCTAAAGCTGGGATCAAATTAATTATTTTTGTTCTTTTGGCCAAATGTAAGCTGGCTGTGAAATGTACGTTTGGGAGGCTAGAAGGGCAAGAGGATCAATTAAAACTAGTATGTGAGCTGCAACTGTTCCTGGGAGGTCTATCTGGGCTCCCGGATATCTTAGTTACATATCTTAGTTACATCCTGGCTGGATTACTGTAATGTGCTCTACATGGGGTTGCTTCTGGAAAGTGCTTGGAAACTTCAGCAAGTCCAAAATGCTGCAGCCAGATTGCTAACTGAGACTGTTCACAAGGATCACAAATCCCCCAATTACAGCGGCTCCACTGGCTGCTAATATTTCTAAACATAAATCAAAGTGCTGGTTCTAACCTATAAAGCTTTCAGTGGCTTGGGTCCAAGTTATCTCAGAGAACTTGCTCAGGTGTTAAGGTCATCAGGAGATTCCTTTCTTTCGGTCCCACTGCCTTCATAGGTGCATTTGGTGGGAACATGAGAGAGTGCCTTCTCTGTTGCTGTTCTCATACTTTGGAACTCCCTCCCACAGGAGGCCAGATTGGCCCTATCTTTGCTGTCCTTCTGCAAGCAGGCTATCACCTTCCTCTTCAGGCAAGCTTTCCCTCTGTGACTGGCTGCCTGAGTGAGTTTTTTAATGGACTGTTATGCTTTACTGCTTCAAATGCGTTTTTGGCGTTGCTTTTGTTTACTGTTTTTTAGTGTGGTGTCATTTTATCCCTTTTAGTATTTGTATAATAATAATAATAATAATAATAATAATAATAATAATAATAATAATAATAATAATAATAATAATAATAATAATAATAATAATAATAATAATAATTTATTGTCATTGTAAGTATATACACAGTATACCCGTACAACGAAATTCACAGACGCCGAGAGACCAGACACATGCACACACATAAAATTCCCCAAACACTTCCCACCCACTAAAAGTCCCCCACTAAAAATACAAACATCTACACCGCAGGCCAAGTAACACAGTCCAACTAATTATTCACTACTGGTGGTCTTTAAGTTCATTATTAATTGCAATTATAGCTCTGGGATAAAAACTGTTTAGAAAATGTGTGGTCCGAGTCTTAATTGTTCTATATCTTCTGCCAGACGGTAACAGTTCAAAAAAGTTATAAGCAGGATGGGAAGAGTCTCTCAGGATGCTGTGTGACTTCCTCAGACAGCGGGATGTGAAGATGTCATCCAGTATACTTACTGTTTTTAGCTTTAAATGAAGTTTTTTTTAATTATTTAAGCCACCTTGGGTCCTTTTTAAGGAGAAAGGTGGGGTAAACATATTTTAATTAAAATAAATTGAATAAATAGTAGAAAAAAGCAGCAACATGCCACAACCAGAAGACCTATGAAATTTGTTGTTGTTGTTTAGTCATTAAGTAGTGTCCGACTCTTCGTGACCCCATGGACCAGAGCACGCCAGGCCCTCCTGTCTTCCACTGCCTCCCAGAGTTTGGTCAAATTCATGTCGGTAGCTTTGAGATTAAGCCCCATGAAACTCTGCCTGAAGGGGTCTTGAGCTAGGAGAAGGTACTCAGAAGCAGCACAACACAACCCCTGTTCCCTCATCAACATGTAAGAAAAAAGGAAGCACATTTATCATTCTGCTTGAGCTCAAAGCAGAGAAGAACCATAGGCAGGTATTCTCATTGTATCCTCTCCAGCCCTGTTACATTTGGGATTTGTGAAAGCAAAAAAGACTATTAGGAAGCGAATCTGAGATACAGCTATCCAACAGAGCATGGATACTACTTTAGTCAGTGGCTGGAAATTACAGTACAATATTTACCCTGGCAGATTACTTTTATAATCTAGAATCTGTGAGACACTGTAGAGTTTTTACACTGGCCCATTTAAATGCTCTGCCTTCAGCCTTTTTAGCATGAAGATATTCACATATCCATTATAACGAACATTTTTACCCCTGCCAATCTGATATGGTGGAAACTGTGGAACACATCCTGTTGTACTAAACATTTTCTAAAGATTCACACAAGCCAGAGCACAGAGTTCTGACTCCTGTCCTCTGAAGATCCCGGCCACAGAAACTGGCAAAACATTAGGAAGAAAAACCTCAAGAACACGGCCAGACAGCCTGAAAAACCTACAACAACCATTCATTCAATCAACTTACTTCTTCAAATTTAAAACATTACCAGGGAGACTAGATACATTTTACTTCTCTTTCTCCTTCCCTGATTCCTCAAGCAAAATTACAGCTAAGGTTGCTAATTTCTGTGCAGTAACTAGCACAATAACAGAACAGATTAGTAAATCACTATAATAATCAAAGTAGGAACTCACACTGAATTGTAATTTGAATTTTGGTATTCTTTGTATCAATTGTAAATACTATATGCTTTGTTACTGTATCTTAGTCTTGCATATCTAACATGGCTGACCTATGGTTGTGATAATACTGAAGTTAAAAGTATTCTAAGCACTTACTTATTTATTTAACTTATATGCTGCCCACACTAGCCAAAGGTCTCTGGATGGCTGAAGATAGGTGCCCCTGGCCACCGAGTCCACCTGGGCTTCCAGAGTTAGACTGGGGTCCAGGAGCACCCCCAAGCTGCGGACCCGGTCCCTTAGGGAGAGTGTAACCCCATTCAGGGCAGGGAAATGGCCCTCCAGCCTGTCTGGCGAAGCACCCACTAACAGCACTTCTGTCTTGAGTTTCAATTTATTAACCTTCATCCAGTTCATTATCAGGTCCAGACATGAGTTCAGCACAGAAACCGCCTCACCTGGATTGGTGGAAAACAAGAGGTAGAGCTGAGTGTCATAAGCATATTGCTGACTCCTCAGCCCAAACCTCCTGATGACCTCTCCCAGCGGTTCCATGTAGATGTTAAACAGCATGGGGGACAGTATCGAGCTCTGAGGAACTCCATGACATAAACGCCATGGGACAGAGCAACTGTCCCCCAGCAGCACCCTCTGGACACGGTCAGCCAGGAAGAAGCGGAACCACCATAAAGCAGTGCCCCCTACTCCCAACCCAGCCAGCCTATCCAGAAGGACACCATGGTTGATGGTGTCAAATGCCGCTGAGAGGTCCAGGAGTATCAACAGGGTCACACTCCCCCTGTCTCTCTCCAGGCAAATGTCATCGTACAGGGCGACCAAGGCAGTCTCTGTACCAAAACCTGGCCTGAAACCCGACTGAAATGGATCCAGAAAATCTGTTTCATCCAGCAGCGCCTGGAGTTGCCCAGCCACAACCCACTCCAACACTTTGCCCAAATAAGAGAGGTTTGCCACTGGTCGGTAGTTAACCACCAGCCTTGGTCCAGGTTAGGCTTTTTTAGGAGTAGCCAAATGACTGCCTCTTTCAAGGTGGTAGGGACCACTCCCTCTCTCAAAGAGGCATTCATGGCCTCCTGGACCCAGGTGTGAAACCCCCCTCCGGCAGATCTTCCAATTAGCTAAGATGGGCAAGGGTCGAGAGAAGTGGTGGTAGAACCCTGTTCACATCCTCAGGTCTCAACAATTGAAACTCATCCATTAATACTTGACCTAAGCCCAACACACTGGATACATCCTCTGATTCTGCACTAATGGTGGAGTCCAACCCACTGAGAATCTGAGCGATTTCCCCCTCAAAATGAATGGCAAACTCATCACAGCAGTCCAGGACCTCCAGCGGATTTCCTGGTTGAAGAAGATCCCGGACCACCCAAAACAGCTCTGCTGGATGGCATTCTGAGGAACCAATAAGGCTGGAGAAATATTGCCGTTTTGCCAGCCATATTGCCACGAAATAGGCCCGATAATGGGCTCTAAATTGTGGTCTATCAGACTCCCGACAGGATTTCCTCCACCTGCGCTCCAGCCATCTCTCCTCTCGCTTCATCACCCGCAGTTCAGAAGTATATCAAGGAGCTATCTGGGCTCTGTGTGCAGGGAGAGGGTTCTTAGGTGCAATTGTGTCAACCACCCAGGTCATCTCCCTATTCCATAGGGTGACCTGAGCTTTGACAGGAGCGCCGACCACATCAGACGGATAATCCCCCAGAGCATTCAGGAAACTATCTGGATCCATTAGCCTCCGAGCATGGATCATCTTAACAGATTCCCCCACCCTTGCAGAGGGGAGAAGAAGCTAATAGACTAAACTTGAACAGAAAGTGGTCTGACCATGACAATGGGGTCACAACCAGCCCCTCCACATCCAAACCACCATCTTCCAGTCCTGTTGAGAAAACCAGGTCCAGGGTATGGTCCTTCTCATTTGTTGGGCTGATGACACATTGAGACAGCCTCGTGGTTGTCATGGCGGCCATGAAGTCCTGAGCCGCCCCAGTCAAGGCAGCCTTGGCATCGATGTTGAGGTTCCACCAGCACCAACAGCCTGGGAGTCCTCAACACCAGGTCTGAGACTACCTCTGTCAGCTCAGGCAGGGAGACTGTTGGTATGCAGCAGGGTGGGTGGTACACCAACAGAATCCCCAGTCTGACTCGCAAGCCCAACACACAATACAGGCCCTCAAGACCTCCTCTCAAAGGGATAGGAAGTCTGGTCAAAGAGATAGAACTCCTGTAGACTATAGCAACTCCCCCTCCCCGACCCTCCCAGCGACATTGGTGCTGGACCGAGTACCCAGGCGGACACAGCTGGGAGAGGGGAACACCACACTCTTCTCCCATCCAGGTCTCAGTAATGCATACCAGGTCAGCACCCTCATCCAGAATTACATCATAGATGACGGCAGTCTTACTTTGTACTGACCTGGCATTCATCAACAGCACCATGTGGCTCAAGGGTTTGCTGATATGGTTTACTTGTGGCCTCCAGCTTTCTACAAACAAGCAGGGCCTCTTGTAAATCCCATTATGATTGTAATTTAACACAGGATAATTTATCTCTTTTGCCACTATTAACTATAATGTTTTAGTTAAATTTCCTTAATGTGTTATGGTGTCACCAAAAGGTAAAGGAGGAATCACATATAGTTCAAACACCAGCTCATGCTGTACATTGTAGATGTTGAGGCAGTGATAAAATCATTGAGCATTTCTCTTCCTACTAATAGCTTGTTTTTTTAAAAAAAAAATCTTTTAAAAGTATCAAATTACTTTTGAGAAACAATAAAGTGCAACTTTTATAGTAAAGAAGAACAATTTGCATCTAATTCATTCAGATTTGTAAACTATCTCACATACTTTGCTGTCTTAAACTCAGGCAGCTGTAAGTAAAATAACAGCTCCTTAGGAGTTGTCAGGCCATGCTGATCTTTCATACGTTGCCTACATTTATGAAAGCCTGTTTTCCCCATACATATTAATGTTTGCCTTTATAGGCTATAATTACTTGGAAAAAACCCAGCTGAGATTAGATTTCAGTTTTAATTAATAATATGAGTAAAGTTATTACAACACCATTTATCATGCTGTCTGAAATATAATTTGGAGCAATAATATTAAGACCTGCATCTGTGTGAAAATAAGTCTTCTTGAAATGTCCTGCTGAACATTTTTAAAGCTTACTATATGCAGACGGTTTTACAAAAAAGCTGCTTCAGTTAAAAAAGCAACATGAGGATAAATTCCCCCAACCCCATAGAAAGCTACAAAACCTATTTAATTCTTTAATGGAACATGGTAAGTAACTTTGTTACTTAAAAGCTTAAAAAATGAAATAAAAACATTTTGGCAAGGAAGGTGTAAAAACTGTTGCAGAATTTTAAATTCTGGTAAAATTTTCTTTTTGCTACATAAGAAAAGTACAGACATCCACAGAGGAGAATAGCTACAGGTTCCCCAGAGTCCACTCCTTTTTCATTAACTAGCACTTAATTAACTCCCAATAACTCACTCTGAATCATTTGTAGGAGAAAGAATAAGGAAAAAAAGTACTTCTTTACTTACAGTTGCTTGAAATTACAGACTTGTGTATACTGCGTCCTTTACTGCTCACATGCTAGCAACCCACTGAACAGATCAACAGCAACAAAACAATTGCTACCAACCAACTAACAAGAGGGATAAAAGACTCAGCAGAGAGGTGGGGCTCTCTTTGAATTAAGAAAACTGGGAGTAATGACTGGTTAGTGCTAGATAGTCACTCCCACCTAGAAAAGCCCCTCCCATCCACTCAAACTATAGGCAGCATGTCAAGTTGTAAGCAAAATTCCAACACAAACAATGATAAAATCGTAAACCAGCATTATGCAAACTCCATTTTAAGGCAAATCACTTTCTAGCTATAAAAGTGTATGAGTCTGATCCAGAATTAGTCAAATTCAGACCCATTGAAAGATTACATTTGTCATGTATTTGTCAAAGTTGTATCCCACCCTTCTTCCAAGTGGTTCACAGTGACAGTTACTGCATTCTTAATTTACCTCCCCATATTTACCAAGTAGTTTAGACTTGCTTAAGACCACTCAGTTAATTTCATAACTGAAATGGGATTTGAACCCTGGTCTTCCACATTCTAATACAGCACATGAATGATTGTAGTGTGTCACCTGATCCATAGTTATTTCAAAAATTAATTGAGCAAGGAGGCTGAAGACTATGTACCCATGTAAGAGTTAAACATAAGTACTACAGTATACCATATTCATCATATTTTACAGAAAATGTGCATATGTGGTAATATCACAGTGCGTTCTCTTTTGACCTTTGGTCTGCATGACATTCTACTACAGTCCAGATCTTTCTGAGGTCAAGCCACCAAAAAGGTAGCAAACACCAAACAATGTTCATCTGCTAGATAGGAGCTACTGCATACATGCTCGAATTGGATGTAAGAATCATTCAAAAAAGTAGGGAACACAAGGGTTTAAACCAGATTTTTAAAGCTTTAAACAAAAAGCTACAGACCTCGGATTATATGCCTATCTTAATACAGTGCTTTCCAGATTTCTGACAGCTGTAGCATCCCTTTTCTCTGAATTAAAACTGCAGGTTTTATTTTTATGCCTTCCCAAGCATTTATTTTTTATAGCATCTATATATATATATGAACTGCCTACCTTCTGAGAAGCTCACTCCTCTGTACTTCTCCATGAATGATATTGCTATGGGATTGCTTCATGGTTAGGGGGGGGGAATCAAGCCCCAAACTAAGACATGTACAAGCATCAGTAAGTAGGTAACACACTCTGAGGACAAGAAATTATGCTGTGACTTAATGAGCTAATCACTTCCGAAGCAAACACACATCAGAATGACCCACAGAGGAAAATGATTAGTAAAACCATATTAAGAGCAGTGATTCTTTTAGCAATCAGTGGCAGATGGCTCCTCAGCCTTCAGAGGACACTTTCATTAGTTCATGTCTTTCAACACACTAGCAGTTCCGTCACAGTACACTAGCACACAATAGCACTATTGAGGCATTACGTCTGAAAGCAGAGAGTGCAAAATGTGTGCTGATGACATGAGGATGTACATAATCCCTGTCCTGACAGCCCTGTCCACCAAAAACTAAGGGAAACTTTTGCGTGTTCACCACAAAGTTCTCCAAAGGCTCTTCAAGGCAGCATTCAGATGAGAACTCAGATGATTAGGACTCAGAGACCTGCCTCAACAGGGCTCCTGAGCATTGAAGCACTGTAAGCATGTTCAGCTGAATAAGTTTACAAGTCCCTCTGGAAACCTTTGTGGAAAACATATGAAAGCCTTTGTCACTTCCAGTGGCACACATCCCATTCCTTACCATGATTACAATCTGCCACTAACCACTCCATTCAACTCCAAGGAAGCTATTTCAATTAAACCAGTCTTCAGTGTCAGTAATATGTTGGATGAGGATGGATAACCTGAGGCCTAATTCAGATAAGACAGAAATACCTCTGGTCAGTCAAAAGCATTTCAGTGAATATGCATCCAACCTGAAGATGGGTTTCCACATCCCCTGAAAACTCAGGTTTGCAGTTTGGTGTGGACTCAGCCTTCAGCTTGGACACACAGGTTTCAATGGCAGCCAAAAATCTATTTGAGCTGTTGAGCCATCAGCTGTGTCCATTTCTTGACGTATCTAGTGACACCTGCCATAGTCGCATCCTACCTGGATTATTGTAACATTCTGTATCAGAGCTGGTTTTGAAAAATGTTTGCAAACGTCAATTAATCCAAAATGCTGCAGCCAGACTTTAGACCAAGGATAGCTATAGGAAACACAACTCCTGTTACAGCAACTCTACTGTTTATCTGTTTATTCCTGGACTCAATTCAAAGTGCTGGATATGACCTATAAAGCCCTAAATGATTTGGCTCCAAGATATCTGTAAGACTGCATGCCTCATAAGAGGTTCTCTAGCATTGCAGATATCAAGTGGAGGCCCTTCCCTCAAACCCACCACTCTCACAGGGACATTTGGGGAGAACATAAGAGGCAATCTTTCCAGCAAATGATCCCAGCCTGTTCAACCCCCCTCCTACTAAAGACTAGGCTGGACCCATCTCTCCTTTCCTTATACCAACACGCAAGAACGTTACATGTCTGGCAGTTTTTTAGCAATGAAGCAGGCTATAGAAAGAAGAACTTGTAAAGGGAGAGGCTGCATTTTTCTTTTTTTCAAATGTTTGAATTTAGCAATTTATTAATTTTCATAGAATAATGGAATGAAGTAGTTGAAAGGGGTCCATCAAGTCCTATCCCTGCCCAATACAGCAACCCAGGTTAATCTGATGAATCTCTCGAATGCCCCCAGTGTTGGAGTGCTCACCACCTTCTGAGGCAAATAGTTTCATTCTTGTATTGCTCTATCAGGACGTTCTTCCTGACAGTCAGACGAAATCTGGCTTTCTGTAAACTGAGCCCATTTTTATGTGTCCTGCACTCTGGCATGAGTCTACACAATCAAATGCCTTAATAATATCTAATAAAATTATACCTGTCTTTACCTTTTGTTTAGAAATTCCATTTATTACATTTAGCATTCTCCTCACTAACTTCATTTATGTTATTCACTTCAAAATCACATTTTTAGAAATGACGGTTGCAGCCCCTTCTTGACCTTGAATTTCCATAACCTTTTTAATAAATAGCAGACCAATTTAGTTTAACTTCATTAACACCTTCTTTTGCTTGATGAATTTCTTGTAAAGATATTATAACCACTTCCTCCAAGTTTAATAACATCTTTTCCTCTTTATAACACTCCCCAGGCTGTTCATATTTAAAGCTGATATTCTTAGAATTGCAGAGCTGAATAATCGAGTCCACCCTCTGTTCAGGAGGCACAGTTAGGCTTTGAACTCCCAGTTTCTAGCTCTATGGTTGGGAAATGAACTCATAAACTCTACACATCTGAGCTATCCAGGAGATTTTAATCTGTTAGCCATAATTATTTACCATTATTTCTCCCTTCTGGTCCCAAGTAGAGAACACTTCCCGAACACACATTAAAAAAGCAAACAATACCCCAAGCTTGCCATCCCCACACAAAATTTTCCCCTCTTTTTATCTACCAAAGATCCAACATCCTGACCATTGTTTGCTTTGTAACCCTCCGGGTGGGGGAGGTTCTGCCCACAATCTTCAAACCAACAGCCACCCCAATTATCCCATTTTTATGTCCTATTCCCTACTTCTTTATACCACCCCTACTTCTTTAAACTAACTCTATTTAGTTTTTCCTTCCCTTTTATTTATTTATTTATTTATTTATTTATTTATTTATTTATTTATTTATTTATTTATTTATTTATTTATTTATTTATTTATTTATTTATTTATTTAATTCAACCTGTATGCCATCTGCACTCTGCAAGAGTCTCCTTCTACCTTCAACCTCATACCCATTTAAGTGATGTCTCCCCCCCCTCCTTACCTATACTTCTTCCTAATCTATTGCGCACACTTCCATTCTAACTTCAGGCTTGTATCTACTACAGCAGCTCAAAATATACAGTATTTATTTTAGGGCAACTCTTCTATTCATATTTTAACTTATTTTATCATCCACATACCCTCTAGCTCTCTAAATTATTTAATAGTTCACCCATCCCTATGTGGCCATTTAACTTTCTCCTCCTTAGCTTGCTTTATCTGGAGTTATTTCCTTCCTTGCATTTTAAAATTCTTTACACATTTTGCTTCCTTTCTTATGCTCGTAGCCTCCTTTTAGGGGTAGAACCCTATTACTCTGAGGAATTTTAATTTACCAGTTTACATCCCTTTTCCCACCTTAATATTGGTTTCCCTCTGGAATTCCCATTAATATTGCTTATTTGTTAACAAATAGTTCTTCAGATTTATATGTAACCCCATCATATGTATCTAATAGGCTAAATAAAATGAAGTTCAGTGGTGTCCATATTACATCTTTAAATCTTCAGAAAAATCTCCAAATTAACTCTTCTAAAACAGTATACCCTTTTTAATAATATATGTTATACATATCAAATAGTCCAAGAAAAAAAGTCCCAATTACAGTGGTGCCTCGCTAGACGATGATAATCCGTTCCACTGAAATCGCTGTTTAGCTAAATCATTGTCTAGCGTAAAGCATTTCCCCATTGGAATGCACTGAAACCTGTTTAATGCTTTCCAATGGAGAAGAATCGTCGTTGTCTAGTGAAGATTGGCCATAGGAAAGCCGCTTTGCCAACCGCCAATCAGCTGTTTAAATCACTGTCTTGCGAAGCTTAGGTCCCAAAAACACCTGTTTTGGGAGCACGGAGGAAGCTGTCAAAATCGTCGTCTAGCAAAAATCGGTTTGCAAAGCAGGGACCAAACATTGTCCAGCAAAATTCCCCCATAGGAATCACTGTTTTGCGAATCGCTATAGCTATCGCAAAAAGTCAATGTCTAGCAAAAAAACTGTCATGCGAGGTAACTGTCTAGCAAGGCACCATTGTAGTTTTAAAATAAATCTTTACATCCTCTTGACATTGTGGGCATTTTTAAAGTTGTTTCTTCCTCTGAGATGGAAGACTGACCAAGCAGTTTCCCATGTAGTTTGGCTTTTTGCTGGGTTGCCAGCTTCAACCATTCCTAGATGGAAATAGTCTGGCCAGAGGGATCCATGATTCAGTATTTTTTCAATTGGATTATTGTAGTGTGTAGTACATAAGATTACCCTTGGTGTTGACCTGGAAGTTTCAGCTAGTGCAGAACATAGTGGCTAGAATTGTAACTGCTGCAGCTAGATGAAGTCCTATAACACCATTTCCAAAAGAGTTGCACGGGCTGCTTATTCCCCTCCAAGCCCAATTCAAGGTGCAGATGCTTGCCTCAAAGGCCCTAAGTGCCTTTGAACCCCAAGTACTGTAGCAATGCTTCTTACCATACCAGCCTCCTATATTTTAAGGTTAGAGGAGGATCATCTCCAAGTCCACTGAGAGACTATCAATGTGTAAACAAGAGAAGGGGCCTTCTCAGTTTTAGTGCCTCAGAGCTATAGCACATCTTCCTCACAGATGTGGAATTGGTGCCCACACTTTCTGTTCATTTGGACATTTTAAATCACTTCTTATATCTCTTTTCTTATATTTGCTATTTTTTCTGATTTATTTTAATGAGTTACTATGTTTTTATTATCTTAAATATAGTTATATCACTGGTATCTTCATAAGTAAGTTCTCATTAAGTACATACACACACATATAAACAAAGTGGCTTTTTACTGGTTTTAACCTGATATTTTTTGCTACAAGCAGAACGACAAAAGTAAGGATTTAGACATCTAAATGGTCACATTTAGTCACACAAACTTGTGTAATCATCTGCTGTGCATTTGAAATTTATATTATTTGTTCAGTACAGTTTCTATTTTATTGGCCTCAGCCAATAATTATGTTGTTGTTATGTGCTGTCAAGTTGTTTCTGACTTCTGGCAGCCCTATGAATTAATTAATTCCAAAAGGTACTATCACTAAAAGTACCCAACGGTACCGCTCAGGTCTTGCAAACTAAAGGCTGTGGCTTCCTTTATTGAGTCAGTCCATCTTACGTTAAGTCTTCATTTCTCCCTATAACCTTCACCGTTTCCTAGCCTTATTGCCGTTTCCACTGAGTTCTCTCTTCTCATAATACTGTATATCCGAAGTGTCATAGCTTCAGTTTAGTCATTTTTTTCTGCTAGTGAGAGCTCAAGTTTGATTTGCTGTAAAGTCTACGTATTTGTTTTTGTGGCAGTCAATGGAATCTATAAAACTCTTACCCAGCACTGCATATTTAACAAATCTCTTAGTTTGCTCAACATCTTTTGTTGTCTAGTTTTCATATCTGAACCTCATAATTCAGAATACTATAGTATTGGCCTGGGTCTTACAGTTCAGGATCCTTTCTATTTCCTTCCTACTTGCCATTCCACGTCTCGGTCTGCTTAATTAATGACAGCATTATTGCTATTTATTTGCAGCTCTTCTCCAGTATCTGCCTTCTGACCTGAGAGTCTCATCTTCCAGAGCCTCATCTTGTTTTGTTCTTATCAGAGGGTTTCTGACATATAAAATATTCAAATATGATCTATCGTCGTCTCTTGCACACTACCAAATCAAAACTAGCATGGGTACCACCGCTGTAGTCTATGAAAGATCTTCAACCAGGGTCGCCTTCCACTACTGTTGCTGCCCAGTTACTTCTCTTCAGGAGAGGGATGCATCTGCTGTTTCACTTTTGATCTTTTCACATTGGGTGTGATATGGGGTGCTCTCTTTTCTGGTCAAACTTTGGCACAAAACTAGTATTATTGACAGCTCCACCAAATATGTCATTCTCTTGCAGAAGAAGCAGAATAAATTTGCACTTGTCATCCACATGTGGAAGAACAAGACAAGGAAGGATTTAAATCCCTCAATAACCTTTCAAAATTTCACATAGAGCAATATCAAGACACAGGTTTATAATGTTTAGACAATGCCTGAGTTTAGATGCACATTATTCTATCTCCATTCCTAGTGTGCAGTTATAATTTGACATGATGTCCAGATCAAACAATGTTCAGTGCTAACCAGGATTGCATCCAAACAATAGTTTATGAGCTAAAATTAACCATGGCTTGGAAGTGGCTCCTGATTAGTACTAAATTATCTGATTCTGATAATGATGGCAAAGTGCAATAACATAAATCAGGAAACAGTCAGTGCACACGGTAAGTATGAGGAGGATGTGTGAAAACCCGCAGCAGGTCATTACAAAAGGAAACTCATATGGAAAAATAATTAAAAGGAATTAAAGAAGATTGTATTTTATAGTTTTACCTTTCAGCCACTGATTGTTTTGGTAAATAAAAATCCTCTTCTGCTAGATATGCAGCTGCTGTTCCTCCTCCAAAATAGGTTTTCTTTAAGCAAGAAGCAATGTCATTCTTTACCAGCAGGGCACCTAAACCAGTGGGAAATCCAAATATCTTATAGAATGACAGTGGCACAAAATCTGCTGGATGAGCACTTAGGTCTAATGGAGAGGTGCTGACGTAAGAGGCTGCATCCAAGACTATACACCATTTCCCCTGAACCTTGATGGGGCAGAGCTTTCCAGATTTTATCTGTTCTATCCACTCAAGGGGATACTTAGTCCCTGAAAAATTACTCTGAGCAGGATAACAGAAAAGATGAAGCGTTTGGCAGCTCTTCTCTTCAGCTATCATGCCACTGACGTCTGAAAACATGTCCTTTGGCTTTACTGGAACAAACAAGACATTCTTTGCAGCAGGAACCCCTCTCATGCCTATTACAGATGTGTGGCTGTCAGTGAGGTAGCAAAACCGGCTGCCAGGATTCTCTGAAATTTCAGGTGCCCAGGGGAAAGCTTCTGCAATGAGCTTCAGCGCTGCTGTGCTTCCTGAGGTGAAAATGACAGTGTAATCTTCTGTCGTTGTATTGAAGTGCTGCAATATCCTGCAAAAAGAAAAAAGAAAGAACAGCTTTGAAGAGGCATACCATAAAAACATCTCCCACCGGTCATAAGGTCTTATTCTACCATATATATTAAAATCTGAGACAACAAAAAGTGTGACTACTGGCATGGAGCCTTACGTGTTCCCAAACTATATTGGTTCATTCATTAATTTGACTTCTGTACTTTCCCATCAGTGCAAATACTTTCTGGGTGGCTCACAACCCATCACAACATAATTATAGTCATACAAACAAACAGAAAAAAACACTAAGTACAATATAAACAATAAAAACTCTGTCTCTAGATGAGGGAAAAACCATGTATTTAAATGAATTAAACAAATTGAAACACATTTGAACATTCCAGGTCAATTAGTTTTTTTATTTTATTTTAATTTTTTATTGACAATCCCCTCACTTTATTTATCAGCCATGTATCTCATGACAGCCATAATAAAGCAACTTAAAGTTATAATGCAATACAATCACCTTACTTATATAATAGTTTGCCACCTTACAATCATCTATTAGTAAAATACTAATAAAAGGTAATTAACTTTCTGAAAACTGAGAGAGATAGTGCCTGGCAACTGTCTGTAGGAAGTTCCCTTCCAGAGGGAAGGGGTCATGATTGAGAAAGCACAGTTCCTGCTATCAGCTGTTTTCACTTCCTTAGGTGTCACAAATTTTAGCATCAAGGACTGTGAGGAGCGGGTGAGATGAGGAGCTATTTTGCAGGAGAGATGTTCCAACAAGCATCAAGCTCAGAAACTAATAAGGGCTTTATAAGTCATAGCCAGCACCTTGAAGTGATCACAGAAACTAACAGAGAGCCAATGAAGGCATACAATGACTGGAGTTATTTGTTCATTTATGACAGAGGTTCAAAAGGGAGGACACTTCATCCCCCCAGGCTGTACCATCTGAGAGCAGCTCTTCAGAAAGGCCTGGAACCAATAAAAAAATGCCCCCCCCCCAAGTTCTAAACTCAATAAGTGTCTCTGAAGGGTATCAAATCAAATCATTCATTATGCAGCCACAGACCCAAGTTAGAAGGGTATCATGGCCAACACACTCAAAGGCCACAGAAACAGCCAGAAGGTTACACTCCCCATCAGTATTGTATCCCTCTGGAGCTTGTCTTGCAGGGCAACCAATGCATTTTCAGTTCCATAGTGCAGCCTAAACCCCACTTTAAATGGATCTAGATGATCCATATCCTCCAAGAACACCTGCATCTGGTTGGCCACCAGCCTCTCAATCAACTTTGCAACAGGTCTTCGGTTGAAGGCATCCGTTAGGACCTTGACTCTTTGTTGATACCAGTCGATCTGAATGAGATGTCCAATGCACTATCTGGTTAGATTACAGTAAATTGGATTGATTTCAGTTAGTATGGCCTGAGGATGTGGACAACCGTAGATCTAAAATGGGTTGCTGTGCATTTGCAGTTATCAGCATATTAATGTAAAAACTGTTTTTGTCTGCAAGAGACATGGCCTCAGGCTGCACAGAAAAGTTCCACCTGTTAGTTAAAAGCAGCCTCAATTAGGTGGTCTTAACTTTATTATGGTATTCCCCCAAGAACCTTCTCTGACATTCACCAGATTGCACTCCATGAGAGCTTTCCTCCATTTGCCCGCTAGCCTTCTTTGTAATTGCTTCATTGCCCTTAACTCCTCTGTGAACCGCCTGGAAGACCAGGCTCCACAACAAAGAAGGTGTTTAGGGACAATCATGTCTACAGCTTGGGTCATTTCTAAATACCAGTGAGTGACCAGAGCTTTAACATATCAGCTTGAAACCCCCCTAGGACATTTTGGAAACCACTCAGAGCCATCATTTCTCAGGGGCAAACTATAGTAACAGGTCCCTTCATCCTATGGAGGGTTACAGTTGTATGGTGTCCAAATCTCAGCAGGAGATGATCTGGCCATGACAAGGTGGAGGACTCAGGGTTCACCACCTTCAGATCTCTGGTCTGATGTGGACAACATATTGTGGGTGTAACCTAAAACATGTGTGGGCCCAGTGGAGTATTGGGACTGGCCCATAGCAACCATAAACTGCGGATCTGTTCCAGTCAGCTGCATCTCTACATGTCTGTTGGAGCCCCCTAAAAGCAATCGTCTGGGGGACCTCAACACAGCAATAGAGACATATTCTGACAGTTCTCATAAGGAGTGTGTGGGTCACAGGTTGAGCAATACATAACACCAGTCCCATTCTGGCCTGTTGGTCCAGTGTGAGGTGAAGACATTCCAAACCTGAGCACAAAAGGACAGAGATCCTGCTAATGTTAATGGAGTTTCTATGGCAACACCCTCTCCCTGCCCTTCTGATGTGCCACGATGCTGGATTGAATATCCTGGACATACTGCTGGGAAAGGGCTACTCCACCTTCTACTCACACACAGGTTTCATTTATGCAAGTCAAGTCAGCCTTTTCATCTTCTATTGGATCTGTTATTCATTCAGATTTATTTTGGACCAACCTGGCATTTAACAGCAACTTGTGCATAGGGCGGCCGATAGTGTTACCTCGATTCTGCCAGTTGAGAAGAGGACATATATTATGCACCACCAATGACATGACCCTGCTCTCAGAAATTTTATCCATGAGATATAACAAGCATTTCTTCACCCTTTATCCCCTAGACAACATACATGACACTTGTGAACCATCTTCTCATTTGTAAAGAGCAATAACAATAACAATGCTTCCAGAGGCTTCTAAAACAATAAAGTTAATCTGTCCACCCAAAGGGTGTTGTGATATCCTGAAAAACAACAAAAAAGATGCCATAATTGTGGAGAACCTTCCCTCCCTGTAACATACTGTGTTAAGGGATTTATGGGATCACTCCATGTCATGTGGGACAATAGCTAAGTTTCATAACAGGTTCAGCACACTGCCACACACACACCCCAAAGCAGAATGCATAACAAACACAAAGTCTTGCAACACCTTTAAGAGTAAGAACTATATTTTATTGGGAGCTTCCTGGAGTACAATCTGCTTCTGAGAAATTTCAGACACAATTGTATACTCAGTGTACAGTACTGTATATACACACTTTACATTATGATTACACATTACATGAGAGCGAAGTGATACAAAGATAACAATTGCATCATTAGCACAGTTAATGATTTTTCAAAGTGGCTGTTACATGAACGTATTTCATTAATTTGTTGTCTGATACACAACAGTTAGGTTTGGGTCTTAGAGAATCTTTAAAGACTCCCACTTCAAAACATAAACACACACAAAAACTGGAAGTGCCTATCTAGACACTGTCTTGAGTTGTTTTAGTGGCCAGTTCTTCTTCACCTCATTGAGTGGGTATGAAATGTCACATTGATCTTGAAGTTCTGAGTCTCCCTCATGCATTTGAATCTGAGAGCTCGGCTGTGGACTATAGGCGAGGTGTGCTCTGGGTGAAAACCAGAAGCATGTGAGAATATGTAACAATCAGTGAATTTTTAATACAACATCGTGTTCACATGTTCACTGTGCAGAGTACAATGGTGTCCAGAAAAAGTGCTTGCTGTAATGACTTGTTCAGGCTGAGGTTGATGGAAGAGTGAAAGTTACTGAAGTCCTCATGGAACATTTTAAATTGCAGTGGGGTCTTGACTTGAGAACTTAATCCGTATTGGAAGGCGGTTCTCAAGTCAAAAAGTTCTCAGGTCAAATCTGCATTTCCCATAGGAATGCATTGAAAACCATTTGATCCGTATCTGCTCTTTTCCGTCCATAGAAACTAATGGGAAGCTGCTATTCCGCCTTCGACCACTAGAGGGGGATATTTTGTTTCTTTTTTTCTTAGGTCAAGAAAGGTTCAGGGAAGGCAGGGAAAATACAGTCCAGGCAGTACCAGGCAGTCCGAAGACTGTCTCCCAATCCACTCTCTAAACGCTGGGAGGAGTGAGGAAGCAGACAGGCACCCTTTTCACTGGCCAACAGTTAACTGAAAGTTCAAATTTTGCACTTTCCCTGTCTCCCACGTGGGTTTTTTCAGTTATTAACTCAAATCTAAGTATGTAAGTCAAGTCAATATTTTCCTATGAGAGTGGTTCTTAAGTCAAAATGTTCTTAACTCAAGCCGTTCTTAAGTCAAGACCCCACTGTATTCATTTCCTGATTATGAAGGTATCGCCAGTGAATCTCGGGGGAAACAAAAGCTTTTCAGTACATGAACTGTATAAATGTTGTTCCAGGTCAGTCACGAATATATTTGCCATAAATGTGCCCACAGCTGTGCCACAGATCTTAACATACATGTTACAAGGTGAATTAGTAACATGTGAATACAGATGCAGGAACAGATGATACTTTCACTGGACCACTAAAAAAACCAAGCAGCTAGCTTTTGATGATAATTCATCTTCAGTCTATGCACCAAGTTCTTGTGGGTATTTCCAGAATTATATGCTTCTATTAATTGCGGATGGAAGCAATTCTGTCAATGAAAGCACCTTATGGGTTCTTGGCTTGTGATGAGAAGGGAAATGTATTGAGAGCTTATTTGTGAGATAGCAGCATAATTAGTAGATAATGTGCAAAATCCTGTTGCTTAGCACAGTAAATCATGCTATAGTAGGCCTATTAAATCAATGGAGATTTGGTAAATTAACTTCTCCTAAGTTCTACTGATTCTAATGAGCCTACTTTAACTACAACATACTTTATCATAGTAAATCGCAGTTAGACTAGGCCCATTTGAATCCATGAAATTTACAGAGGAATTGACTCACCAAGTCCCAACTGATTCAATGAGCCTACTCCAGCACAATTTACAGTACTTCTCTAAGCAAAAGAGCTTTGGCCATTGTGTGACATTTAACAACTGAAGAGTAAATTAACATTGACTTTGAATAATTTGTGATTGTTACATAGTATGCTATCAAGTCATAGTAAATTTATGTTTTGTAGAAAGTATATTTCATTACATAAAGTCTACAAACTAGAGAAATTACACTTATCAAAAACAAACAACTAAAGTCAGAGAACTTAAGCTCATTAACAACTTGTTCATAAGGTAGACTTTGACAGAGATTTTCTTCTGAGGAGTCTGAACCAACTTTTAGATGGACTTGTAAAACACCTTGTAATGGAAAAGAGTTTGATAAAGTATCCCATTACAGATATTATTGATTGTTTGTGTTACATTGCATGTGTTATATTGTTATACAAGAATGGTATATGTTTGACACCAAGTGTCTGAACATTAATCTGTTTGTGGTAACTATATGCAGGTGCAAGGAGATTCCCAGTGTTTTAATTTTGAACTGCAGTGCAACCATCCAAAACTAAACTGTACTGGCAATCTTCTGACTAATGTCCAGTGGAATCTAATTTGCTTGTACTAAATAACTGCATTTAAATAAGGCACGAGATGAGAGAATTAATTAGATATCCCTAAACAAACATAAGCAATTAAATCATAAAAGCTTCAAAACTGGGCTTTCAAGAAAATGCACTGAATAGAGTGTTTTTGTTTTATTTGTTTGTTGAGTCTCCACTTAGTGACCTTTTGAAAGGACAAATCAATACTAAGCAGGTACCATATCTGATGTTTCTTACTGTGTATTAATGCTTGAAGGAGACAGTCATGTATGTTAGCAGTTTCAACATTGTTGTCTTGAGACTGAGACCGCTAACAATTGAGGGCAAAACCAGAGAATTTTCAGTGAAGTGTGAATAATCTCAAAAACCCACAATGGCTATTGGGAAAATAGGGCACTAATGTGAGCCACCTTTTCTTTCCACATAGCCACTAATGTCTGAATCTGCTTGCAGTAGGCATAAGCACGATTCTTTGGAAGAATCTACTGAGATCAGGAGAACTTACTTCTAAGAAAGAAATAAACCATTTGGAACTGGAAAGTTATAGCTCCCAAATGGGATCAGGTGGCATTATATGACCAAAAAAAGTATATTGGTATTAGAGTTTTAAGTTTAATGTTCCAATATACTTTTCACATGTTAACAGAATGTAACACAGCAACAAGTAGAGCAAGTGGGAGATAATTGCCTAATTAGCATCAGATCCCTGTCCCTTCATTGCCTCAGCACTTGACTGACTGACCCTAGAATTGGCTGAATTGGCTAGAGGTCCTGCCTGTAAGGATCTGATGACTAGTCATTAGCTGCTTCTCTAGGGTAGGCTGAATTAAAGGCAACATGACATAGGTTGTGGCATCTTAGCATCAGAGGCCTTTAAAAAGGTTTAACCCCCAAAGGAGATTGCTCATTTTAAAAGATGGCCATATCCCCTGGCATTTGTTCCTGTAGGCTGAGAAGGTCAGGTAAGTGGTGGTGCCCACCCATTCCTTTGAGGGGTTTCTAAAGATGTGAGCACGTTATTCTATTTCAGTGAATTCAGTAGAAGTGAATTTAGGGTTCTTCTGGTCTCCAGGATATTCGACAAAATGAAAGGGGAAAAAGGGGAGCAGGCAGTACAAAATACTCTTGCACCTTAATGGATAATAGATTTGTTCCAGCTTGAGCTTCTACAGGATAAAATTCAGTTCCTGTGTCTGAGAAAGATTCTGATCTGCAAAAACTCTCATGGGAACAAATGTGCTGGTCTTTAAGATAAAGCAACATTTTTCATTTTCTCCTTTTCTGTCCATGTTTCCTTAATTCTTATGAGGATGAAGATAATTTAGATGAGCCTTCAGTGTGCTGATACTCCAAGATAAGAGCTGAAAGTACAGTGGTACCTCACGTGACGAGGATAATTCATTCCGTTCAAATTGCTGTTAAGCGAAATCCTTGTCAAGCGAAATGAAAAAGCCCATTGAAATGCATTGAAAACTGGTACAATGCGTTCCAATGGGCGAAATACCTCAGCGTCCAGCGAAGATCCTCCATAGGGCAGCCATTTTCTGGTGCCTGTAATGTGAGGAATCCGTCCTAAAGCACAGCGGGGAGCCATTTTGCACAGTGGGTGGCCATTTTGAAACCCGACAATCAGCTGTTTTTGATCGCCGTTAAGTGAAAAATCGGTTCCCGAAGCAGGGAACCGATCAACGTTAAGCGAAAAAAGCCCATTCAGTCATTGTTTAGCGATCGCAATAGTGATTGCAAAAAACTAATCATCAAGCGATTTCCTCGTCTAACGAGGTAATCATCAAGCGAGGCACCACTGTACTCAGGAGTGGGGAGATGTTGATTTCAGACCATGCTCTGGTGAGAAATGAGTTTGGTGGGTGGTTAACATTTCCCTCATAACACATCATCGATGGTGGGCTAGGAGCATGTTCAATAGAGCATGTTAATTTTATGACTTTAAGAGATAAAGGTCATAGCCTCTTTTACTTCTTTTCTTTCCACCAGAGGTACTGGTACACAGCTTGTGGTCTTTTTCATCCTTGGTGTTGTTCTTTAATGTCACAGAAGTTCATAATACTACTACCTACCTAGTGATGTGTGAAAGAGAGGGAGGGCATGTGAGAAGGAGGACTGCTGCTTGATTCTCCAGATAACTGTTTGGGGTGCAACCCAAGCTTTCTTGTTTAGTTGCTCCTTTTTTCTTTCCTCTCCTTTCCTCTTCTACATCCGTGGAAGGTATCATAGCTGGCAGAAGCTTCGGAATAAGAAAGGGAAAATGCTCTATGCCAGACTTTCTCCTTGGCAGGGAGGTTGCTGGTGACAGCAGCAGAAAAGAGATGGGGGCTGTGGGTTTTTTTTTCCTGCCACTCCCACACTTTACCACTTAAGGTACATGGCCCACTAGTCTTCATAAAACCAGCTCTGACAGACAGGTACAGCCTTTAATTTTGATCATTTTTTCCATCTAAAAATCCTTTGAAACATGGCATTTCTAACAAGAAGAAACACATCAAGTGGAATACAATCGAGACAAGAACGTTTCGATACAAACAAATGCACAAATGCAAATACAAACCACAGCAACTGCCATGGAAAATGAAGGTCACTCTACCTGTATCGGACGTGTTCGATAGTGTCATATGTAACTTTACTGCTGATGTTCTTGCTGTGAGGGTTTCCTAAAGAAAAGAATTAAAAATGATAACTCATAAAAAGACTATCACACCAGTCATACAGTCATAATAATTCTTTGTGGTCAAGTGAATTTTGATTGGCGGCAACCCTTTCCAGGGTTTTCAAGGTAGAGAATACTCAGAAGTGATGTACTCTTCCCTTCTTCTCTGGGCGCCCTGGGACTGCACAGATTGCCCAAGGCAACAGAAGGCACAGTGGGGAATCCAATTCCCAAGCTCTCACTCCACTACCAGATAGATACCTAACTCAATTAGCTATCCAGCCTGGTGCCCACAGCAGTTGTGTGATTAAAGACAGCATTCATTATAAAACTTACTGTACTGCTCTGAACCATTTAGTAGATTTACAAAGGGACTAGTTAAGAAAACCAAGCAATGATGAAGTTTCTATAAAAGCATTTGATGGCATCAGACATAATTACAAAACAGCCATCAACAGTACAATCTGTGCCAGTTGCTCCCTTTTGTTAGATTATAGCACTGTCTTGCTTTGATGTCCTGACTATTTGGAGTTTGTTCTTCTCAAGTGAATTCCAGGTAAATACTACTTAAGATATAATTGTCACTGTCAGCAAAACAAGTGGGAAGTCCTCATGCACACCCTCTATAACCCCCATGACCTTAAAATGGAAAAGACATTTTTTTCTGCTGCTACTGCAGCTGCATTTTCTATGGTGTCAAACAGAGTCCAGCTAGGTTTATTACGGTGCCCACTGCGGCCTCTGTAACTATCCTTCGTACAGGAACTGTCCAACATGGTGTTTGCCACACCAAGCTCCCCACATGTATATATTATACAAAAAAGATACTCCTGCCCACAAACAATGAAGAGAGATATTTTACAAATGGACTGCCATGATGTACGTCTGGATTGTTTGGAGTCTTTTTTTAAAATTGCAACAGATAGTGGTGGCATTAATGTTAATAGTTAAGAGGTTTTGTATGATATTCAAATATTTGAAAAGTGCTATCATATCACCCTTCAGTCTTCTTTTCTCAAGGCTAAACATGCACAATTCTTTCAGACTTTCCTCATAAGGCTTGGTTCCCAGCCCCCCGATCATCCTTGTTGCCCTCTTCTAAACTTGTTCCAATTTGTTAGCATGCTTCTTGAAGTGTGGTGTTCACAACTGGACACAATACTCAAGGTGAGGCCTAACCAGTGCTGGTATGGTATTACCATATTTTCTATGTATAAGACAATACTTTTTCTAAATTTTTTAGACTAAATATTGAGGGTTATCTTATACACAGATGTAAGCTATGTATCCTCCTGGGGAGGCTCTCTGAGTTGGGAATTGGTGGCTTGGCACTTGCCTGGCTCCGTTCCTTCTTGGGGGACCGTCCCCAGAGAGTTCAGCTTGGGGAGAGCGTCTCGGCCCCGTGGAATCTCAATTGTGGGGCTCCACAGGGGTCGATTATCTCCCCAATGCTGTTTAACATCTATATGAGGCCGCTGGGTGGGGTCATTAGGGGATGTGGGGCTTCGTGTCATCAATATGCCGATGACACCCAGCTCTACATCTCCTTTTCACCAACTGCAGGTGATGCTGTCCTTTCCCTTCAGCGTTGCCTGGGGGCCGTACTGCAATGGATGCAGGAGAACGGACTGAGGCTGAATCCGGATAAGACGGAAGTTCTGAGGGTGGGTGCCCCCGTGGTAGGTGGCTTGGGTGGCTCTCTCACATTTGGGGGGACCACCTTGGCCGCGAAGAGTGGGGTCCGCAGCCTCGGCATATATTTGGACCCAACGCTCACCATGGAAACTCAGGTGGCGTCGGTAGTCCGCACTTCATTTTTCCATCTTTGGCGGATTGCCCGGCTGCGACCCTATCTTGACATGGGTGCGCTCACTACCTTGGTGCATGTGCTCGTAATCTCAAGATTAGATCACTGTAACGCGCTCTACGTGGGGCTGCCTTTGAGGCTGACACGGAAACTTCAGGTGGTGCAGAATGCGGCGGCCAGACTCCTTACAGGAGTGAGAAAATATCAACACATCTCTCCAACGCTGGCCGCATTGCATTGGCTGCCCATCTGTTTCCGTGTCAACTTCAAAGTTTTAATGCTTACTTATAAGGCCCTAAACGGTTTAGGACCTCGATATTTGGCGGAACGCCTCCTCCCACCAAGGTCTACCCGGATCACCCGCGCGAGTCAGGAGGTGAGGCTGAGGAGCCTGACGCCGAGAGAGGCCCGGAAGGAGAAGACACGAAACCGGGCCTTCTCGGCGGTGGCTCCTCGCCTCTGGAACAATCTCCCTCTGGTGATTCATGCGGCCCCCATGCTGGGCACCTTTAAAACCCAATTAAAAACATGGCTGTTTATTCAGGCCTTCCCTCCACCCAACTCTTGATTTTTTTTCTTACTTTTCCTTTTTATCTTTACTGCTGTTCTTGTTTGATTATTATGTATTTGTCTATGTTTTATTATTTGATTTTATATTTGGAAGCCGCCTAGAGTGGTCCGGTGGGCCAGATAGGCGGGGTATAAATAAATAAACAAACAAACAAACAAACAAACAAACAAACAAACAAACAAACAAACAAACAAACAAACAAAGAGATAACAAAACAAGTGGTGGGAGAAATACAAGATTGCTTTGGTCCCTTTCCTTCTGCTTCCCCCTCCACTTGCTAAGCCCCAAGGGGGTTAGCATAGGGAGGGGGAAAGGGATCAAAGCGACCCTGTGGCTGCACAAGGGGGAAAGGGATCAAAGCAACTGCGCAGCTGTGGGATTGTTTCGATCCCTTTCCCCCTCCTTTTGCTAAGCCCCACAGGGCTTAGCACGAAAGGAGAAAGCAGGGATCAAAGCGATCCTGCAGCATTTTGATCCCTTTCCCCCTCCACTTGGTAAGCCCCACTTAGAATTCTTAATTTGGGGTTAGAAAAGTGGGGGGTCTTATACATGGGGGTATCTTATACACAGAAAATTGTAGTACTCATTCCGCCCAATTTAGAATAATCTGAGAATTCGATAAATATTCCCTGAATTTCCTCATCCAAGCCACTAAGGAAAATGTTGAAGAGTACCAGACCCAGGACTGATCCTTTTGGTACTCCACTTATTACTTCCTCCCAGTTTGAGAAGGAGCCATTGATAAGCACTCCCTCAGCATGTTACTGCAACCATGTATCCACTTGACACTTCAACAATTTCCAATGGGAATGAAGAAATGAAAACTCCATCTAATGCAATGCTGAGTTGTTGAGAGTAGCCAAGATTGTCCCTTAGCTTCTATTCAATACTAAACATGTTTGCTGTTTAAAAAGGAGACAAAGGAAGGCATCCTCAATCAACTTCTTTTAGAACTTCTATCATTGCAAAACAAGAGGCAGAAAAAGGTCAACAACACTTGATTCACTTACCATAAACATTTTCACAGAGGTCCTCAGTGAAGGTTTTCAGTAAACTCTGTGGGAAGAGTGCCGTTCCTGCATGGTCAAGGTAAGTAATTCCTTCAATGGAAAAGATGGAAATATATTACATATTGAAATGTTAGGCATTTTCAGGGAGGTAGCCATGCTAGTCTCCCTCAGCAACAAGGAAAAGGAAAAGAAAGCAAAAATATTGTGGCATCTTTAAGGCTAATACATTTATGACACTGTAGCCATTTGTGGGTAAAATCTACTTCTTTAGACATACAGAGATCATATACACAAAACCCCACAATGAAATGCATTTGTTAGTCTTAAATCTGCCATAATATTTTTGTTTGTTTGTTTGTTTGAATAGCTGGTAAAATATGATCCTTTCTCATGTCCTAGTCCCCCAGTCTGAGCAGTCCTGCTTTGCCTACTATGCAAATGATTTGCTAAAAATGGGCTCTTCCATACAGGGATGCTGCCTCCAGGCATTCTGGGTTTCTTCAGGGTCATTCTGAAATTTTTATTGTAGATTTGAATAATCATCCCCATAATGGTGTCCATAACATGAGGAGAGTGTTGGTTGCTGGCTGTCCTGGGATATTCCGGCATTGTTTACTCACACACATCCAGAACTGCTCTAACTCCCACCACAGATTGCCCTCCTCTTTGTCTGAATTCCCTGCCCTCTTTCTGCCTATCTCACTCTGTGCTCTCTTCCTCCTTGTTTTACCCATCCACAAGGAGTCGAAAGGTGCAGATGGAGCTGGAGAAAAGCAGCCATAAGAAAATGCCATGAAATGACACCCACCCACAAAGGGTATGGATCAGCAGAGGGCCATGCAGTATTAGGATCCATACAAGAAAGAGCCTTTATTGGAGCAAAATGGAGCAAATCTAAACTAATTAATACCACAGTCTGACAGTGGTGCAAAAAAACCAAACAAACAAACAAAAAAAAACCCCAAACCAAACCAACCAACCCAGAAGGCAAGCTTTTCATCCCACTTCAACCCTCTGACATGATTTTCAGCCATGCAGTCTATGGGCACTGGGATACAGCACCTGTATTGTGAGTGCAAGGAAAGGTGAATAAATGCTCATTGTGGACAGGCTCTATATGGTAGCTCAAAAATGAGTTAACCAATCCAGCCTCCATTGACTGTACTGACTCCACTGGTTCCAATCACCCATTTCAAAGCTCACTTCTAGGAAAGGATTTACTCCATTGGATATTCTTTGGTACTTTTGCATCTACTTTTCCATCTACAGTTCCAACCCCCACCCATGAATGCTGAAAAATGCAGAACACTATTTTAATAGCAAACACTGTGTGTAGCATGGTGTCTGGGTCCATCTAGTGGCCAGTTCTGATAATAACATTTTAGAAATCTATTTCTCCAGCAAATTTATTGATTGATTTTATTTATACCCTGCCTATCTGGTCATTGTGACCACTCTAGGCGGCTATGCATAGCATCATCTTTGCCTCCTCCATAGGCCAGTTCTGGTAACTTCATCATTTTTTAAAAATTATGGATTTGTATTTTAATATTTGCAATATTTCTAGACCGTGGATAAGTGAATCAGTGGATACTGATCCCACAGATAAGGAGTCCCACTGTATTTGAACCAATACAGTTACATAAACATTAACAGAACTCACACATTGATCCTAAATACACAAAAAAATGGAGAATGGGCATATTTCTCTCAAAACAATTGGACAAATCAGTACCTACATTTTCCTTCTGGTGCTGTAAAACAAGATTTATAATTAGAACACCTCTTTCATATGGGCCATAAACTTTGAGCCCTTTGGCTAGTCCCACTGTGTTGAAAGTACTGTACTAACTGCATCTTCAGAGAAACTGAAACTAGCTATGGTAGTTTAAAAACATTTGTTCAGAAGTATTAAAGTGGATGTCAATGAAATGAGAACTAAGCGGAAGAAAGAGCTGAATTGTTGGGCCTTATAATGAGAATACTGAACATCGTCTTAGTTTCAATATCTAGTTTCTTTAGATTTAAACGTGTTAGAGGATTTCTGAGTATGCCTTTTGCAGGGCACCTGTCACCTACATTACTCTCTGCCACTCTGGCCTTCTGATCCGTAAGAGAAGAGCAAGAATCTGCACAGCACAAGCTGGACTTTGACTGGCATGCTAGGTCATTCAGTTCACAGTATAGTTCTGTGTGAAGAATTTATCTACTTTAGTTTTTACTCAAAGGACAGAGTTCCATACTAGCCACCCAAAAATCTGACCTTTTCTTCTATATTAGTTCTACTATTTATTATAACAGAAATCACACCGCAGTAGACTCTACAATCTCCAATGAGTAACGAACAAATTTGGGTTGATGGCTGATGTCATGTTTATGCTTCCATTTAACATCAAGACAAATATACAATACATGGTTTGAGAGGTTTCAGTTCCTTAATACAAGGACAATACAATTTCATGCCAAAGTTGAAGCAGATTTGCTCTCTTCTTGAGCACAAATTCATTGCTTCCCCATTGCCTCCAGATGGGCTGTGCTGCTCTTGGAAGCTGCCACAAAGGCATCCCCTTAGCTTGGCAGCAACATAATTTCCCTGCAAGGCTGGAGTAGGTTTGGCTGTGCTCTTGAGCATGAATGTGCTCTTTCTACTAGTGCTCCTTTTTTAGCTCCAGGGTGATTCTGGCCATGGCCCCATTCTGAGGCTTGCTGAAGCACTCCTCTCAAATGGCAGAGCATTGGGGGCAATAAATATGCTGCTCACTCCTTGCTCCAAGATGGTTCATACTTCCCTGGGTGCTGTAAAACAGACAGCTCAGTAGAACCGATCCTTCAGATCACTGGCTTTAAGGGGTCCTCAAAATCAAGGTATTGTGAAAATGGTGACCTGGGAAATTGCATGGAAGATGGCCTGGGAAACAGCACAGATCAACTCAAGATCACCCCCTCCCATAACGCTTTGGCTCTAAAGACCCCTAGACCCTGGAGGTCAGGGAAAAAAAACCCCAGTATTCTCTCAGTCTTTTGGCTAAGATCAAGTGCATAGAGTAAACCTTGAGAAGTGTTGCCAAAGTCTCAGGTGTTGTGCAGGAGTACCATCTCCATCCTCCCCATTATCTTTTAGCATAGGGGGTTCCCAACCCCCAGTCCATGGCCCAGTACCAGGCCGTGGCCTTGGCAGGACTGGGCTTTGGAGACAGATCTCCCACTCCCCACACACACTCTCTCCTATGCACTCCCACCCACCCACACAACCCACCCATCTGCACGCATAGGTGCTCTGCGCATGTGTGTGAGTGCACCCCGCCCACCCACAAGCATACCCCGCCCACCCATGCATGCGTGAACGTGTGCACCCACCCACCTGCAAGCAACCCCACCCACCCACAAGCATGGGGGGTGCCCCACTCCCACGCATGGACCCCACCCCCCCAATTGGTCCACAGTTTGGAAAAGGTTGGGAACCACTGTTATTGCACACCCATGGCAGTCACAATCTCCCTTGATCATGGAAATGTGTGCCTCCCTTAACTGGTCACATAGCCACTCTCCTTCTGTACAGAGAAAAAGTTATTCTTTTGAACTACACATTCCTACTAATTTCACATTGCTGCCTCCTTCCAAGAACTAAATTTTCTTAAAGCATAGTTTTATAAATCTTGTGACTGAAGAGCTGAATATGCTCTTCAGAACAGGAAAAGTATTAGATAATATGGAATCCTGATTTCTTTGGTGAAGGAACCCAGCAGTAGCTTTCCTTCTGCTCCCCTCCCAGCTGTATTCATGTGCTTCTTTCCAGGAGCTCTGTCAAAACCTATTACCTTGCTCACTCTCTAACTCTCTGCAGATTACCATTACCTCTCATCCCCACTGTATTCTGTCATCGTTTTTTCTCCCATGCAAGCACACCTCTTGGTCTACCCTTTGCTGATGCCCTTTTAGCACATGGCTAACATCCCAGCCCCTGGTCCTGGTGTGCATTTTCTCATTGTGTTGCTTGGAGAGTGCTAAGAGGGGGAGCAAAGGGTCGGACATAGCAATGGGAACAAGTGTAGCCCATCAAGGTTGTGGAAGCCATTTTTCATACAACCCTCATAAAGTCAGCAATATGTTACAGGAGGGCTGCTGGGTGGACATCGTCAACGGGAGGCATTTCAGACCCAAGTGGTGTTGCCATTACCAGATCGCTCCAAAGTCAGTTAAAAGACGATGTGACAATGGGATCCACATTCGGGGCACTGGGAAAAGTTCTTTGTGCCACTGGAGGAAGCCACTGAGACAAGATGCGAAGGCCAGAAAACCAACAAAGGGCATGCTGTTGGCAAAGGAAGCCACAAGGCAAGCAGCCTGACCTCCAGGGCCTCCTGGTCTGCACAGCCAAGCCAGTCATTTGGTCCTTCTCCAATTTCTCCTCACTTCACTCCTCATTACTCTGGTGAGCCCAGCCATGTGCGTATGGACTTTGGCCGTGCCTCCAAGGAAGAGTACTGTACATATGAGGCAGCTGCCATGAGTGGGGAATACCAAGGCGTGGCTGAAGAAGGTGCTTAGGCAATGCTACTTCAGGGACAGATGAGTGCCTGTATACAGCATCCTGGTTGTAGCACTCTGTGCCTTGCCCACCTGTGAGGGATACTGGAAATGAAAGAGGAAGTGGTGCTCCGCTCCTCCCAGTGAAGGATTATTGTGGACTCGTTCCGTTCATTTGAACTCTTAGGGAGTGCAGTCAACTCCCTGGCACCATAGAAGTCCTTAATTTTTTTATTGCTGAGCCAGGTTGGCTCATCCTGAGTTGCGTTGCTCTAATAAAAGAGCTTGTTCCTGCAAACACTTGCTCCATCATAATGGAGGGGGGGTTACATAACCTTCCCTAAACATTTTCAACAGTTTTCTCATACTAATCTGGGTGAAATATAACATTGTATCCTTTGCATATAACAATGTATTCATTTTCTGTGTTGCTATGGTCATTGGGAAAATAGATTTATCAGGCAATAAGATCATTAAAGGAAAAGGTTCCCTTTGACAAATTTGTCCAGTTGTGTCCGAATCTAGGCAGCAGTTCTCATCTCCGTTTCCAACCCATAGAGCTAGTGTTTGTCCGAAGACAATCTTCCGTGGTCACATGGCCTGTATGACTAGACATGGAATGCCATTTACCTTCCCACTGAGGTGGTACCTATTTATTTACTCACTTTTTTTTTGCATCTTGCATGCTTTCGAACCGCTAGGTTGGCGAGAGCTGGAAGAAGCGATGGGGGATCACTCCGTTGCATGGATTCAATCTTACGACTGCAGGTTTTCTGACCTTGCAGCACGAGGCTTCTGCAGTTTAACCCGTAGCGTCCCCGCGTCCCCATATATAACATAATATATATGTTAATGATAAGATCATTAACATATATATTAAATAAGAAAGGGACTAGCAGTCAACCTTGCTCCATTTCTTCTTAGAGAATACATCTCTCCTGCCAGGTGCCTTATTTACTTCTTTCATATACAGCCGTAGTTTTCATAACCAAACTCTTGAGCAGGATCAACAGGCATCTATCCATCCCAAGATTCCATACATTGTACTGGACCAGATAGCCAAAATCTCTATCAAAAGCTGGTGTCAGATCTACAAAGAGCACACACAGATAACATCTTAGGGTAGCCTGTATATTTTTCTTGTAAATGACCTGACACAAAAGCTTGACTTAAAGCAGATCTACTATTATGGAAAACCGCTTGTTGCTCCCGTGTTATTCTGATCCACCCACTCCTCAGCAGTGAGCGAAGTTTTGAGAATACATTGAGAAAGCTAACTGAGCAGTAACTCTCTACAAGGAATCTATTCTATTATTAAAGATTGGGACCACAGTATTCTGAAGCCCTGGGAAAACCATACAAGACGTGGAAGAAGAAAAAACTTTGTTGGGATTGGAGCAAACTAGTACAGATTATCTGGACACATTTCTAGAAGGAGCATATATTCTCCTATTGCTTCCTGTCTAAGTTCAAAATTAATATCTGAAGTAAACCAAGCCAAGCATCCCTTTTCCTAATAATGAGTTGCTCAGTTATTAAATATGTTCTTGTACGTAAGCCTGGCTAAAAATTAAAACTTGCCCAAAGTGCATTTTCCCCAATCCTGGGCACAATATATGGTATACGTAGCATCTAGACCATATTTGATTTCATTCCACTTTGTAAAACACCACTAGTTAGAATATTTTAAAATTGTGATTAAGTGCTACCATTTTTATGCAGAAGAAAGCTTAGTGGATTTTTTAACCATTTTTCTATATGATCACCATTAATCAGTTCCTTCAGTGTGAGTTTAGTACCATCGCATTGGATTTCCAGATTTCAACAGAGAGAGTGACCTTAATTGTCTACGTTCCATATACAACTAGCACACAAACAGCAACAGTTAACTGTGGCTGGAGGGAAGGCTAGTTGAGCAAAAAGTTCCCAAATGATTCACAATCTTCTGACAAAACGGCATGGGGTGGGGGCTCTTCTTACCAGGGCTTCTTATATTTTTAGCTACACGTTGGCATGCCACTTCAGTGTGTACTTTCCTTGTTTACGTATGAGGCAGCTTAACAGTCTCCTCTTCAGAGGATATGCTAGCTCTTTTGTATTCAACAATTCACAAGGGAATGTACCAAATGAATCTAACAATTTCTAAATTGGACAGCTAATTTTGTACCTCCTCACTTAATTTAGAAATATTTGGAAGTAAATATGTGAACTAGCTACAAATAACTACCTACTTGCAGTTAATTCATTTTTCCAATATTTAAGTATAACTATTACAACATAATAATAGTGTAACAAGGAATTTTCCAGTGCAAATATAGTTTTTAGTTACTTTTATAGTTACTGTTCTATTTCCAGACAGTTTGATTCTAATAGTAGAGTATTTGTTCCTCAATAATGTAAAGTCCATGCATGCACCAGCACGCGTAGGGAACTGGCAAACCAGACAACCATGAGAATAGAAAGCAAATGTTAAACTAACTTGTCTACACAGGCTCAACTGAAGCAGGCTGGAGCAGTCTAAAGAGAGTCATTAAAGGTCACTGAGAGTTTCAGTATGCCTATTTGTGCAATCCTCACATCCTAATGGCTTATGAATCTCAACCAACTCTATTTGGTCTGGCTCTTTCCACTGTCAGTTTACCATATTGTGATGTAACTTAAGAAGAGAACCACTTCAGGATATTGGCAAATTAAATTTTTCATTTCCTCTATAGGGGACAGAGGTAGTAAAAAAAACATAGATGTGCTGCATCACTTATAAAAACTCATTTAAAAACTTCCACCTGGAAGCAAGAGGAGACAGGACAGGGCAACAAGGATCTTTTTCTTTTATTTTCTTTCACTCGTCTTAAAGGTCCAGCTAGTACTTGGTGGTGAGTTTGGCTGTGGTTAGATTCTTGCCCAGACCTTTAAGACAAGTGAAAGGGAAGGGAAGGAAAGGGAAAGGGAAAGGAAGGAAGGAAGGAGAGAAAAGAGAGAGAGAGAGAGAAAGGAAGGAAGAGAGGTGGGAGAGAGAGAAAGAAAGAAAAATGCTCCTCATTGCTCCTTTTTATCTCCTCCTGCTTCCAGGAGGAAGTTTTCTTTTTGTGTGTGTCTGTAATTGATACCATGCATCTGCATTGCCCTAGTATAGTCTAAAACAAAAATTTCACTTCTTCTACTCCACAAATATCATTTTGGTGATTTCACATGATGGAAATGAATTAAAAAATGAAGTGATCCTACCCAAACACAAAAAAAATAGAAGCCCCTGGCAGGACCCCAGAATGGTGTGAATAGGAATGTTGCAGGGATGGGCTGGTTTCACTCCAGCAAGTATGTCATGTAATAGCTGGGAAAAGGAGCAAACCAGCTTATCCCTGCAGCAGAACACACAGTGGCTAAATGCCTGTCCGACTGTACCCTGAGTTCTCTGAACAAGTCAGATGACCAAGATGCAGATCAAGCAGCAGTTTGTGTCAGAGTAGCAAGCAGGCAGGGGTGTGACAAGAGGTGAAATCAAAATACAGTCCAGCATCAGGCAGTGGCAGATCAATAACAACAAAGTCAAAGTGTGCAGGAGCTCAGGATGGACATTATTTCTAATAGCCTTGCCCCCCTACGCACACACACACACACACACACACACACACACACACAGAGAGAGAGAGAGAGAGAGAGAGAGAGAGAGAGAGAGAGAGAGAGAGAGAGAGAGAGAGAGGCTCATATTGCAACTTGTCAATGCTTCATCCAGAGCTATGGTGCCAGTTTCTTTGGGGAAGAACTTTCCCTAGAGAAGACTCTTTACTCCTAAAGAAGACTTATTGCCAAGGAGACTTCCTGTGGAGACTCTAGTCAAACTTATGCTTTTGCCTGATGCTGCTTCCATGGACTGGGAAGGGGGCCTAGCCTTCTCATTGCATGCTGCAGTCCCTGTGTCCCTGATTGTTCAATATTCACAGGATTGCCTCTCCCATCCTCAGGCTTGGAGACTCAAATCCCCCATATTTACAGAATTGTTCCTGCAGGGGCATGACTTACAGGGATATGATTTACTAAATGGTGGAGGAAGAACATCATTTGGTTCAAGGGCTGCTTGGGTTCGGCTACTGTCTCATGCTCTGTGATGTAAATCTCAGGAACCTCTCAATTTAGTTTTGGTTCAAACTAAAATAGGCCTATTGAAAGTAGTCATTCATGTGACCATGAATGGAACTTGTTTGTCATCATTAACATAAGTCCCGTGGTTTTCAATGTATACTCCAGCTGGGACAAAAATTAGATTTAGCTATCTATTTTACAAAACAGAACATCTGTGATGTGAAATATTTACTAAAGGCAATTAGATAATACAATGTAGGTGAGACTTGGATCACAAGTTGTTTCTGAAGCACAAGAATCAATGTGAACAAATATATGAATTTTATCAAGATCAACTAAATTAATCCAGTGTATGATATAATAACATAAAGTTATAACGTTCTGCATTCAGACTTGTTGGCTAAAATCCAATAGTCAATCACAACAACAGTAGACCCATTGAATCAGTGGGGATGTGGCGATTCAACTGCTCTGTAAGTTCCACTGATTCAATGAGCTTACTCCAGTTGTGACTTACTACTGGATTTCAGTCCTTATCAGCTATCATTCTTACGGAAGTAAAAGTAGAGAATATCATGTCACACAGCTTTATATAAAAGGAAAGCAGAGAAAATTCAAAGGGACGTGATTTCTGTTGTTAAACCCCTGTTTCCTATTAGGTGTACCTGGCTCATATTTCAGGAAAGGACAGAGAGCACACAATAATTACTTTGTTTTCATGGTTGGATTGCTTCCTTTGAGCGTGGTGTAAATTAGAATAAGAAATCTCAATTCTTGACCACCTTGTCCATTAACTGTCTGCACTGAAGTACATTCTATAGAATATAACTACCCCCTCCAACACAGTCCACCTCCACTCTGAAAAGTTTGGTTTTAAAACATTATTCATTTTTAGAACATTGGCAACATGTCACTGATAAAATATATCAGAAGAGCCAATTGTTGAGACAATCCTGCATCTCAAATAAAGTTACTGATAATTTTTGTTGCTTGTGTAAAAAGACTTGCTGAGAACATGTCTGTTAAGTTCCCGGTTAAAATCCGCAGTGACCTGCAGTGACTCATCATGAAATTCTAGATTCACTGGCTTCATTTTCTCGGTGTTCTATTGATCATTAGCCACTATAACTGCATGCTCAGGTTTTTTTAAAATATCACACTTATTTCTGTTGCAAGAAGAGAAATTAACCCTTTTTAAACCAAATGTGGTCGGAAACTTTGAACAATTGACTCAAGCCAACAAGTTAAGCCAGTTCACTATGCACTATGCTATATTCCTCTAAATCAAAGAAGCCACTTTTTATATCCAGGTCTGAACAACCATAAAATCCTAGAGCATGCAATTCCATTACCCGCTATAAATGGGGACTTTGGTAAGTATTGTAGAAATCTGAGAAATTTTCTTGTGAGATGCCATAACTCAAAATAAATCTTCCATAGGAAAGAAATCTAGTTCACAATGGAGTTTTTAAGCACTCATACTTGTACCCCAGTAAGCCTTGGAAGTGAACATTTGCCTCTGAAGAAGAAGGAAATAGCTGGGAGTGGCTAACCTCTATGGATGCCACAAGAGATCATGGGACTGGTAGTCTCTCTGCTCATTAGGCTCCATAAAGATTGCCTCTCAAAAACCAACTAGTATCAATTGAAAAAGATAACAGAGGATTTCTTCGAGGCTGAACTTTTTCACTTTGGAATGAGCAAATGGTTAGATACATGATTGCTGTGGCAACAAGGTTTTGGCTGAACTGAAAGACAATGGAACAGTATCAACAAGGTATACATTTGGACACTTTCAGTGGCTCCCTGCCCAGAATACAGTATACTCTAATAAGATGCTGTGGTCACATCATTTGCATCAAGATAAAGGGCTGCTTTACTTTCTGGAAATAAAGAAAGATGGTGCATTGCACTTTCTCTCCTGATTTGCCATTTAACAATACAGATCTGAATTTTAGCAAAAAGGACAAAGAGGCCAAGCACCCCCATGGAAAGTGGGGGTGTCAGAGATACAACAACAAAAGGCTCCTAGGCAGAAACATGTGCATGTGTGTACACACACAAACACAAACACTTTTCTCAAGTAATTTGTGTTTGTTTATTTTATTTTATTTTTTGCAGATTTTGACTATTCTGGGGCCTTGGGGTCTTAGTTTATCTTTTTGCCACAATTCCAAAAGAAGTTTCAGTTTTTGCAATGGGTCACATTACATCTTTTGAAACATTTTACATCTCCCTACTCAGATGGTTCCCTTGGTTTTTTTTTATTTATTTTTTTTTTTTTTTACAAAAATCAAGGCTTTCCTGGCTAGAATTTTAGGTTGTAGACTGCTCCAAGTGAACAATGATTTTCTAAAATGTCTTTACTTTCTTCTTTTATTTTTTATTCCTTCAATGCATGACTGAGGCTTAAACTTCACCATTTTATTTTTTATTCATCTTCCGATGTTCCTGTCTGAATTTTCCTGCATTAATTTTCCTCCACATCTCCTTGAGTCTTCAGAGAACTGTCCCTTGGAATAATCAGCTATGCTTCTTTCATTCCTAGTCTTCAGTTCATTATCCTATTGCTTAGCACAATAGTCTGCAACTAGAGTAATGCCCAGTGGGGCTATTCTAGTTGAGACTTACTAAGCTAAGCAACAGGATTTTAGCCAAATACTGCTAAACAACTGGGAACATACTAGGTTTTAACCAGAGGGCTGGTGGATGATGAGGGACTAACACTGTGTTTTATAAATTGGTAACCACAGCTAATTTTGCATGTTATAACTTCATCTGATATTTCAATCCAAATTCTTACATACTACAGTATACATTTTTTTCCTTTTTCACTTAGTCTTTCATCTTAAATTTGTTGATTTTCCCCTGATTTCTTTTATACTGTGTCTTCATTTAATAGATCTTATTCCATATTTCTCTGTCTTGGTTTGAATACATTTTCTAATGAATTGTACCTCTGAACAACTCTGTTTACAACCTCTTGCCCACTGGGAAAAATATTGACCTCCACTTTCAGATTCAAATAATACTTGAATGTAGACAGTCTTCCTGATATGATCCATTGTGGTCAGTTCCATTTGACTCCTAACAAAAAAATCTGCTGTAGGCATTTTGGCAGCATTACCTCAGACCCTAAGGAACATCAGAAGTCTTTAGAGACAGGAAAGAACTCATTTTCTCTTTCAGTGAGCTGAATTTGACTAAGCGTGGCTCTTTGGAGAGAGGGGGAAATATTGTAAATTTAATAAATTTCCAGCTGAGAGCAAGAGATTAGACAGGAGGTTGGTTTTAATCAGGTGTGGTGTGTATTTGCAATGCATAGATAGATAGGTAGATTGATTGATTGATTGATTGATTCTAATAAATGTTATATTATGTCTATAAAACATTCAAACTGCTTTACTACTTTTGTATTATTTGCCCAGAATCCACTGTCAAAAATGTTGTGGGGCAGAAATTACCATACCTTTGTCAAAGGCAGAGGGAGATATGGTGGAGATATCTGGGCAAGCCAATTGTCTTGAGTTTCTCATAAGCATCCTTCAGTCTCGAGAGACTATGGTAACGTGCTCTGTATGGAGGACTTGGAACAGCGTCTAGTGTTTTGACGCTATACATGAAGCTGGAGTGTCCTCCCCAGGGCACGAAGCCTGGGTAAAATAATATGGAGGATAGGCTGTTACCCAAGCAGCAAATCCCCTCTCTCCACATCACTGAAATAGTCCAATGGAAAAGTAAGAGCCAATACAACTGGTTTCAGCAACGTCTCGGGAGTTGACAGAATGACACCAACTGCCTTCGGGACTCGGCTCCGGATTTTGCCTTGAGGTTAACTCCTGAGATCCCTGAAACCTGACAAATACTAGTCTCATGTTCGAAATGGAGGTAAAAAGCACATGGCAACTGCCAACCAGGAAGATAGCAGGAAAGCTATCAGAATTTTTTGTTATACAGTAATTCAGCTACAAATTCTCTGTTAAGAGAACACTGCCCTTTAATAGCATGAACCAAATAAATTAGAGACAATTCCCTGGGGAGCCAGGAATCCCACTATGTCTTGTGGAAGAGTTAGGCTGTTTAGCCTTAGGCAAGCTACTATCTCATGATGCTTTACAGGTTCAGATGGAGCTTAAAAAGTTCCCACCATGGGGTTACCTAACTATTAATGTCTATTGCTGCAGACCATGTCAGCTTATTGAGGAGCAGATGTACTAAACTCCGTTTAGATTTTTTGACTAAAGCTTCCAGAATTCCAGCTGGTCTAGTTCTCAACACAGTGCTCTGCAGAGGTTTGCATAAAGACTCCCATAGTTCCCCCAAACTGCCTCAGGCCTGTTCTAACTGTAGCCTCAAACATGAAAGAGGCATCAGGTTTCTTATCTGTGCCATAGAGCCTTATGCAATATTACCAGCACTAGGCAACATATGGAAGATCAGATGACCAGTTACGCCGATGGGTCCCTTGAAAAAGTTTGTTCCCCAGTTTCTCATTAAAGCTGCAGCCCTATTGCCTCCCATGAACGGGGCTGATGTTTGCGCAGGTACTCTACAACACCCATGTGGCTTAGCAACCTTGGGAATGGCACCCCCACACCAGGTAACAATACCTTGACCACACTTTGTGATGTCACTTTTCATCAACTTTATAAAGTCTCCAGCAGAGACTTTAGGTAGAGTCATCATGTCCTCAACAGAGGAAAGCAGCTTGGCAACAACTCCTGAAAACCAAAAAGTGGAAAAGACAGAAGACCTTTCATCCAACAAAACAACTGGGGTGAGGAAGTCAAATCTATTTCACTGGACTGAGCAGGATGCTTCCGACATAGAGATGGGTGAGGAAAGTTTTCTTCCAGGTACTCCTTTTTAAAATCTGCTTGTAGGTTTCCCGAAACATCCTATTGGGCATCCTGAAATATACCTTTGTTTTTTGGATCCTAAAGGGCTGCTTTAACAGCCTGATTTCATTGCAGAACTACCAAAAACCTCTGCAATGAAGTGGTAACTTCTGAAAACCAAAGTGCAAAAAGCAGAAGAGCTTTCCTCCTACAAAACATCAGGTGAAGTATTCTCACAGTTTGGGGACTGAAATAGGCAGCGGGGAAGGATCACCAGTGACCACAAGTTACAACAACTCTGAAGAAGATATGAAATTGGAATCATGACACCATCATCAGGTGAAATATTCTAACAGTTTGGGGGCTGAAATAGGCGGCGGGGAAGGATCACCAGTGACCACAAGTTACGACGACTCTGAAGAAGATAAGAAATTGGAGGCATGACACCATCATCAGGAATGGAAGATGAAAGGCAGCTTCATCCAGCACTTTGTCAGCAGCTTGTGCTTAGGAAAGGAAAACAACTTCAAACCTCCACTGAGGCGCTGCCATTGTCCTCCATGCCATGAGGAAACAGGCCGGGTAGGTGGGACTCATTCAGCCCTGGAAGGCAGCCCATCTAGGAGAAGGAAAACTCTGATTTCAAACCCCCACTGAGGCGCCGCCATTGGCCTCCATGCCATGAGGGAACAGGTTGGGTAGGAGGGACTCGTTCAGCCTTTGAGATTCTGCTCTTTGTAATAAATACCTTTCCCCTAAAACAAAGGTAGAATCCTCTTCTTTTACATGTCATTATGGTTGTAACTTAATGAGTAACTAGCTCTTTGTAACTAATTCCTTTTTCCAGTACCCATGGTATTATTACATTGCATTAAGACTGTGACTTAAAAGGATAATTTCATTCCATGGACTGAAATAAGGGTAAGCCAGTGGGGTGTAGTGGAAAGAGCATCAGACTAGGGGTGAAATCAAAAGGAGAAATAGCTTGCATTTTATACTGTGTGTGGTACAGTATTATTATTATTATTTATTTATTTAATTTATATCCCGCCTATCTAGTCGTGGTGGACTACTCTAGGCGGCAATCACATGACACGTGTGATCTTGACCCAGACCAACCCTAATTGGTGCTCAAGCTAGACCTTTTTGGTCCAGTGGCAGGGCAACTCTTTTTGGGGGGCAGTCGGGATTGGTTCTTGTATGGACAAAAGGGCTGCTTTGGAGGCAATTGCTTCCAGCAGAACAACCCTTTCCTGTGTGTGATCAGATATGAGTCTTTGTTGTCTGATTGCACCCTAGATCTGGGTTCAAATTCCTGCTCAGCCATGAAAACTCATGAGAGGCTGGCAATGATAAGTCACTCTTTGAATGTCTGATGTATCTTGAAAACCCTGTTATGGTTGGTTGGTTGGTTGGTTGGTTGGTTGGTTGGTTGGTTGGTTGGTTGGTTGGTTGGTTGGTTGGTTGGTATTTATTTATTTATTTATTTATTTATTTATTTATTTATTTATTTATTTATTTATTTATTTATTTATTTATTTATTTATAATCCCACCTTTCTTCTCAAAAGGACTCAAGGCAGCTTACATCATCCAAAAGACAAAGTAAATGATATGTTTGCATACAACACTTTTACTCCATTTGCCATGTGATTGCAATATTTTGCTTAATTATATAGTCCAGGGGTGGCCTTACTAAGTGATGGAGAAAAAAAATCACATCTTTCTAGTTCATGCTGAGCCTTGAGCTGCTGCTTCATGCTCTGTTGTGGATGCTGGGAGGACAGTGAGATGGACTGCAAGATAATAGGTTCCGTACAGAAAGCCAGCTCCTTCTGCAGCACATTCAGACATTTAAAGAATTGAAAATAAAATGTAGCTATTTTGTTACTTTTGTCAAACAGGAAAGTAAAACATTACTTTAAAAGTAGTGCAACAATAAAACTAACTACTTTTTGTACTTTAGAATAATAACTATAACCAATTATTTGAAAACTAATAACAGTTTTCAGCTGCCCTCCAAGTTATGGAATGCCCTGCCCAGTGAGGCCAGGTTGGCCTCCTCTCCCCAATCTTTTCAGCAGCATTTGAAAACATGTCTGTTCCAACAGGTTTTAGTGTGTAGAGCATTGCATAGTTGCTCTAAGCTTGCTGCCAATATATCTTTTTAATAGGGTTTAAATGCCTTCATATGTCTTAATTTGTTTTTATATGATGATTTTAATATTTGCATGTTTAATAATTCTAATGATTCTTATATGTTGTTTTAATTAGTGTCTGTTTTAATTATCTGTAAGCTGCCTTGAGCCCCATTACCAAGAGAAAGGTGGTATAGAAGTACAATAAATAAAGAAATAACATTTAAAAATTTTTTAATATCTGTATGTTACTGATACTATTGCTATATTTGCTACTTCCAGTAGGCTTAGAGTCACAGCCATTTAGCACAAGCACATGTATGAAACTATTCTGGCTGCACAACGTTGAGCCCCCACAGGCTAGGGGGTGTCAAGGTGAGAAAAAGCATGTATCTAAATACCAGGTGCTGAACAACAAAAGGAGAGGGTAGCTGCCTTCACATCCTGCTTGTGGGCTTCCCTTCAGCATCTGAACAGTCAGTATGAGAAACAGGACACTGAAGTAATAAACCATTTTTCTGTTCCAACAAGACTCTCCTTAAATTCACAATGCACAACAGTCTGAATTACTAGAACATTCACAACAGAACACATTCTTTCTCACATCTTGCCTCAGTGGTATATTGGTTTCCCCAGTACACTGCCTCCCCCCTTTAATGTATTCAGGCAGTTCAGAAGAATGTGATATGATCAATGATAGTGAAAGCTGGCAAGAGTCTAGGGGAACTAATACAGCTCTTCACTGCCCATCCCAACCCATCCACCAAAACAACAAAAAGTCTCAGTCTCGTGTCCAGCTGAAAGTTCATGCTGAGCCTTGTGCTGCTGCTACATGCTCTGTTGTGGGTGCTAAGAGGACTGTGAGGTGGACAGCAAGATAATATATTCTGCACAGAACCCTAATATGGGTTCAGATAAGCAATATCATCCAGAAGAATCAGAAACTGCACCACCACCACCTTCTACCATCTGATTAAAGAATGGTGAATCCAAAACAGGCCTCCTATTGGTCAAAACGTACCCATCACTACAGGAGTTATGTATGTGAATGCAGCAACAGCCGCCAGTTTCCTGGGTTTTGTGGAACATGAGCCCAAATAAGATTTCCTAATCTCAGTTCTATTCCATTAGTCCTTTGATTACTGAATTTCCCTGGGTTTTGAAAATGAAATCTATTATTACACTACAATGGGCAATAAAGTTTGCTTCTTTTCAATATGATACATGGAATAGACTATTGGTAACTATGATTTCATTTTTAAGGTACACATTAAACCTTTTTCTATATTTCTCAAATAAGAACACAGGGTAACCATGATTACTAATCACAACAGAAATGGAGCAGCAGCTACCCAACATATCTGTCTTCAGTCATTAATGGAGTACATGAGGTTAAAGAAACTTAAATTAAACTCTCATGAGACAGAGGTGCTACTGCTTAAAGTCTACTTCAGAGACTGTGACTGAGCTTGCTCTGGGAGGGGTTGTGGTCCCCTTGAAACATCAAGTTCATCATCCGTGAGTCCTCCTTGATACTGTACTGTCTTAGGGCTCTCAGGTAGCAATGGTGGCAAGATCTACATTCATCTCCAAATCAACCTGGCCAGTCATCCATGCCTAAACGTGTGCGTCCAGGTGGTAAATGCTTTGTCACAGCAGGAGATGGGGCCTTCTGCCTTGAAAGAGGCAGTGATACATGCTCTCCTGAAGAGCACCCCATTTACCTAGACCCAGAGGTAACTGACAACTATTACCCCATTGTAAATTTCTTATTTTTGGTCATGGTGTTTGAATGTATGGTGGCTGGACAGCTTCAGACATTTTGGGAGGAAAGTGATTATCTGGACACATTTCAGTCTGGTTTCAGGTCAGGATTCAGGACTGAAATGGCCTGACTGATGTTTTGCTCCAGACTAAAGACAGAAGGAGTACGGCTCTATTAATTTTCCTGGACCTCTTGGTGGCTCATGATACCGTTCATCATGGTATTCTCTTGGACAGGGGGTGGAGGCACTGCACTGCAGTGCTTAAACTCCTATCTTCAGAACTGGTTCCAAAGAGTGATATTGGGAGAGTTCAGCTCAGCCCTAATGGCGATTAAGCAACAGGGTACTGCAGGGTTCCATTCTATCTTCTGTGCGGTTTAATATCTACATGAAGTTGATGGGAGAGCTCATTATGAGTTTTGGGGCTGGGTGCCATCAATATGGTGATGACACTCAGTTGGAGTTGGTTGAAGTTCTGCATTTGCTGGACCAATGTAATGGGCTGGATGAGGGCCAATCAACTGAAGCCTGATCCCAACAAGATGGAGGCTTTGTGGGTTTGTGATTCCAGTTGGGTTGGTGGTTCAAGGTTTGGGAGATGGGTTGGAGACCTATTATGAATCAAGTTGCACTTCTCCTGAAGAAGCAGTTGCATTGTTTAGAGCAGTGGTTCTTAACCTTTGTTACTCGGATGTTTTTGAACTGCAACTCCCATAAACCCCAGCCAGCACAGTTGGTGGTGAAGGCTTCTGGGAGTTGCAGTCCAAAACTCCTGAGTAACCCAAGGTTAAGAACCAGTGGTTTAGAGTTATTCATAAATACATCTTTGTAATTGAGGTGCATGTGAGCTCAGTGACTCAGAATGCCTGTGGTCAGCTTCAACTGGTCTGCCAACTATGACCATTCCTGGACAGGGATTACCTGACCAAAGTAATCCATGCTCTAGTAACTTCTCAGTTAGACTACTGCAATGCACTTTACATGGGGCTATGTTTGAAGCTAGCACAGAAGCTGCGACAGATGCAGGATGCAGCAGCTAAACTGCTAACAGTAACATCCATTGGAACCCATATGAAATCAGTTCTATAGGATTTACACTGGCTGCCAATATGCTTCCAATATGATTTCAAGGTTTTGATTTATGATTTAGAAAGCCCTAAAAGATATGGGACCTGGATATCTGAAGGACTGCCTCTCTCACACTCTATAGACCTGCCCAATCACTAAGATCTGCTGGTGGAGACCCTCCTCCAGGTCCCACCCTCAATAGCAGTTCATTAGGTGGAAACATGGGGTAGGGCTTTTTCTGCCATAGCACTCCAACCATGGAATGCCTTCCCCTTGGAGGCTCAATTGATGCCAAAATTGGCATGATTTCAGCACCAAGTCAATATGTACTTATTTATTAGAGCCTTTGTGGATTGAAGATCATGGTCTGCATAGGTTGTAGTGCAATAGGTTTAAAGTTTTTACATTTTTGCTGTTCACCCATCAGTGCTTTCAAAAATGGTCAAGGGCCTGCTACATACTAGCCCCGGAAGATATGTAGACCACACTGTAGTTTGTGGTGAAGAATTTGCACAACATTTTCCAGGCAAAATTGCTCAGATCCACTCTGACTTAGATGCTATAGCTGTTTCAGGTCCTCTGAATGAAACTGTAATCCCTCCTTACCCTGTGTTAATGGATGATTTCATTTAATAGATGAGTTTCAGTTTCTGCAGCCTGATTATGTGGACAGGATCCTTGGGGAGGTGAGGGCTACCATGTGCCAGCTCAATCCTTGCCCTTCCTGGCTCATAAAAGCCACCAGCTGGGGACTGGTTGATTGGGTAGGAGTGGCGAACACTTCCTTGCAACAAGGTAGGATCCCATCATGCTTAAAGGACCAGTATCTAATATCTCATTCTTGGGGAAGGTACTATAGTGGATTGTGGCCTCTCAGCCCCAGAGGTTCCTGGACGAGGCAGATTATCTAGACCCATTTCAGTCTGGTTATGAGATAGAGATGACTTTGGTCACCTTGGTAAATAACGTATATGAGAACTGCATAGGGGATCTGTGTCCCTGTTGCTTTTGCTGGACTTCTTAGTGGCTTTCAATACTATTGACCACAGCATCCTCCTGACCTGTCTCTCTGGAATGGGACTTGGGGACACTATTTTCTGGTGGCTCCAGTCCTTCTTGGAAGAGAGAACTCAGAAGGTGGTGCTGAGGGATTTCTATTTGAAACCCTAGCCACGGACCTGTGATTTATTTTTTGTCTCCTATGTTATTTAACATCTACATGAAACTGCTGGGAGAGATTATCCAGAGTGTGGGGGTCCAGTGTCACCAGTAAATGGATAACACCCAACTCTACCTCTCCTTGCCACCTAAATCTGAGAAAGCTGCTTTGGCTCAAGATCAGTGTTTGGTATCAGTAATGGACTGGATAAATAAACTGAAATTTAATCCAAACAAGACAGAGGTGCCCATGGTCATCTGAAAGGCAGAACAAGGAATAGGGATGCAGCCTGTACTGAATGGGATTACACTCCCATTGAAACAACAGGTGCACAGCTTGGAGGTGCTCCTGGATTCATCCCTGAGCCTGGATGCCCAGGTCTCAGCAGTGGCCAGGAGTGCATTTGCATAATTAAAGCTAGTGCACCAACTAAGTCCATTTCTTGACAGATCTAATCTGGCCACTGTGATTCACGCCCTAGTTACTTCCCAGATCGATTACTGTAACTTTACCAATGGAAAGTGTCAGGAATCTTCAACGGGTCCAAAATGGAGCAGCCAGATTGCTGACTGGAGCTGGTTACAGGGATCACATAAAACCCCTGTTACAGTAGCTGCACTGGCTGCTAACCAATTACTGGGCACAATTTAAAGTGCCGGTTTTAACTTACAAAGTCCTAAACGGTCTGGGCACAAGCTATCTCAAAGACCACATCTCCCATTATGAGCTGGCTCAGGTGTTAAGATCATTAGTCCTTTGTTTCAATTCCACAACCTTCACAGGTGCATCTGATGGGGACACAGGAGAGGCCCCTCTCTGTTGCTGCTTCCAGACTTTGGAACTCCCTCCCACAGGAGGCCAGACTGGCTCCATTTTTGCTGTCCTTCCAGAAGCAAGCAAATACAGTACCTTTTTTCTTCAGGCCAGCCTCCCCTCAGTAACTACTTACCTGTGTGTGATTTTTAGATAGACTGCTATACATTACTGTTTTACTGGATTTTTGGTGCTACTTGTATTTTTCATTTTTGTGTTTTCCACTTCTTAGAATAGCATTTAAAAATGTTTGCATATTTATTGATCTTTGCCTTAATATTCCCTGTGGTACAAACACAGTGGTGTTAGAGAAAAGTAATGCAGGGCACGGTTGCACTATTGAAATAAATTGGGAGATTGATTGGGGTTTTTGTTGGAATAGCAACCTGCATATGATGCCTTTTGGGGGGCTGGATGGGAGGGACTCTGGTTGAATGTCAATCACTCAGAGTAGTCAACTGTTTCCTGCTCAGAGTAGTCAACTGTTTCCAGATCGTTTGTCCTGCCTTTTTTTTTAACCTCAGCCAGAGTTCTGCATCAAAGTTAGAATCTGCTAGTCTGTGTCAGTGTTCTGTATTTATGTTGCCATTTTGGGTTCTTTTTAAGTAGAAAGGTGAGATAAAAACATTTTAAATAAATAAAATAAATAAATACTGTAATATGTAACCAGTCAGTGAAGCAAATAATGAAGCTAACCAGTTAAGATATTATAATGTGTAACAAGTGAGTATGTTTTTGTTTGTTATTCCAGTATGAAGACTTTGTACATAAAGAGATTTTTTTTTTATTCTTTCTCAACACTAGAGTTTCTGACTGAATATATTGTTACGACAGTTAAGGTAAATTGAGGTAAATCAGATTAAAACTAACTATACAATAAGGAGATGTATATTTGAGGGAGACATGTTATTATACTAATCTGCTCTGTAGGTCCCTGTCTGGACTTTTCTCCACTGTGTAGCTGGAGTTTTTAAGCCAGAATTTTTCACATATTCTGCCCAACAGTTTTTGAATTACATTATAGTTACATAGTTTGAGGGTCAGTGTGTGAGTCCTCTTGGGACAATAAACCTATATCTATATCTATATCTATATCTATATCTATATCTATATCTATATCTATATCTGATATAGCACTATCCCACAAAGCCTCAGATGCAAAATATACATAACTATTGGGCTGCAAGATTTTCCTCTAACTTGAAACTTCTGATCCTGGCATGCATTACTTGAAAAACCCCATAGACACAATTTACTTCAATACAGGCAAGCAAATATACCAAAATTATTCAAAATAAATCTCATCCACAATCATGTTAAAACAAACAGGCTGCCCAACACTTTCTGAACAACACCCCCCACTTCCTGGCCAAAAAAAGAGAGCACATTTGGCTATATGTCATGTAAACGGATATTTTTAAAGCGATTTAAAGCATGCTAAACCCAACACAAACCCATGAGTTTTTCGATGTGTAACAAATGCACCTCAGGCAACAATTTCATGTTTGAGAAACTAGACTTTTAAAAATTCCACGCTTAAGTCTGAATAACAATCACAAAACAAAGCAAGCTACTTTGCAAATTGCATAAGTGGAGAAAAGCTCTTGGCTGATATTTTGGGCAGTTAAGGGTCTCCCTCTTCTAATCATGCCTTCCTTTAATATCTGTTTCTACCCACAGTTTACCAACACAGAAAGCAATCCAAGACAAGGCAAACCATAGAACAATCTTGGTTTTTTTTTTCAGGCAGAATAGTTCTGCATGTATTTTTACCCAGATATAAGCCAAACTAGTAATGAAGGTTATGTAACCCAGAGGAAGTCTTTCAATATAAAAACCAGCTCTAACAGCAAAGAACCAAAGCAGCTGACATCATAAATGCAATTCCCTCCCCCCCCCCCACTGCCTGTTTAACATTTTTAACAGAGATTAATTCATGACAAGTGGAATCTTAATTTCTAAGTGCCAGATCAAAGAACCCCTTTCCTTCTTTTGCCACTGACAAGAGTTAATAGCCTAAGGCAGGAAACAACCCAGAATACACAGGAGCAGCTCAGGTCATGTTCCAACTTGAGGGAGGGGTGGAGCAGGGGCTGGAAAAATATTGCTATGATCCCCAAAGAAAAAGGACTTCAAGGGGTGGGGTGGGAATGGAAGTACTGGCAGCATTAGCAAAGGCACACAACACTGTGGCCAGGGGAGGCTCCCTTGACCTGATCAGCTTGTTCAATAGCCCAGATTGAGCACCTAGGTGAAATGCTCCCCCCACACTGATCTAGAGGCATACTGTATTCAGATGCCTTTGCTTGCTTGTTTGCCTTCCCTTTCTCTCTCTGGGCAATGCAACACAAAGAGAAGGAGGGCTTCTCATTGAAGGAGCATTAAATGGCTTAGCCTTTCACTAATTCATCTGCCCTCTCCATCTTTCTTTCAGTGAAATGGGGATGGGTTTGATCCTACCAGCCAAAACTTCCACATCATCCATGATACCAGCTGAGGGAATAGCCAAAGATGATGGTCCCTCCTTTTGATCTCTCTGGACAACAAAGACCACTTCATCCTGCAGCATTGCACAAAGAGAAGGAATTCCCAAGCAGGTAGAGGACACCGAAGGGAGATGACAGGTGAGCAGTCAAAGACAGTGATCACCTGCTCCATCGCTACCCAAAGAAAGAAAGGATGAATAATCACATGGAGTCAATGGTTGCTCCAGCAAGGAGATGCCACTAACTTCTTGCTTTCACCCCTTCATCTCTAGAGGTAGAAAGATGCAAGGAACAGCTGGCAGCTCCTTTTTACTTCCTTTTTTATGCTCTTCCTCTCCTGGACCTCACAGCAAGGCAGAATGAAACTTGAGCTTCATCTACTTTCAGATTTACCCTTTTCTGGGATTATGCATCAGCGCGTAAGGAACAGTTACCCACTGGCTATCCAATGTCTCCTTTTGGTCAATAGAATGGTGGGAATTTTGCCCCAAGAACACAATCCTCCCTCATATGCTGTAGGGAAGGGTAAGTGAGAGGAGGCATCTTAGTCTGGGCAGCAAGACTGGACAAATAATGGTTGTCATTGTTTCCTCTTGTAATACTTGCTCTGCTTATTCATCCTGCTTTTGGAATGATGCAGCAAGGACACAGGGTTCTCCATTCAGATTGAATTAACAAAGGGTGTGATGGGAGAAGCAGAAAGGCTACCTGTTCCAAAGTAAGTTACTCCTTAGGAAGCTAATTGTCACTTCGAGCTGCTCACTTTCCCTTTTATTGTTGTTCTTATTTGGTCATTAAGTCATGTCTGACTCTTCGTGACCCCATGGGGGTCAGGCCCTCCTCTCTTCCACTGCCTCCCGAAGTTGGGTCAAATTCATGTTGGTAGCTTTGATGACACTGTCCAACCATCTCATTCTCTGTCATCCCCTTCTCCTCTTGCCTTCACACTTTCCCAACATCAGGGTCTTTTCCAGGGAGTCTTCTCTTCTCATGAGATGGCCAAAGTATTGGAGCCTCAGCTTCAGGATCTGTCCTTCCAGTGAGCACTCAGGGTTGATTTCCTTCAAAATGGATAGGTTTGTTCTCCTTGCAGTCCAGGGGACTCTCAAGAGCCTCCTCCAGCACCACAATTCAAAAGCATCCATTCTTCAGCGGTCAGCTTTCTTTATGGTCCAGCTCTCACTTCCATACATCACTACTGGAAAAACCATAGCTTTGACTATGCGGACCTTTGTCAGCAAGATGATGTCTCTGCTTTTTAAGATGCTGTTGAGGTTTCTCATCGCTTTCCTCCCAAGAAGCAGGCGTCTTTTAATTTCATGGCTGCTGTCACCATCTGCAGTGATCATGTCACTGCCTCCATATCTTCCCCTTCTATTTGCCAGGAGGTGATGGGACCAGTGGCCATGATCTTAGTTTTTTTTTTTTTATGTTGAGCTTCAGACCATTTTTGTGCTCTCCTCTTTCACTATCATTAAGAGGTTTTTTAAATCCTCCTCATTTTCTGCCATCAGAGTGGTATCATCTGCATATCTGAGGTTGTTGATATTTCTTCCTGCAATCTTAATTCCAGTTTCGGATTCATCCAGTCCAGCCTTTCGAATGATGCATTCTGCATATAAGTTAAATAAGCAGGGAGACAATATACAGTCTTGTCGTACTCCTTTCCCAATTTTGAACCAATCAGTTGTTCTATATCCAGTTCTAACTGTTGCTTCCTGTCACTCTCCCTATCTCATAGTTATTATAGAAAATTGGGCCAGTTGGCTACAATCCCAAACATTATGCCAGGCAATGAGTTTTCAGATCCAAGAAAAAGATATGGATGCTTCTTCAATGAATAACCATCATGCTACTTTGAACATTCCCAGTGTCATCTGATTTGGGGAGCTACCATGAGTAGGCTCTGATTAGTACTTCAATGGCAGATCACCAGGGGGTACCAAAAACCAAGGGAGCTAGGAAAGAAATCCCAGAAAGCCATTGTCAGGGCTAGATAGATAATGAATTGATTCAGTACATCCTTTCTAATGCTCCTTATAGAACCATAGTATCCTAGAATAATGGAGTCTGAAGGGATCAATAAGGCCATGAAGTCCCACCCCTTGCTCAAAGCAGAAATCTAAAGCAAAATATATTTGAAAGATGGTTGTCTAATTTTCTCTTTAATGCTCCAGTACTGGAGTGATCGCCACTTCTTCAGGCAATTGTTTCCATTGTCAAACTGTTCTAACAGTTAGGAGGTATTTCCCGATATTCAACTGAAATCTGGCTTTCTGTGACTTGAACCCATTTTTACATGTCCTGAACTCTGGAATGATTGGGCATCGAACCTGCCCTTCCTCTGTATGATTATCTTTCAAGAATTTGAAAAGTGCTATCATATCTCCCCTCAGTCTTCTTTTCCCAAAGTTAAACATGCCCAGTTCTTTCAGTTTTCCTTCATAGGACTTGGTTTCCAGCCCTTTGGTCTTCCTTCTTGCCCTTCTTCCAGTTTGTTGCCTTCCTTCTTAAAGTGCAATGTTCAGAACTGGACACAGTACTCAAGATTAGGTTTAACCAGAGACAAATAGAAGGGGATTAATATTTCACAGGATTTGGAGACTATACTTCAGTTAATGCAACTTAAATTAGCATTGGCCCTTCTTGTGATCTACAACAATTCCAAGATCCTTCTCACTCATAGTATTACTGAACCAAGTAGTTTCTGTCTTGTAACTGTGCGTTTAGATTTTTTTTCTCCTCCAAGTTGTAGAATTTTGCACTTATCTTCATTAAATGTCACTCTGCTGTGTTCAGCTCAGTGCTTGACCTTATCAAGATTTTTTTTTTGTCTTCCAGGGTATTAGCTACTCCACCAAACTTTGTGTCATCTGACTATCTGATAAGCATTCCCTGCATGCCCTCATCCAAGTCATTAATAAAAATGTTAAACAACACCAGGCCCAGGACTGAGCTTTGTGGTACCCACTCTGAGAAGAGGCTATTGATAAGCATTCTCCCAGTACGTTTCTGTAACCAACTGTGTATCCACCTGCTCAATGTTCTGTTCCACTCACACCTAGTTAGCTTGCTAATCAGAATATGGGGGGACACTTTGTCAAAAGCTTTGCTGAAGTCAAGATATAGTACATCTTCCCACTACCAGGGAGGTTACCTCGTCAAAAAATGATATAAGATTCATGATGCACTGCCCAGAAAAATGAAACCAGATTATGTGCCTTGTTCCCACTGTTGTAATAGCCAAGGAAGATGAGGAGGAGAGAAGAAATGTAAGCAGTTGCTTTTCTGCCCACCTCTAGCGATGAGAAAGTTCAAAGGAGGGACGAAGAGGGTCTGGCATTTCTGGACGGGGGAGTCCCCCTTCTCTCTTCTTTTCCAGCCTACGCTGGAAGAAAAAGAGGTGGCTATTGAATGTTTCGTCACCAGCCATCCCTATCCAGTCATCTGCTTTTCCTTCTCAAGCGGCAGTGCTAAAAGCGGCCCTTCTAAGCAGCCGTTTTCAAATGCCCGTTTAACTTCAGGCGGAGTTCACCGGCTTCTCGTGCAGGCAAGAAAAAGGGCCGCTGCTTTGCCCAGGCAGCCCTGGAGCACCCGAAGAGAAGCCCCATTCAGGGGCCAGAGTCGTTCCTGTGCTTTGTTTTCTCTCTCTCTCACTCACTCACTCTCTTTGTTTCCTTCTCTCTTTCTTCCTCTCCCACCAACCAGCCAGCTGCCACCTTCCTTCACCCCACGGCCGGGTTACCTCCTAGCCTGGCGAACTCCCTCTGGCGCAGCCCCTCGGGGCTCTCCCCGCGGTAGCCATACGCCGCCCCCGGTGGGAGCTGGCGGAGGAAGGCCTGGAAAGACAGCCTCTCCCCCCACGGCTCCATGGCTCCGGCGGAGCGGGCCAGCCTCCTGGCAACCCGAAACCGGCGGCAAGGACAGCCCAAGGAGCCCAAAACAGGAACGAAACTTGGCTTATATGGCACGGGAGGCGGTGGCTTCGGCTCCGCCCCGCCATGTATCCGGGACAGCCGGCAGCCGCTCTTCGCTCGGTCGAAACTTTGCCCTGCCCTGCCCTCCCCTTTCAGCGTGAGGCAACCGCCGCCGCCGCCGAGGGAAAAGAAGGCGGGAGGCGGCAGCGCCCCTTCCAAGAGCAGTCGGGCCCAAGTCGCCTCATTTGAGGCTTGCACCTGCTTCACCTTTCCTACTGGAGGCGGCAAAGGCGGGAAGAGAGGAGAAGAACGCTTGGTTCAGTGAAGCAAACCCACTGGGCGAAAGCGGAGCGCCCGAGGTGACCCAGACGCCTGCTGAGGCGGGAGTTTTGACCCCGTCTTTTAAATCCAGACTTAACCAGAGCTTGGAAAGTCTCTTTTAGACAGAAACTATTTATTCATTTTCTTCTTCTTCTCTGACTGGTCTTTCTGACAGAAATTTGTTGCAAAACCCCTACCCCAGAAATGTTGTTACTGTTTTATCTTGTGGAAATGTTTCAGTTATTCATGACATAGTTACTTTTTCTTTACTACAAAAAAATATACAATATATGGCAAAATCTAAAGAAACAAAAAACAAAGCAAAGCAAAAAAATTAAAACTTGTGGCACCTTAAAGACTAACTATGATGTTTTAAGGTGAGCTTTCGTAGACAAGAATATAGTTCTTCACCTTCTAAAAATGTTCCTTAAAATGTTTTTTAAATGTAACCAGAAAGCATTATTTGCCGCCTCCTCCCATCATGTCATTCCATTTGTTTGGTTGCTTCACGGCTGGAGTTCCTTTTCATCCTCATTTCTGGAAGAAGAAGAAATATAGGTGACTGCATTACTTGTAATTCATTGGCTTGAATGTAACCACCACACACTATTTTGCCCCCTGAACTCTGTGTAGAAATAAATCAAGGCTGAACTCTCTCTCTAGAAACAAACATGACTAGCCCTGGGCTGTAATATTTGAGGCACATTATGAGAAAAGAAGGCTCACTGGAAAAGCCAACAGTTACACATATGGAAATAAACCGAATTCCAGCCATTGCTTCCAAGCAATAACAAGAACCCACAAAAGGATACTCCACCAACTTGAAGAACCAGGTTAATAATGAGGGAAGCATGTCGGGCAAGATAAAAAAGGTTTTTGTGTTTTGGACTTATGAACTCCTGTAATTCTTGCCGCTAAATCACTTATAGCTGGACTTTATCTGACATACTTTCTTGAGCAATACTGTTCTACTTGAAAAGATTTACCTGTTCAGCTACTGTATGCAAGTTACTAAATGGAAAGAATAGTTACAAAAGGCAAGTTTTCCTGAAAGAAAGACTGTTTGAACATCACCTGTATTGTGCAGCCACAGAAGATTTAAGTACTTATTAAGGTACATTGTCAGTTCAGTCTGACATCAATGGAATGTCACGTTCACCTCTGTGGGAAAGTTTCATACTTCGTAATAGATAACATTTAGTTAATAGCTAACTAGGCAACACAAATTGTCTTATGACAAAAAGTATAACCTAACTGGTTATACTTTTTTTATTATTATTGCTCAGTAGGTACTAGTAGGTATTTGTATCTGATGGAACATACTGAAATGGAAATATTTATATCTTACAACAGGTTTGAGATACAATATTGATTTTAAATATTTATAATAAAAAAAACACATACACACAAACACACACACACACCCAGAGAGAGAGAGAGAGAGAGTCAGATCTTTTCCAAACTAGGCCTGTGATTCATGCCCATTATGTTCTGTCATGTTTAAACCTTTTGTGTTTGTCTATGACATATACAGGAGGGATTTCTGCTGAGTGCCAAAATCACCTGCACTTTCTTGTAGTTAACTCACTCTACCATAGTGGCATGCTTGTGGCACCAAACAACACAAAACATTGCAGAATTTTGACACACATTTGGAGGAGACATGAGTATGACAATTATTTCTAACAAAGCTGGAGTCCCACAGCATTTGCTGTTCAGTAAGTTGTGCCAGAAGTCAGGATGTCTAAAAAGATCATGGAGCCATTGATGTTTTTACTTAACTATCTGAAATACGCTTCCTTTGCTTAATACATTCACCTTATGCCTTCCATAAGGCACAACTTACAGCCTGGGATGGCAGAGCCCTGTCTCCTCCACCAGCTCCAATATACCCCTGAGGTGCACTAAGCAAGGGGTGTCATAACAAGGGTGCCTGATGCAGGCTTGGAGGCTGCCTTGCAGCAGGGTAGTCACAACTCATACTCCAGCTGCTGTGGGATGTCCTCCCAGGGTGGATGGCATGGCCGTGGCATTGAATGAGTTAGAAGATGCATCCCTCGTCTAACTCATTCTCCTCCTTAAATCTCCCAGCCCCCAGGCTCACCAACGCACTATCTAGAGTGTTATCCACCTCTCTTCACCAGTCTCCAGGCAAGCTGCAAGTGTGGAGGTGTCCACTTGCTTACAATGAGGTGGAAGGCCCACTCTCACCAGCAGGGACAAAGCTATTAGGCTCACAAATCAACAGACAATCAGACACAATCGCACACAACTGGGACAGTTGCTTTGTGTGGGTGAGACGCGGCTAACGGTGAAAAAAAGGAGTCAGTTTTGGGATTTTCCTTCACTTTCAGTCTCTTTATCAATGTTAGTAAACACAAGAGGGGATCCTGCAGACTATCTTCTCCTGACATTGATGTTATCAATGACATTGATGTTCAACCTGGGCTTTTCTATGTAAAGCTTGGGGTTCCCCCCACCCCTGCTGGCAACATAGGCCTGATATTGCAATGCAATGTTGAAACATTTCCTGATGTTTTGAATCATGAACACTAAAGTAGTATCTCACATTCATAGAATAGAGTGGGGTTTTTAAAGGATTTGATTTCCTGAATCCTTTTAAAAAAAACCTGAAGCTTAACAGCATACAATACTTATACCCAAAGTTCCAGTGAAGTAACCTCCTGGAGATCAGGATTCAGGATACAAAATCAGAATGTTTTTCGTGAGAAAAAAACAAAACACCATATATAGGTTCTGATTGGCATAACAGTTTTTTAACTACTCTACTATTGCGTGCTCCACAGAAATATGTTAAAATGAGGCATTGAACATTTGGTATGTGTTATGGCAGCATAGCCAGATTATTCTTCATTTTCCAGAGCTATTGCCTTTAAAAGATTTCAGCTAAATCTTTTATATTTCACTTCATAAAATATTTAAAAACGAGACTTTCCTAGAATTAAGCATTTTCTCTGTGCTTTTATAATGGAATGCATTTTTAAATCCATTGGAGACAGCATTTTATAATTGAAGTTGACATGTGGCAGCCGTTGCTCCTGCACATGATTCTGTGAGCATGTCTACCATGCCAAATCTGTGGACATAGAATCATCACTTGCTGTGCAACAGAAGCTGATGGCTAGTTCAGAGCTCTCAGTTAGATATTTTGCTTGCAAGAGTATATCCAAAATACTGGAAATGCTCTGGAATTCATAGCACAGAAGAGCTCAGACTAGGAAAAAGGAATGTGAGGAAATTATTTTCCTGCTGATAGATCATTACATTTATACCCATCCTTCCATTATAAGTAGCACTCAACATGGCTTACAGTCTTTATTGATATACAAATGAATAAAGCCAAATTTAACTGTAAAATCAAGTTAAGCCAGCTCCACCATAGGAACCATTAAAATCAACCAAATGGATTAAAAGCATTAAACTCAATGAAGTATTCAGTTAAAAGCAACACAGCTGCTGGATAGCTCTGTGCTTTAAGTATCTGGCTGTTGAGCTAGAGGCTGGGATTTCAATTTCCCACTCTGCCTCCTTGAGAAGGGCTGGACTTGATGATCCATCAGGTCCATTCCAGTTCTACAGTTTAAGATTAAGAAGATGGAGCAGCAGGGCAGGTTAAACATCATAGACCAGTCTAAAGAAATGTGTTTTACACTCTTCCTATAATCTGTCTGAGAGGAAACTGATTGCCAATCTGAAAAAAAGAGCATTCCAAAGTCTTGGAGCCGCACAAAAGAAAGCCCTCTCCCTCATGCCTGCTAGATGGATTTCTGAAATGGTTGACATTCTTAAGAGGGCCTCTTCGGAAGATCTAAAATTTGGACAGGGGCATAATTATATAGGTAGTCCCTTAGATAGCCAGTCCCCAAGTCATGCAGGGATTTAAAGGCTAAAACTAATACTGTATATTGAATGAGGCCAGGTAAGACGTTGGCAGCCAGTATAAGCATTTCAGTATGGAGTCACATGGTTATGATGCAGTACACCTGTTAGCAACCTTGCTGCTATATACAATAGTGCACCAATTTAAGATCCCAGACTTATTTCAAGGATAGCCCCAAGTAGTCAAGATTTGATATAAATGAGGCATGGTTGCTAAGTCCAATTCAAGAAAGACCAACTCATAGCTGCCCTCTAAGCAGAGTTATGCAAAGCGCCCTCAAGGAATTTAAGAACAGTGTCAAGTCAAGACAACAAGACCTGGCAGGGACAGCACACCCTCTTCTATGACATATCAGGTTCCCAGTTCCCAGATTTTCAACTTATCAACCACCTCCATCTTGTCAGGGTTTAATTTCAGCTTTTTCACCCTCATCCTGACCATTATTGATCTTAAGCAACATTGAAGAGTCCTGACTAATTTCTTATTGCTGGGGGATAAGAAGCAATAGATGTAGGTGTCATCAGCATATTGGTGGCACCTCACTCCAAATGTTGCTTATAACATAAGTTTCAATACCTGCATTGTTTTTACAAATTGCAAGGATGTATTTTAAGTAAACCTACAATATTTTACTCCAACAGTTTTGCATAACTGTATGACTTTTGAATTTAAGCATATGTGCCTACAGTTTTTTCCTCAAAATTGTAAAACTGTCTTTGACAGTTGTCTGGATTTTATGTTTTTCATATGGAACCTAGAAATAATGTAAACAAATTAACAGATTTAACAAATTCTGGAGCTGCCTCGGATTACAGCAATAATGAAGACACTTATAATTAGTTGCCCAGATGAGTTTGTGAGATCTTAATACTGATCATGAGTTTGTGAGATCTTAATGCTGATTTCATTCTGGTATTAACCTTGTACTGGGAAAATGTCAGCTATGAATCTGTTCTCTTTGGCTAGGATGTTTATAAATCTTTGTGGAACTCCTGGGGGAGTCAGATTATCCTAATCAGGTTCTGATGGTGGATTCAAGCCCTAAATTAAATATTATGATCACAGGCTGATGACATCATTGTACTTGTGTAGCATAAAATTACACCAACAGAATTTCACCCATTGTGAACTATAAAACTGTAGCGAACACTGCTGACGTGCAATGAGGTAGGATTATTTATCCCTTGAGTATCTAACAGACTTTAAACCTTATTTAATAATCTCCACTCCAACCCTGACATTTTAAATGATGTTTCTGTATAATTTTGTATGAATACAATGATGTACAGTGCAAACTTAAGCATGTTTACGTAGAAGTAAATCCCACTGAGTAAAAAAAACACCACCTATTACTGTACCAGTTATGACTGTATACTATTACAGCCTGGCAAGAGTGATTTACTGGGACAATGTGTTCCTCAGTGCTGTATGTTGATCTTGTACATATTGTAAACATTTGCTTTCTGTCCTAATTTTATTTTGTACTGATTGTAGTATTATACAAAAGGATTCTTGTGTCCCTTGCAACTGATCCTAATATTCCCTGACATATCGATTAATGCATCTTTAGTAAACAGAAAATTAAGTGACAGAAGCAATTAAAACCCCATCTGTTCAGCTAAATAAAGGCTTTGCCAAAAGGTTCAAATGAGACTTTAGTCAGCAGGAAGATCAAGTCTCCACTAGTGCTCACAAAATGGCATTCATTGCCTGTTGTATTCTATCTCCTGGGATACAATCTGTAAGGTGACTGCAACTTAACAGTTATTATACACATAAACCATGATAATCCAATCTTTCTAACTTCATCCAATTTATTTTAAATTCTTGCTTCAAGAATGGCATTCAATAGGACTACTCTATTTGGAACTTTGTCCTGCCAGGTGATACCAAAAATGTGCCGGAGACAATGCATATGGAAGGTGTTCAGCTTCCTCTCCTGCTGTGCACAAAGGGTCCAGGACTCACTGCAGTACAGGAGTGTGCTCAGGACACAGACTCTATAGACCTGGATCTTGGTATATGCCATCAGCTTCTTAATAAGCCATACTCTCTTTGTGAGTTTAGAGAACATGGTAGCTGCTTTGCCAATGTGTTTATCCAGCTCGACATCTAGAGAGAGAGTGTCAGAGATTGTTGAGCCAAGGTACACGAAATCATGAACAACCTCCAATTCTTGTGTGGAGATGGTAATAAAGGGAGGTGAGTCCACACCGCAGACCATGACTTGTGTTTTCTTCAGGCTGATTGTTAATCCAAAGTCTTGGCAGGCCTTGCTAAAATGGTTCATAAGTTGTTGGAGGTCTTCAGCAGAATGGGCAACAACAGCTGCATCATTGGTGAAGAGGAAGTCCAGCATGCATTTCAGTTGGACTTTGGTCTTCGCTCTCAATCTAGAGAAATTAAAGAGCTTTCCATCTGATCTAGTCCAGAGATAGACACCTTCTGTTGCAGTTCCAACAGATCTGATGATGATCCATCAAAAACTACAGTGCCCTTCATTTCCTCATGAAAGGACCTGATGATCTTAAGGAGGTGGACATCCAATCTTGGGAATTATTTTAAAAAGGCCATCCCTGCTAACCAAGTCAAAGGCCTTTGTGAGATCTATGAAGGCTGCAAAGAGTGGCTGTCATTGTTCCCTACATTTCTTCTGCAACTGTCTGAGGGAAAATACCATGTCAGTGGTGGATCTATTAGCTCAAAATTCACACTGATTCTGGATAGACTCTTTCTTCAAGCACCTGGAGACTCTTCAGCACAACATGCGACACTGAGAAGAGAGATGCCACAGTAGTTATTGCAGTTGCCCCTGTCGCATTTGTTCTTATGCAATATGATAATGTTTGCATCTTTCATGTCCTGTGGTACTCCCCCTTCCCTCCAGCAAAGACAAAAGATTTCATACAGCTCAGTGGTGGTGATCTCTACAGCAGTGGTTCTTAACCTTTGTTACTCGGATGCTTTTGAACTGCAACTCCCAGAAACCCCAGTCAGGACAGCTGGTGGTGAAGGATTCTGGGAGTTGCAGTCCAAAACTCCTGAGTAACCCAAGGTTAAGAACCAGTGCTCTACAGCACTTCAGCAGGGATGTAATCCTTCCCAGGTGCCTTGCCGCAAGTGAGGGAATCCAAGGCCACTTTTATTTCTGCTAAAGTTGGTGTCAAGGGGAACCTTTACCTTTACCTTTACCTAAAGTTGGTTCGCTATCCAACTCTTCCAAGGCAGGCAGGCACTCGATATTACTTAATGCCTCTTTGATTACTGCATTCTCTCTAGAGTATAGCTCAGAGAAGTGCTGCAACCAGCGTTCCATCTGCTGTGCTTAGTCCTGGATGATCATGCCTGTAGCAGTCTTCAAAGGAGCAGATTTCTTCTGTATTAGACCTAAAGCCTGCTTGATACGATTATACATTCCCTTGATGTCACCATGTCCGCTGCTATCTGTATCTGAGAGCAGAACTGAAGTCAATAATCATTAGAACATCTCCTGGCAGCCTGTTGAACTTTGCTAAGAAGCTACTTGAAGAGGCTGCAGGTTGTACTCACTAGGACAGACTTTGTATGCTGCTAGAGCTTTCCTCTTTTTCTCAATGGCTGGCATCAGCTCCTCCAAATAGGCTTCAAACCAGTCTGCCATCTTTTTGGTCTTCTTGCCAAATGTGGACAAGATGGTGTTATAAACAGCATTCTTGAAATGTTCCTATCGTTCAGATGCATTTCCATCAACCAGGCCTGGAAGGGTTTCCTCAAACGCTTGGGCAAATTCCTCCACTTTTCTTTGATCGCGAGTCTTGCTGATGTCAATACATGGTCTTCCTTCCTTTTTCGTTTGATACAATCTCTTTGTTTGCAGTTTTACTCTACTATTCACCAAGGAGTGATCAGTATCGCAATCAGCACTCTGGTAACTGTGTGTGTTCGTAATACTAGGAAGGCTAGAACATCTAGTGAGGATCAAATTGAGCTGATGCCAATGCTTCGATGTTGCAGATCTCCAGGAAACTCTGTGTTGAAGCTTCATATTAAAAAATGTGTTGATGACATAAAGACCATAATAACAGCAAACCTCCAGCAAGCGTTGGCCATTTTCGTTCATCTTCTCAATGCCAAAACAGCCTAGATAATTGGGCCAAGAATTGTGATCAGCACCAACTCTAGTGTTAAAGTCTCCAAGGATGAACAGTGGCTCTCTCTCAGGGATTTTTTTATAGCAGCTGCCAGATCATCATAGGATTTTGTCTTTGACTTTTGTAGATGACAGTGTTGGTGCATACGCACTAATGAGGGTGACTGGTCCTGCTGATGAGTGGAGCTGCAGAGACAGGATTCTTTCAATTCCCATAGTAGGTGGAACAATGGATCTCAGCAGAGTATTTCTAACCGCAAAGCCAACACTATGCTTATTAGACTTATTATTAGACGAAATGCTTATTAAACTTACATATATTAACATCCTTTTTCCTAATTCCTTCTTCCCTTTATGGTAATTAAATGGCATATTCTCTGATTTGTACCAATTTATCTGTAACCCCATTCCTTTAGATGTAGTTTAACCCAACCCATGACTTTGAGTGAATTCTCTGTTGATTATAAAGTATCATCAGCAAATATTCTAATCTTCATTTTATCCTTAAAAACTATACTCGTTATTAATTTATCTTCTCTGATAACATTCACTAACAATTCTATAACTAAAGCAAACAATAACAGAGAAAGGGGACATCCCTGTCTAGTACCTCAGTCCATTATAACATAATTCATTAACACAGTTTCAGTAGTCTCTGAATACAATCAATTTATCATTGTATATCACTTCAACCATTCACACTTGTTGAAAAATAGACTTGCCAATTGCTTTGAGTTTGGGTGAGAAGTGATTAACTGATGAAAAAAAGAGTCAGCTTCTATAATTTTTCCTTGCTTGGTGTTACTTTGTGAATAGTAGTGAGCAAAAAGGGGTATCCTATAAACCATTTTGACTGCTGACATTGTTGTGGTCAACATTCAGGCTGCTCTTTGCTATTGTAAAACATGGCATATTTTTTTTCCTGCTGGCAATATGGGAACAATATTCTGCAGCATTTCCTGGATTGTGGATACAGAAGCAAAATATCCCACATTAATAAACCAGAGGGTTTTTTTTTAAAGAGCTGAATTTTTATCTTCCCAGTAATATTTTTATGGAACATATAATTCCAACTCTCATGTTCTGTGAGGTAGCCATAGCCTTCTTTGTTAAATGAAGATTTTTCCTGTTCTTTTATGTAGTATGTCACTAAGTAACTGGGTATGTAATATTAAAATTTGATTAACACTAACAATGGGAATATTGGGGCTCTAAGTGATCCATCAGTGACAAATTCCCTACATCAGTCAAGGTTTTATGCCTCTGTGAGGCATGTTTTTGAGTAAAAATTACTCAAAGGAACACTTTTTAGCTCTTTTGCTTATGGACTTGAGTTGGTACTTCACTGTGGGGACACTGGTGGATATGCCCTTTTGAACATTCATGTGCTGGTACACAATGGACTCTAAAAGAATGCTTTATGGCCTAAAATTTAGTGCATCATTGCACTGCTGGCTGAAGATAGCTGGAGGAAAAAGGATAAATGTCGTATAAATTTGGATAGTGGGCCTATGTACAATGAAAGGATTTGTGGTAGAAGTGAAACTCAAAAAAATAGGATTGTCTTCATTTGTTGCTCAGTAACTTACCCACTGTGCTATGATGTATCTTTACAGGAAAAAAGGTCATCCTAATTTCCCCTCTTTTTGTATGCTGTTGCTTGCTTGTGGATAGGTGAAAATAAGGGGATCTGAGGTGGAAAAACCTAAGATGTCACTTTCACCAGAAAAGAAAGAGAGACAACATTGCCTCATTCCCTGTTTTGGGGGCACCCTAGCTTTTTCCAGTCCCTTGAACTGGGGTGTCCCAGACCCTGGTACATGAAAGATTGTTGATGGCATATGTATGTTCTTCTCATCACCATCAACCACTAGATAAAGATTTCAACACTTGTCTATGCTCTTTTCTTGATATATTAGGGGTGGCGGAAGGACAAGCAGAAGCCATTTCCTATGTAAACATTCATTTGGCAGTAAGATATGATAACTATCTGCATCTGTCTTGCTGCCTCTGACCCTTTGAAGCCCATTTCTGCAACCAATTCCTAGGACACTATTTTGACAGGCAGTCCTCTTGTGTGTTCCAGAAAGCAGACATGTTTTTGTTGTTGTTGTTGTTTATATAGTTATCTTAGAGTATTTCCAAAGATGTAATAACAAAAATTAGTAAATATCAGCTCAAGAGATTCAGTGGCTGCTGCCACACCAGCCAAACATTCCCCATTTATCTCCCAGTTACACTGAAGCATACATTTCTGGTCACACACACATGGCCATCAGTGAATAATTTTCTTGGCCAGTGGTGTAACTGCGGAACATTTCCTCCTCACCAGGAGGCTTGAAGTTGGGTTTTTTTCTGGTGCCATTTCAATATATTCCTTAGCGCTATGGCATGTGTTTATAATCCTACCAATACTTATTCGAAGCAAATTCATTGGGAAAGCTGCCACCATTACTGCCTCATGGATGCCCTTCCCTATATATTTTTTAAATTTTTCTGCAGCCGGAGTATCAATGCATTGGTAACGCCTGTCAATGGGTTTAAAGCACAAGCACTCCACCTACTGTCTGACAAGCAACATACTGCTGGAGAGGGGTGTCAGGTCCACTGAGTACAATGCATTGCTTCCTGAGGCATCTGTGCAACATAGGGAATTCTACCTGTGAGGAAACACTACCCAACACACTGACATACTACTTAAAAAAACTTTAAGTTGAGGGGCTTTAGTGTCCCATAAAACAAGAAAAAAAGTAAATCAGTACCATAGTGTAGCTAGCCATAATGATTCGAGTGGAAGGAAATGAATCGGTAACATCAAAACATATTGGGACACTCATCTAGGTAAATATACCCCATGTCCACAAAGCATAACAAGAAAGAGATGAGAAGTCTCATTGTCAGAGGGGGATATCTTGCTGGGGTGAGTGCAGCCACTGTGTTAGACACAAGTGTAGATTGTCCAGATCACCCAACAGCTCAATTTCTAGCCACACATAAAGGTTCATTACAGAGCATATGTGGTACTGAAGAGCTAGTTTGGCTCCACCTTTCAAATTATCAAGCTGTAGCTCCCAGGTAGATAACAGGATATGGCAAGGGTAGAAATTAGGCCCAGTCTTCATTTGTCCCTCATGGGACAGCAGCCAAAACAGAGGGACAGTGCAACTGTCAACAATCTCTCTAGACCTTTGAGTAGAGTGGACAGTATATAAGTTAAATAAATAAGTAAATAAGTAAATAAGTAAATAAGTAAATAAGTAAATAAGTAAGTAAGTAAGTAAGTAAGTAAGTAAGTAAGTAAGTAAGTAAGTAAGTAAATAAATAAATAAATAAATAAATAAATAAATAAATAAATAAATAACACTGGATATCCAGCAAACATACTTAAAATCTTACATCCTTTCTCAAAGCACATCCTGTTTCCACATCCATCCTGTAGGTCTATAAGAGAAGGGCCACTGCAGCTATTGCCAAAAGCTTTCCATGGTTATCCTGAAAGAAACACCAACTGTTGCTCTTTGTGTAAATGCTTTGTTCTTTTTGTTATTTCTGACAGTCTTACAGTTTGATATTCTTCTTCTTTTAAGCAGAAATGAATGTGCTTCCCCACTTCACTAACTACAATTTGACATATGTGGGATAAAATCTTTGAAGGGCTCACACAGCATGGAAATTGAGATTAATAGTAATTTAACATGTTTTTTAAAATACAGCAGGGGGTTTATTTGAAGGCTTTTATTCAAAGGTTTTAGTGTTGGCTATAAGTGCAATAGCTATAAGTGCAGTAGTGATGTATGGAAGTGAGAGCTGGACCATAAAGAAGGCTGACCGCCGAAGAATTGATGCTTTTGAATTGTGGTGCTGGAGGAGGTTCTTGAGAGTCCCCTGGACTGCAAGGAGGTCAAACCTATACATTTTGAAGGAAATCAACCCTGAGTGCTCATTGGAAGGACAGATCCTGAAGCTGAGGCTCCAATATTTTAGCCATCTCATGAGAAGAGAAGACTCCCTGGAAAAGACCCTGATGTTAGGAAAGTGTGAGGGCAAGAGAAGGGGATGACAGAGAATGAGATGGTTGGACAGTGTCATTGAAGCTACCAACATGAATTTGACCCAACTCCAGAAGGCAGTGGAAAACAGGAGGGCCTGGCGTGCTCTGGTCCATGGGGTCATGAAGAGTCGGACACGACTTAACGACTAAACAACAACAACAACAACAACAACAACAACAACAACAACAACAAGTGCAATCGATGTAAGTGACTAGGATATTTATGTGTGTTTTTTAAGCCAATCAACTGTGTTTTGTTAGATGTAACTACCCCAGTCTGATCCCTAGTGTTGTCAGGTGTTGACATACCTGAGCATTTCTGCCAATCCACCTTTCACACCAGTGTCATTTCTCAACCTCCACCATTATAGTAGCACTTGAAACTGTATATTGTGGCCTTTTATCAGCAGATCTTAATTTTCAGATAGTTCTCTACATAAAAATTGTGGCTGGCTTTATGGTGAAAATGCAGGTCAAAATTAACATATCAAGGAGATATTTGTTTGTGGATTATAGCTCTGCTTTTAATACCATTCTACCAAATAGGTTGTTTTTTAAAATGATCAACCTGGGATTACCTCAGGAGATCTGCATGTGGATAAAGGATTTTCTGACAGATAGGCCACAGTCAGTAAGGATGGGATCTCACCATTCTTCTACCCTGGTACTAAGTACAGGAGCTCCCCAGGGCTGCGTGCTAAGTCCCTTCCTCTATTCCCTGTACACACATGATTGCACCCCACTGTATAACACCAATGCAATTATTAAATTTGCAGATGATACGACAGTGGTGGGGCTCATAAATAAGAACAATGAGTCTGCTTATAGAAAGGAAGTACAAAGGTTGATACTTTGGTGTAAAGAAAATCATCTCACACTTAACATCAAAAAAACTAAAGAACTCATAATTGATTTTAGGAGGAAGAGATATGTACATTTACCACTGTACATAAACGGTGAGGAAGTGGAGAGAGTTGGTAGTTTTAAATTTCTGGGTACTTACATCTCAGAGGACCTCTCATGGACTATAAATGCCAACATGCTAATGAAGAAGGCACAGAAGAGGCTGTATTTCCTGAGAATGCTCGGCAAGTTAAATTTATCTCAGCATTTGCTTCTGTCATACTATCGTAGCACCATTGAGAGTGTCCTAACCTATGGCATTCTGGCATGGTTTGGGAGTAGCTCTGTAGCGGACAAAAAAGCTCTACAGAGAACCATTAAAATTGCCCAGAATATCATCGGGCTCCAGCTACCAACCCTGGATGACATCTTCACATCCCGCTGTCTAAGGAAATCACATAGCATCCTGAGAGACTCTTCCCATCCTGCTTATAACTTTTTTGAACTGTTACCATCTGGCAGAAGATATAGAACAATTAAGACTCGGACCACACGTTTTCTCAATAGTTTTTATCCCAGAGCTATAATTGCAATTAATAATGAGCTTAAAGACCACCAATAGTGAATAATTAGTTGGACTGTGTAACTTGGCCTGCGGTGTAGATGTTTGTATTTTTAGTGGGGGACTTTTAGTGGGTGGGGAGTGTTTGGGGAATTTTATGTGTGTGCATGTGTCTGGTCTCTGGGTGTCTGTGAATTTCGTTGTATGTGTATATACTTACAATGACAATAAATTATTATTATTATTATTATTATTATTATTATTATTATTATTATTATTATATTTGCTTTCAAAAAGAGTATGGCAATATTCCAGATGTTTTAATTGCATTGGACAAGGTAAACACTAACTTACTTCATTGCATTTCTCATAGTAATTATCCAGATAGATAGAAAGCTAACAAAGGACTCAGAACAGACATGTTTATTTATGCATCATTTTGTAACATGGCTTTCATAAGATATGAATGAATGTAATCTCATAAAGATAATTTGTGTAATATGTGCTATTCCACTATGTGGCCGAAACTTTGGCCACAAGAGTATGGGCTTCCTTTTGCTTCCATTCATTGATTTAATACCTAATGAACTGAAAATGCCAAGCATTGTGCTGGAACCATAGTTATGAAAAATGACATCCTTCATTATTTGGAGAAATAATATTATCTGTGATCCCTGGGTGGAACAAAAATTATGTATTACTAAGCAACAACAGCAAGGAAGAGGCAGTGCATGGACAAGAAGAAAACTGCAATTTCCTCTTCTATTTTAAAAGACGACATGTTGTTGTCAAAGATTTCTGAAGTTTTATTTCAGCTAGTGGAATTATGGCCTGTGAGTGTTGCATCAAAGATTATCACAGTTGGCACCAATCATTCGTGCTCATCACATTTTCAATAAACTCTTCACAATCTCGTGGCATCTAGAGAGGGAATTTCAATCATTTACTGACTTAACCTCAAATGCCGGTCTTTTAAAACTATTGAAAATGAAGTCTGTCAGATTCATACTTTGAATACTGAATCCACTAAGCCAGGACTAGATTCCTTTTCTTCCTTTCAAGCAGCTGATGAGTGAGAACTGATGCCTTAATTCTTAAGGTATAAGAAATATTCTCATTATTTTAGGTTCAAAGTTGCAGCCTATGCTTAAAGGGCAAGATTGATGCATCATTTCACTATTACATCTAGAAATTTTTGGGGGAAGCAGGTACTACGAGTTAATCTAAGTAATTTTACAAACTTGGTGGTAGGGCTGAGGTAGAAAAAAAAAGACCTGGGTTATTTATATGAGATAAAGTTTAATGACTGACTAGAACAATTTGCAGGTATAGTCTGCTTGTTTCTGTTTTCTTTCATAGACCTTGATGAGGTTAGAGACAGTTACTCAGTTTCTCCATTAGTAATATATTTCTGGAGATGAAATGTGTTAGACTAAGGGCAAGATCTACTACATTCTTTGCCCTGGTAGAAGCTATGTAATATGTCTGTAAATTTTTAAACATTCAAAATCCAGTTCTGTCCCTTCAAGCTTCCATTCACTGTGGATTATACTGGTTGACAATTGAATACTTGTAATGTGGAACCGAGTCTTTAGTTGTATGATAGTTTCTGTTGCAATTTGGTTCCATCTGACTATTCCAGTGAGGAGACAAATGCAATCAAGTCATCTGCTCAGCCGATGGCAGCAATGTAGGTCCAAGTTAATGGTGAGATTAGAACCAATTAAAATGTAACATATCTATATTGCCTAAGTAACACACCAGCTTCCTAGGATTTCAGAACCAGAGTGATTGAAGGAAACCCTTTACACAACATGCAAAAATGAAAAGCATTTTTGTTCAAGAAATTTTTATTTATATAGCAACATTGAACATGGTGCTTCACAGAAAGCTTAAATGAAAGAGAGAGAAGAAACCCTGGCCTAAGCTCCTAATAAAAGAGTGGGCAAACAATGAAGGGATAAAGGAGGTGTAAGGAAATGGAAGGAAACTGGGGATTGTAGTCATTCAAAAATGGAATCTGTTAGGTTCTGTGTAAGATGAATTTAAAAGATATGTTTTTCAAGAGCTTGTTGTGCAGAGTTGTTTTCCCAAATCACAAGGTCGGACAGTCCAGGAAAAGAAGACAAAACTAAAGACCGCTAAACTGAGGGAGATAACACCTCTGGAGCCTGGAGCCTGAGAATTTGGGGTGGTGATTGGAGTGTTCTGAATTACGCCTATTCGGATTTAATTGGTTAACAGCATGAAAGTGTAATGAAGAAGGTGGTCCTAAAGAGAGGTAAAATGAGAGGGTTTGTGTATGTGAAAAGGATGGTCCAGTGAATGCTGTGGAATGTGAGACACAGGTTTGTTTTTCTTTTCAAGAAGAAAGAGGGGGAATAGCCCAGCCTCTAGCCAAGATGATTATCTAGACTTAGCTGTTTCTATTTTAATTAGAAATTGTAAGTTTGTTTAAATATTGTAACTGTCTGAAAATGTCTAATGCTTAAGCTTTAAAACTTAAACAACTGTATCCTAATGAAACTTTATTTTCTTAACTGTATCCTAATGAAACTTTATTTTCTTAATAAAACAAATATAAAACTTCAACAGAAAACTAGTCTCTTGATACAGCAGTACTATAACTAAATCCGCTGTGGATGAAAGACAGTTAATAGTGGCTACTGTAAATAGAGGTTCTACTGCCCTACTTTACAAGGCTGGTGTGTATTCTAAGGAAACACATAGCCTATGTTTTATTGCTTTGGAAGCAATCAAGGTTACTTTTAAGGTTCAGGCTTGTCCATGGGGTTTACTACGTATTTCTGAGGCCTAAAGGACCTACCTCAAGAAATAAAGGTGGTAGTTTTGTGCCCAGAGGGGCACCCTGACCACGATCATTGTCTCTTTAGGGAGACGGGATCATTACAGGAGGCACATAGGAGAGGAAAAGGTGTTTGAAAAGTCATAGTTGGAGGATATCTTTCCATTACTGTTAAAAAGTAATCTCATTGCCCCTCACTGCTCAGAAAAGCAACAAATAACAACAATAATGTTAAAATGGGATGGTTTGTACTTTTTACTTCTAAATCTGTTTTAGTAACACTTTTACCTAATATTTTAATGTAGTGTTATTAATTCTTTTTAAATATTTGAATAATTTACTGTTGTTGGCTTTTAATATTGTGTTTTTAATTATGTAAGCTTCCTTGGATCCTTTTTTAGGAGAAAGGTGGAGTAACAATCTTTAAATAAAAAATAAATTATGCTATGTTTTAACATATTACCTCCAAGCTCTGGCACATTTGTTGTTTAGTCATTTAGTCGTGTCCGACTCTTCATGACCCCATGAACCAGAGCACGCCAGGCCCTCCTGTTTTCCACTGCCTTCTGGAGTTGGGTCAAATTCATGGTGGTAGCTTCAATGACACCGTCCAACGATCTCATCCTCTGTCATCCCCTTCTCCTCTTGCCCTCACACTTTCCCAACATCAGGGTCTTTTCCAGGGAGTCTTCTCTTCTCATGAGATGGCCAAAGTATTGGAGCCTCAGCTTCAGGATCTGTCCTTCCAATGAGCACTCAGGGTTGAGTTCCTTCAAAATGTATAGGTTTGACCTCCTTGCAGTCCAGGGGACTCTCAAGAGTCTCCTCCAGCACCACAATTCAAAAGCATCAATTCTTCGGCGGTCAGCTTTCTTTATAGTCCAGCTCTCACTTCCATACTTCACTACAGGGAAAACCATAGCTTTGACTATTCGGACCTTTGTTGGCAAGGTGATGTCTCTGCTTTTTAAGATGCTGTCGAGATTTTTCATCACTTTCCTCCCAAGAAGCAGGTGTCTATTAATTTCATGGCTGCTGTCCCCATCTGCAGTGATCATGGAGCCCAAGAAAGTAAAATCTGTCATAGATTCCCCTCCTATTTGCCATGGAGGGGTCTGGCATATAGCATAAGCTTTAAAATTAATTCATTAACATTGATAGTTGGAAATGAGAACACTGATTAATCATTGTTAATGTTGGTAAGGGCATATTTGAATTTGTGGTGTTACTTGCTAATATGTTAAAGCATTAATTAGAAATTAAATAAATAATACACAAATAGAGTAGCACACACAATAATCATAATCCTTCATCAACATGAACTGCTGAATAACGCAGTGGTTTAGCTATCTGGCTGTGGAGTCAGAGGTTCCTTGACAAGTGGCTGGACGTCATGATCCATAGGGTCCCTTCTGGCTCTGCAGCTCTGAGACAATGACAACAATGATATCCCCAGAAACATATTGAAAAAAAGTATTTGATATTAGAAGGAAAAGCAAGTCAGACCTAAAATCCATCCCTCTACATGTCGCAAAGAAAATATACATGCATCACTTTATTCATTTCCTCCCTCCCATAGGATATCCATCCCCAGCCACACCATTCATATCCAGTCACACTGTTTGTTGTTTGTTTGTTTGTTTGTTTGTTTGTTTGTTTGTTTGTTTGATTGATTGATTGATTGATTGATTGATTGATTGATTGATTGATTGATTGATTTTATACAGCCCATCTGGCTACCAAAGTTTGTGATATGCAAGTTATCTACTTGCATTCCACAACCCACCAGGGAAATTTACACAAATACTTCCAAACCTATCCATCTATTCACAGATACACACACTATGTTCATGATTCACACAAGCAAACAAAGGCCTGCCTATCTTCAACACAAATATATGTATATATAGAATGTCACCCTGTCTTCTTTTTCGTTTGCAATATAAGCAATCCAGTGTTGATTTTGGCATGGAAGGATTAGCAAACAGGGTGTTGTAATAGCCCAGGGAGTGCTGAAACATGCTCACAATCTGCACTTTCTTCAGGGAGGCTCTTTTAATGTTCCCCATTTGATCCCATATAAAGTTTATTTTTAAAGGGGAGAGACAAACAGAGAGAGAGAGAAAGAGAGAGCTATTGAGGGGGTGGAAGGGAAGTGGGGGGAGTCAAAAAGATGCGATTTTCAGCCCCTACTCTTTTCTTATTTCTATCTAGTCTCAAAGATCACTGAATTACACAGTAAGGGCTGCACAATGCAAATATCTAGTCCTTCAAACCAGATTTCAGCTGTTGTACTCTCTGCAGCATTGGATTCATTCTATCTGGAATGACCATCTGGCTTCCAATGAGGGAGCAAAGCAGTGATTAGCTCCAGGATGCTTCTTGGTCTGTTTCCTCTTGAGTTGTTTCAATAGGCCTTAATATTCAGGTTGGGAAATGTTTTTGGCCTGATAGCTAAAGCCCACTTTGGGAAAGCCTCAAGGGGCAAATTCCTGGAGAGGTGTGAGCTAAGGGCAAGACAAAAGCAATATTGGTGTGTACATGATAAGGCACACATCTAGGTATGCAAAAACGTTGCTAATGAGCAGCATTTTGCCTTCAAGACTTAGAAGATTTCCCTTACATAAGTCTAAGTCTAAATCAACAATAGGATTCTGGACAGCTTGTAATCAGCAAGTCCTTATTCTTCAAACCAAAGTGAGATGTAATTAATGGCAATCCATGTAACTCAATGTACAGTCAACCCTTGACTTACGAATGTCCCCACATACGAACATTCTGATTTACGAACGGCTCCGTTCGCAAAAATTGGCATCGACTTGCAAATGGAGCCTCGACCTACAAACGAGGTCAAGGCTCTGTTTGCAAGTCAATGCCATTTTTTGCGAACGGAGCGATCGGCGCCTTCGGAGGTTTCAAAGGACTTTCCTCCCAACATCAGAGGAAAGTTTGTTTGAGACCTCCGAAGGCAAAAGGGCAAGGAGAAAAGGCTGGAAATTCGAATTTCCCACCCTTTCTCCCTGCCTTTTTGCCTTCAGAGGTCTCAAACGGCTTCCTCCAATGTGGGGGGGGAAAGCCCTTTGAGACCTCCGAAGGTAATTTTTTGAAATGCTGGAATGGATTAATTCCATTCCCATGCATTTCAATGGAAAATGGTACTTTGACTTACAGACTTTTCAACATATGAACGCCGTTCCAAAACAGATTAAGTTTGTAAGTCGAGGTACCACTGTAAAGTGGTCCAAATGGGGCCCATTGCCAATCCTATGGCTGTGGCATCTACACCAGTAAGCCCCTTGATTAATCTGGGCCTCCTTATCTCTGTAAGACACCAGTGGGACTGGCAGCAGTAAGAACGCCAACTCCAGGGTTGCCAATGGGAGCTAATAACCCAAAATTGGATAAGTCTTTGGACCTGTAACCACAGAATCTTCTGAGAGCCTTGAGACAGAGGTGGCTCAGGGTAGCATTAGGCCAAGGGAAGCACAGGACCTTTTAGGGGTCAGGGAGGAGGAAAAGGCCATGGGGATATAAAGGCAGGAAGCAATGGGGCACAGGGATGAAGGTGACCCTTGAATCTAGCAGTGGACAGGAGATGGAGGTCAAGGGCAACTAGTGGTGGAGAGTGGAGGGAAAAGGAACAGGAGAAGATGAAAAATGGAAGATCTGTGTGTTGGCACTGAAATGTCCTCAGCCAGAACCTCTCAAGGAAGTCCTTCAGGCCTCTTGCATTATTTGGCCTTGTAAAGTTGTTGTGCAGAGGAGGTGCAACAAACCTCCCCCCCCAATCCTGCCCCTACATCTCCCACACCAAGAAGAGAGCAGTAGTTCAAGCATCTCACCTGTTTGGAGACAGAGATGCTAGCATCCAGAGAATGGTGTATTTATCTCATGGCCATAGGGAGAGATGTGGGCAGAACCAAGATTTTAGGGAACACTGTGAATCCAGGAGAGGGTAAAGTAACTGCTTCCTATTTTTAGGGCCATTATTCAACTATTAGAAGAGAGTTGTGTCAAGTTGTTACCTGTTAAAGCTGTGTTGGTTCAAAAAATTGGATCCTGCCTTTATGTCCAGCCTAATAGAAACTTTTGATTCCCCTCTACCTATGGAAGAATTAGGTGCATGTCTGACCAAGCACAAATGTGTTAATATTTTAAACTCTGGTCCCGCAAACCAGAAAATATTGGAACAGCAGCTCCTCATAGTAAATGGCTGAAATCATGTTGCACAGCTCCATGTGTGCAATGGAGAGAGCAAATTGCCACTAATTAAGGCAATTTCAGGGTGTGTGCAACTTGTACACAATGTGATGGAGTTACATGCACCTCCAGAGGAAGCCTTTAATCAGCAATGACTTGTCACCAATGATTACATCATCACCATTGCACACATGGAGCTGTGCTAACAGGATTTGAGCCAATATGTTGAGTGTAGATAAGAATATATACAGCATTACTAAGAATTATAACGTTGAAGAATTCTGGTTTGATCTACAGAGATCCATTCCACTTAATGAGTATGAACCTCTCCCTGTACTGGTTTTCTGTTTTGACACAGCAAACTTCTATTAGGCTTCTTAGCAGAAAAACACATTCTTCAAGACAGATACCTAACATTCTAACCTATTATCATGCAAATAGGGCAGTAATGCTCTGACATAGATCCTCCAAAGATTTAATCATATGGCATCTCACAAAAATTATATACCAGTCATAACTTTCACTCCCTCTAGAACAAAGCGATTAGAAATGAATACAATGTAAGGATCATGAATATGGCAAAAGAAATATTGCTGCTCCTTTGGTGTGGCAAGAAAAATCAATTAACCAACACAACACAATTTGAAAATATAGCTCTTTAGCAGACCTGTACCCAAAAGCAAAATAATAATTGCTATTACTATTATAGAAAACTATATTGAAATTAATATTACATGAAGGATTTCAAATGTTTCTTACTTAGCCCTTTCTGGTAAAGGTGGCTTCAAAGGCTTATGATATTTGTACATGCTTCCACTTAGATGTTTAGCAGGTTGTTTTTGTTGCTAGTAGGGTACTTGGTAGTCTTACTTCACAAAGAAGTTTGTTTGTCACCTTGTCTGTAATGCCTGTGTGCTTAACAGTTGTTTATCCATCATAGATTCAACCTGTGGTACAGGTTTGCCTGAATTTCCCTGGCAAAGAAGCTATGCCTACTGAAAGCTGTTAAAAGTACAAACAAGGTGTCAGCTCAGCTTGAGTTCAGGAATTCAGGAGCAAAGAAGTTCTCTGGGATTTATTGTGTCCTTAATACTAGACTACAATAACATTGTATCAAGGCTGTACATTAAACCAATGCTATTCTGGATAATTTCACTTTCTTGGGCTCCATGATCCCTGCAGATGGTGACAGCAGCCCTGAAATTAAAAGATGCCTGCTTCTTGGGAGGAAAGTGATGACAAACCTCAATAGCATCTTAAAAAGCAGAGACCTCACCTTGCCAACAAAAGTCTGAATAGTCAAAGCTATGGTTTTCCCTGTAGTGATGTACGGAAGTAAGAGCCGGACCATAAAGAAAGCTGATGCTTTTGAATTGTAGTATTGGAGGAGGCTCTTGAGAGTCCCCTGGACTGCAAGGAGAACAAACCTATCCATTCTAAAGGAAATCAAGCCTGGGTGCTCACTGGAAGGACAGATCCTGAAGCTGAGGCTCCAGTACTTAATAACTACTTACTTTGGCCATCTCATGAGAAAACTTCCTGGAAACAACCCTGATGTTGGGAAAGTGTGAGGGCAGAAGGGGACGACAGAGGATTAGATGGTTGGACAGTGTCATCGAAGTGACCAACATGAATTTAACCCAACTCTGGGAGGCAGTGGAAGACAGGAGGGCCTGGCGTGCTCTGGTCCATGGGGTCACGAAGAGTCGGACACAACTAAACAACTGAACAACAACAACAAATTCTGGATAATATATTTAAATTAGTTCTATAGCAGCTTTCATGGCTATCCCTAAAATATCTGGGACATTTTGTTGAAATGTCTGCTTCTAAGATCCTTACTCCCTCCCTCTGGTCATTCTCCAGGAATCTACCAGAAACTACTATTTTTCCAAAATTGAACTTTTTTTGGCTGAAGCAGACAACGTTTTGCAGCAATAGTCCCCCTTCTATATGGATTAAGCCTGCCAGATTTCTGATATATGAGAGTTTTGTGGAAGGTTGGGTGCATATTTTCAGTGAGCCTGGGAGGGGGACAAATTTAAGCTGCCATCCTTTGCCACAGGTCACAGCAGGTCTGAAAATGGCCAAACATGGATGATTGTGGGAGGGGGAGCACAAATCTGCAAGTACCTGGAAAGCCAACTCTGTTTTTGATTTTTAAGCTAATCCCAGTCACCTAACCCTAACATTGCCAGGAGACTCAAGGGGCAGAAAACCATTCTTCATTTTAAAAATATTTGTAAAAAAATTTTTTTTGACATTCACAGCCCTAGAGTAAGATGAGCCTTTACAGTTTGGAGAGTCCCAAAGGAACTGCACTCTCATTTCCCACTTCCTGCCCATGTTTTTTTATGAGAAAGAAAAATGTTATGAACATGACATACATCACTGAGGTGGCTCAGTTTAACTGATCTACAAAATCCCAGGATAGTTGCAGTGGGATTTCTGAAACAGGAGGGGGAATTATTTCCTGACTCTTACCATTCGTTTCTAAACAAAAGCATTTAATCATTTTTTAACTATTCCTTAACATTCACAGTTTTTCACTGTAAAAAATGGAAATGCTGAGGAATATTTTAGAAATGATAAAGTGTTGTCTTAAGGAGTAGGGGGGATTTCTTTTCTTCACTCTTCTCCCTCCTCCACAGGCTTTCACATATCATATTTCTTGATGTCTCTATATAAAAAAAGCTTCAGCATTTCACAAGGATAGGTTTGGGAACTAGAAAAATATGACAAATAAAAAAGTAGTTTAAAGCTTTAGCCATATTTAGGCATTCATAAAGCTTATGGAACACAAGGAGATTGTGCCGGTGTCCTTGCAGGCTGGGAGACATGTAGCAATTGACAGAGGCCTAAAAAACTGAACCCTACTAAGAGTCAGTCAAGCCCAATGTGGGTCATTTGAAGCCAAACTCCAAGAACAATTCAAAAATTATTTCAGGCCAGTACTCACTACAAACAAGCAGGGAGAGTCTTAGAAACAAATGGTAAGAGTCTTAGAACAACAGGGAGAGTTTTATAAACCAATCCAAAAACTCATACATAGCCAAGAAATCAGGAACAACGGTCAGGGTGCATGGCTGACAAGAGATGGAGCTAGAGGAGATGCTGTCCCCAGTAAAAACATAGCCTCGGTCTCATGTTTATATTAGTCTTCTACTGGTACCCTGCTGCTGAACATAGCTTGCGGGCATTTGGTCAGCTGTTATGGAAGCTCAGCTGATGGATTTGATCTCCCTAGAAGGAAGAGATTTCTATCACAGAAATCTCTTTTTGAGGAAGCCTGTTTCCCTCAGGAGTCTTTCCCTGAACCTGAGCAGTATGTTTGGAAGCTTCTATCTGGACTTGTGGGTGTTTACGTGAGCTGGTGTTTACATGAGCTGGAAGACGAACCAGCCTCTCCTGACTTGGACCCAGAGCTGTTTCACTTTGATTCCTGGTCACTTTGGGTTCTCGGTCTGGGCACAGAAATGCAGTTATCTGGGGCTTTGGCTTCCTAGATCTCCTGAAGGTCCAGGATCTGTGAGATCAGGCTGCTCCTCAACCACATCATGTTTGAGGGGTTCTGGCTCATCCTCACTGGAATATTCAGCTGGTGAAGCCATGACAGCTAAACTCCACCTCCTCTGTTGGCAGTTTCAATACATGAAAACAATAGTTTAAAAAAGGGAATACAACTGTGTCTGCATAAACTCTCCATGCAACCCAAACTTTGATTTGGGGGTGAGGATGAGATCTGGTTCATGTGGAGAAGTTACATGAATAGTGTTGTCTCCCTCTCTATGAACTGTCACTTTCACATTTTGACACTAATAACAAAGTGAGCAGTGTTAGCGTATTCCCCTCATAGTTTCAGAATGCTTGAAAGGGTGAGTGTGTTTTTTTAAAAAATGCAGAATACTAGTCAAGGACCTATTCAGGCATTATTCCTGAAAACATATAGAGCTCAAAGAGTGGCAGTGATGTGGCAACACAGAAAAGCCCTCTCTCTATGTCCTCACCCTGCCCAGAAGTCAAGCAAATTGCTGGTCATACAGACCTCAAGAGAACGTGCTCACAGTGTTTCCATGAGGGGCAGCCCTGATCAGGAAAGCACATGCAACTGGAAAAATCGGCAGTAGCTGAACATGCCCTAAAACAAGCTGGACACAAAATTCTATTTCAAAATACTGAAGTACTGGACAACACCAGCGATCATTATGTTAGACTACACAGGGAAGCCATTGAAATCCACAAACACCAGCAGAGCTTCAACAAAAAAGAAGTTTCAAATGCACTGGCTCCCAGCACTGAAAAATACAGTCAATGAACTCTACCCAGCCACAAGGACCAGTGATCACTAGACACAAAAGACCAGCTAACGACACACATCAATCACAGTGACAGAGAATCTCTCCCCTTTATCACAACAATACACCCACAACAAAAAACACACTGATCACCATAATCACCCAATCTCCTAAACTGGACAAAAGCTGATCCCACAGCTATAATTACTCAACTATCCAAGCAAACTGCCCCAGAGAACAGAGTTCTGACTCCTGTCCTCTGAAGATGCCAGCCTCAGAGACTGGTGAAATGTTAGGAATAACAACTTTCAGAACACGGCCAAAGAGCCCAGAAAACCCAAAACAACTATCAGATCCTGGCCATGAAAGCCTTTGAGAATACAAAGCACATGCAATTATAACACCTATATATACCTTTATGATAATCAGGTAGAGGTAGGCATGACTTCTAAGTGGTCTGCAGATGTGGAGGGTAGGCTTACATACACACTCCCATTCACACCCTTCAGCTGCAACAGCACATAACAAAGAGAAGGAAAGATTGTCAGGCTTGATCAATGGATTCTGATGGAACTCACCAGCCTATAAGGCATGACCTAGCATCTTTGCTCAGGATAACTATGTTTTTCACTTTCATTATTCCACAAGAACAAGAGCAGATTGGCAGATCTTTCATTTGTTGGCTACAACAACATTCCGGTGAGGACAGGAAAAGAAACATAGGATTTAATTTTTATGCTGAGTATAGGAGTGGAGATAAACAAATCTGAGAACCAACTCAATTTTGATGGGGAAGAGGGAAGGACAACAATAATAATAATGTGAAGTTGGGAACACGAGTCAGTAATTGGCGAGTGACAATGGAATGTAGGGACAGAATAAGAGCAAAAATGAAGCTAATCAGAGCAAGGGATCAGAAATGGGGGGAAAAGGTGCTGAATTTGAAAATGAGTAGAAAGATAAAGCTTTTGGGTGTTGGAAGTAGGAGAAAGAGAAGTGGAAGTGCAGGGTGGCATGCATTGTTGTAAAGGGGTCAGAAATGGCTAGAAAATAAACGGAGAAAAACAGGAGTGAAAATGGAAGATGAGAAGGCAGTTATTACTACTCTTTGACATGGATTGTGTAGCGTGCATATGTTATTTCACCTCAGTACCCAAGAGAAAATGACTGTGAAATTATCTGGATTAGTAGTTTTGCTCCTAACCCATGTACTCTGGGCAAAATGTGTGCTACACATTTTAGAGCTTACATTGCTTTCTGTAGTTGCTATGTGCTATCAAGTTGAATTAGCAACTTATAACAACCGTAATAGGGCTTTCAAAGTAAGGGAGATACTGTATTTAAGGAGTGGCTTTAACAGTTCCACACACCCCAATTAGTTTCCATGGCTGAGCTAGGGTTCAGACTCATGCCTCCTGAGTCCTAATCCATCACTTTATCCTGTACTGCATAATAAAATGCACAGATTCAGCATTTTTGGTGCATTCATAGTGCACAAACTGCACCAGAAATCTTCCTCTCCAAAACTACTAAGGAGTTTTAAGTTACTCTGAGGATAACCATGTAATTTATGATTTAATGACAATTAGGAAGATCTGGACTTCAAATCTATGGTTTTGCACGGCATATTGTGGAGTCAAACTGCACAGTCTAAGAGCCCCCCAGAAGAAGGGAATGGTCTATCACTTCTGAGGACTCTATACCTAGAAAGCCCTGGGAAGGGTAAACATAAGTTGGAACTGGCCCGATGGCAGAAAATAAGTATTATTTCTTGGGATAATGTTTGATTATAGAAACACAAAAAAATTGTCTTATTTATTATGTATACATTTTATTTAAAATATTTATATATAATATGTTATATCAACTTAATCATTCTCTGAACCCAATGAAATCAGGGAGTCTAGTCTATACACATTTGAAAATATCTTATTTAGTCCTTTTCCAAGTCAATCCCTTCTCAGCCATTAAAATGCAAGCACTATGTTATGACAGGATTAATAAACATTAAAGCCTTACATATGCATACTCATAAGCAAACTCCTTTGGTTTCAATGGAAGTTGCTCCAAGGTAACTGTGTATAGCCTAACGTATTCTGTAGAAATGTAATGCATAGTGTTTTGCTTGTCACATCAGTTCTGAAACCTAAAATGGCTCTGTGATATGAGGGTTATAATGAATGACCATTAACCATTAGCAACCTAGTTTCCAGTTCTGTGTTTAATAATGGATACATTGTAACTAAGCATGCCCATGATTGATATCAGCCCCCAGATATTCTGCTTGTGCTGAATGGCTGGATTATCCATAATTTACTGTGTCAAAAGCTGGCAAACTAGGTCAAAAAGCTACATCTGTTCTCTACTTTTAAATAAAGTTGATATTTTAGTTATGAGTCACTGTATAAAAAGCACATGAAGAATTAGTTTGTTGGGATCTGTTGTGAGGTGTTGTTTCTGAAAGACTTCAAAAGAAAAGTACCTGCTAATTGGTTGCAGTCATGAAGTTCATAAAATCTAGATGCTAAGTCATGAATCTTGCTGACCTTGTAGGAAGGGAACAGCTGGGTCATATTTTCGGAAGGATAAGCTATTTTAAAACATTATCCGCTTTGCTGGACAGAAATAAGCTTTCCTTTAATAGCAAGGGCACGCTTGCAGCCTTTGTGTAGTACCTTGTTATTGTTTAACCAATCACTTTATACTGGTGGTTGAAAATGTCACCATCCAATAATTCAATACCTCTTGCATATCTATACATCCCAAGACATGGTGTTTTATTCTGATTAATAATGTTTCTAAATGATCTGACAACTCTCAGTCTCTTGGTTAGCTCGTACCATAAATTTTTGTTGGCAACCCTATTGAAAAGGTGGCCCAGCTCAAACCTGCTAGAAAAAAATATTCAATTAAATCATAGCCAACCATAAAACTGATTTTAAAATGCTTTAAAATACCACCGAAAATAACGTTATATTTAACAAGGATGCATTACTTCAAATGTACTAGCACTCAAATTAAGGACACTCCTGTTTATCGTATTAATTTTGGAATGTAATTTTGTTATCCATAATCAAAAAGGAGGTACATTTCCTATGATTTTTATACGTTAATTCTCTCTAGGATATACAGTAGTTTCTACCATCATTTGGCTATATGCCAAAATACTGACACTTGACCTTAGGGAGCATCTACCATTCCTCTAATAAAATGGCCTTTTAAGAGTGTGGGAAGACAAGTGGCTGCATCTCATAAAATTTGAACAAGATTCAGCCTTCAGTCTCAGTCTAGCTCAGCAGTTTTATCCTTTGTTTTACCACGGACCTGCTTTAAATATCTTTTGTTGCCGAGGACCACAAAGACTAAGATGACTGGGAAAAGCTTTATTTTGCTTTGAACAGAATGCACCCACATCAATACCATAAATTCTTCTACATTTCAGATTCAGCCAGTGATCCATTCTGAGGCTCAGCCAAACTGTACTGTTATGAAAGTCACTGTGGAAATATTGAAAAGTCACTTTACCTGACAATAACCAAATGGTTTTTATTAGCAGAAATCAAAGAAGAAACATGATCACAAAGTCTGTCCAAGCACTCATTCACACTGTCACTAACTATCTCTTCCCATGGCTTTTGACTGTCTGCGCAATAGCAAGAAATGTCACCTGCTGTCACTCAGCTACTGTGTAATTCACTTGCATGTTCTCACCATATGCAGAAATATCAAATAGTTCTTTTCTATCAAAGAGTTATTTTCATAACTGATTTTTATTTTGTTTTAATGGGGACAGTAGGTTAGAAAAGTACAGAGATAGGAAGATCAACATGATACCTCATGAGAAGCCTACAGTCAGAGAATTGGCTGGGTCATAAAAATCAATACTGGGATTGGTTGTCAATGCTCAGCCTGACCCAGAAAGCTCTTATTCCTTGTGCATGTTAAGGATTTTATATCCAGCCAAGCTGATAACTTTTCCACTCTTCATAAAAATATGACTGGAAACATTTTGACAGGCTCCTTCACTGAACACTTGGGATATTTGTGAACATTCCATGTCATCAGAGCAGCTTAGCTAATAGAGTCAGAGACTCTGTCCTCAATGTACAAAAAGCACAGATATCTGCACATTTATATTTGATCCACTTGGGTTTTTTTTCTGGTTAATGGACCTGCAAGTTACAAAATGCCACAGACATTTTACACGAAACACTTGTATCAGAGGCCAATTGGTCACATAATACAAATCAAAGAATAATTATTTTATTACAAATATACAGGGCTTGATTCATCTGTTACTTGGTAAAGAACAAACATGTTGGTTATATGGGCTTCTCTCAACTTGAATTAACAGTTTAACCTGGAAATACAATAGAAACAGAAGAAAGCCAAGATATGTGTTATGAGATTGGAGTAGGGCAGGTAGAAGAAGTGGGCATTACAGAAAGTAACGAGGAACCAGAAATCTGGTTCCAGACAATCTGACAGCAGGTATTTTTCACCACAGAGCAGAAAGGAAAGGGATTTAATTTTTATGGAGAATGATTTCTGAAATCAAGGTACCCTATCTCAGTTCCAGGCGCATAAGATTATCTCAGTTATCTACAGTGGATGAACTGTCCCTCACACCTTAAATATAACAAGGATATTCTAAGTAGAAATTGGAACAGACATGGATTCAGGCTGTTTTAGGCACCTAGAGAAAAACAGCAAACCTAGGGAAAGGAGAGGAACAGAGAGAGAAGGAGGGGTATGGGACAGATATTCATTTCCAGGCATTCTAGGTCACCCATCTTGGAACCTGTGATTAACTCGAATTTCACTTTTAATAAAAAATTTTATGCTTTATGTAAACCGCCTAGAGTAGACACATTCTAGATGGCCAGTATATAAGTTAAACAAACAAACAAACAAACGAATGAATAAATAAATAAATAAATGAAGCTCATCATGGTGGAGTCAGCTCCAGTGAAGCAACCTCACAAGACCTGAACCATGCAATATGAAAACGCATCAAGATGGAAGGCTAATGATATATACTCTCAGTTTATCTGATGGAAGAGTTTACCTCAATCAGAAGAGTAGTTTCTGCTGCTGATAATAGAAATCCTGTCTTATCAGGATAGGTGGCAGGTGTTAAGTGCTCCTTCAGTGCTGAAAAAGCAGCCCTAGAGATGTGAAGGCCCAGGGAGGGGGAGAATGAAACTCCAGTCTTTTTTTTTTCTCCCACACCAGGGATATATTCCCCCCCCCGGGGAAAAAGTGGAAATATTGGGGACCTTTTAAAAACACTCAGAGGAAATATTTTCACTTTCAAAATGAATGAAATCCATTCCAAAACAAGGGTTTATTTTCTCAGAATGGCAGGAACAACATGTGAAGAATTGTATGTACAGTGGTGCTCCGCTAGATGCTTACCTCACTAGATGACAAAATCGCTTGACGATGACTTTTTTGCGTTCTTTGGATGGCCTTTGTTCTAGTTATCTGGAGAAAGTCACAGCAGAAGTAAGACTGCTTTTGTCTAAATAATGCACTTGATTTTGTTTATTACAAACTTGTGGTTTCTGAATTCCTTTCCCCCTACTTCTCAGATAATAAAAATTAAGATATGTGTGCTTAGATAGCAAAGGATACTGCAGCCTGAAGTACTTTTGCTTATGCAAAACTAGAAATTTTGAACATTTAAAATTTACATTAACAAATATGTCAAATAATACATTTTTATATTCAAACTACATTATGAATGAATCATTTTTGTTGCTAACAGTAAAATGAAATTGATATGAAAAGAAGTGTGACATGTATTTAAATTTTGCATCAATTTTTTCCCTGTAAGTTGTCAATATTTCCAAAAAAACGTACATTCTGTAAGGGTCCATGTAAAACTTTCCAACCTTCCTTCTTGATTTCTGAGAATTACATTTTAATATTCACTAGGTATATCCTTTTCTCAGAAAGAGACCTTAGATGCCCCGGGTGTTAAGTCAGCTTTACTTCCAGAACTTGGTTTCCTTGCAAATTCGCTGCACAGTCTGAAACACAAACAACTTAATCTTCCTTAAACCACAATAATGACCCTATTTTAAATGTGGTTAAATTATTTTTTTTTTAAACTTTTAGTTTAAGACCAGAATTAAAGTTGTCTCATCATACTCCAAAGACAGGAAAATAAAATCTAAAGCATCAGCCTTAACAGATCGATAACTCAGCAGTTTAGGCATTGGCTGTGGAGCCAGAGGTTGGGAGTTTGATTCCACACTGTGCCTCCTTGACAGGAGCTGGATTCAGTGATCCATAGGGTCCATTCCAGTTCTGCAGTTCTAAGAGTATTATATACCACATGATCTGAAAAGCTATGCAGTTTCACAAGTTTGGCTTGCTTATAATGCATCCTCCATTTCATCCACAATTTGCCTTAGTCTTTTAAACCAATTTTCAGATATAGTGTGTTTTATTTAATGGAATATCAGATTTGCTGAATAATTTTGGATCCATTTTATGTTACAGAATCAATTAGAATAGAGGTATAACATCAGTTTGTTCAATATGTTTAAGAAAGATTTGAATAAATACTCAAGTTTTAAAATTTAGTGGGTGAGGAGAATGTCCATTCAAATATTGTTGTGAAAGGAAGGCTAGAAAATCCACACTTTATTTATTTATTTATTTATTCAATTTATATGCCGCCCACACTTACTCAAATGCAATTTACACGAGCGATTCCCTTGAGAATGGTTTGAAATGTCAATTGACCGTTAGTTTGTTATCAAGTGTCAGCTTTGATGAACACACTTATTTTTAAATTGTTTTATATTGGCCAGTATCCTGTTCCATAGCTCCACCTTTGTAACAAAATATTACTAGCAGAAGTAAATGAGTTCTAATGAAACAGTTTGTTTTTCTATTTTGGTTGTGTGCAACTTCGTATCATTATGCACAACACGCATACGCCCCAAAACTAAAAAAGGAAATCTTTAATTAGTGGCAATCTGCCACTGCCAGTGAAGTTACTCCAACTGTGGAGGCAGAGCTACACAACAGGATTCTCTCCATTGTTTTTACATTTTATTATATAAACATTTAATGTAAATCTCTCCTATTTAATATAAACTCGTTACAGTATTCACTGTAGTTTAATACACTGATTTTCTTTCTCCACAGTGTCTAAAATGCTGGAAAACTGCCATTGATAATGTTCATATTCTTAGAAAACACATTCTTTGGGCACTATAGGTATGGTGTCCTATATTATAGCCAGTTCTAGCTTTTTTCTTTTTTTGGCTGTCTTGGAGCAGGGTAGCTGTCAACAACAGGGTGGTGGACTGAAGTCCCATATCCACAGTGGTTTATTATTTATTTAAAATATTTTTACCCTGCATTTCTCCTAAAAAAAGGACCCAGTGGCTTACATCATTAAAAACACAATATTAAAAATAGTAAATTATTTAAATATTAAATAATAATTAATAACATTATATTAAAATGTTATTGAAAAGCATTACAAGAAACAAATTTAGAAGCAAGAAAATACAAACCATTCTGTTTATTGTCTCTGAGACACTCCATCATTAAAGAAAACCTTGACTGAAGAGACAGGTCTCTGTGGGCATGAAGAAGGACAGCAAAGATGGGACAGTTCCATAGTCTGGGAGCAGTGACAGAGAAGGCCCTCTCCCACGCCCCCACCAAATGCAGCTGTGAAGGTGGTGAAACTGAGAGAAAATGATCTTAACACCCAGGCAGGCTCAGAAAGGCACAGTTTTTGAGATTGCCACTAATTAAAGATTTTCTTTTTCAATTTTGGGGTGTATGCAAGTTGTGCATAATGATAGGGAGTTCCACACAACCAAAATAGGGGGGAAAGCACTAATAGGGGTAGTAACAGCTCTCTTTTTCATGTTGCTGATGGCAGGATAGCCCAGGCTGCCTTGATGGGGAAGACCTCCAAATGTTGCAGTGATTAAGCTAGTGGTTGCAATTACTATTATGGGATGGAAGCCTTTGGAAGAGGGAAGCACTCATATTGGAATCAGTGGCAGACCTACATATTCAGGGCCCAGAAGCTTGGACTGTTAAGCGGGGCTCTTTGCAACCATCAAGGAGCTTTGGGTAACCACTGTTACCATCGTCAGTGAGGTTGTTCCACCACCAATCACCACAATCTTTTTAAAAATGTGGACTGAAGTCACTTCTTGGGCCCCTTTGGGATTAGGGACCCTGAAGCTTGCACTTCTTTCCTTTCATAGTAGATCCCTCCGAGTGGTATATTTGGAGACATGAGGTTGATGTCCAAATTATGAACAGAGCATGGAGAAAGATTGTTTTCCTTTTCTGTTTATACTAAAAAAATAAATAAATACTCATCCTATGAAGTTGATAGGACAGGCGTGCAGAACAAGCAGACCACATACAGTAATGATGACCTGTTAGCTTTAGGTGTCACAGCTTTCCAAAGAATTAACCAAAAAAAAAAAAAAAAAAAAAAACATGGACGAAAGTCCTATCGACACGGGCACACACACATTGGTGGCTGGATAGCAGCACTCAACTGTATTTCTGTTCCCATCGCAATAGCTTAAATGTACTGGACTTGAAGAAGAAAGAAAGAAAGAAAGAAAGAAAGAAAGAAAGAAAGAAAGAAAGAAAGAAAGAAAGAAAGAAAGAAAGAAAGAAAGAAAGAAAGAAAGAAAGAAAGAAAGAAAGAAAGAAAGAAAGAAAGAAAGAAAGAATTTTTTTTGGGGGGGGGGGAATTTCTGGTTTTCTGTAGCAACCCAGAGCCCACCCATCCCCTTCCTGGTAGCTTCCAGGCTTCTGCCCCGAGAAGCCCCTTGTATTTCCGTTTCCCACGAAGAGGAGGCATTCGCCTCATGTCCGCCTTCGCCAGCTTTCCGTCCCTCGCTCCCACGGCTCCCCGCGCGGGCCCCAGCCGTGCCTTCCTGGCGCCCCCCACCCCACCCCGCCCCCCCATTCCCGGGGGGGGGCGTCTGTCCCGCCTGTCCCGTTTTCCCTCCTGCCCCGAGGACAAGGCTGTCGGGGCGCGGAGACTTGGGCGTCTCGCCTCGCAGCAGCCTCCGCCGCTCTGGCTCTCACAGGAGCGCGCCCGCTCGCCCGCCCGCCCGCCTGCTTGCCTGCCTGAGCGGGAGCGCGGGGGGCTGGGGTTACGAGGGAGCAGCCGCGTGAGCGAAACATCCGAAGCCTCGCGCAGCCGGGCGTCAGGGAGCGAGCGGGCGAGAGCAACAGCGGCGGCGGCGCCGGCGGGAGAAGACGAGGCGAAGCAGCAGTAGATGGGAAGCCCTAGGAACGACTCCTCAGCGGCAAGACTCTCTGGGTAGCCCGCTCTACGCCCCGAGACCGTTTCCCCCTCTTCTCTCTCTTGGTTGTTTTCCCTCACTCTGGATTCGCGCCTCTTCGACCTCAGTCCTCCCCGCTCGCCCGGTTCCTCGCCCTGCTTTCTTTCGAGGGTTTGGGTACTCTTCGGCCGGCTGCCGGTTCCCGGGCTGGTGCACCACGGTCCCCACCGCCCGCCCGCCCTCCTTTCAGACCTCCAACCCGCCCCGCCCAGCAGCATCGCTTCCTTCAGGTGAGTTTGGTGGAGTCCTTTGCCTCACTTTGCTTCCTCTCTGCTTTGGGGGACTTCGCGGGGTGGGTGGATGGGGGGGGGGAGGAAGAAAACATTCGGCAACTGGACTTTCCCTGCCACCGCCTCAGCACTATTCCGGATCAGAAATGGGAGCGAGCGAGCCGAGGCTTGGTCCCCCCAAGTCCTGCATGTTTGGAAACAAGGGCAGCAGGAGCAGCATCTAGAGAATCTCTTCTTCCCCTTCTCCGCCTGTTATTCCAGATGCACATTTGAGCGTGTTTGTGGGACTCGCCTCAGCGCCAGCCAGGGATGCGAGCGCCCCTTGGGAGGTTTCCGGGCTTGACGTTAGCGGGACGCCAGTTCGCAAGCCCTGGCTGGGCTGCTAAGAGGAAGGCGAGGCGGCGGTGGCAGGCTGCTGACGGAGAGTAACTAATTGATCAGGAGGACCAGAGGAAAGGTGAAATGAGCCGTGGAAGCGACCCGCCTATAGTCTTCAGGAGAATCTCTTCTCTTTGATCTCTCTAGCTGGCTCATTAAGTGCCGTGTTTCCTCCCACACCCAAAATGCAAGCGTCTCAATTGGCTAATAAATGCAGTGTCCCGTCTATATTTAGATCTATGCCATGGCTATTTGGAAAGAAAAAAACAATCCATACTGATCCCCAGTCGTGTTAGCCTCTGCTTCTGAAAGGCCACGCAGGTCGAAACTGGAGCAAGTCCAGTTCTGCAAATCGCAGTACCATGTTGAATTAAGGAAGGAAGACTTTCATTTGACATGGGGACTTGTCAAGAGTGCAATTTTATAAATTTCTTCTGCTGCCATGTTAAACTGTAAAAGGTGGATTTTTTAAAAAAAAACATTTCAAGTGGTGGTGCCTTGTCTCAGGAATTTAGATTTATTACATAGATTTATATCAGAAGGTGTGGTGATGCATTTTGCAACTTAAGTCAGAGTTACGTTGTATACCAAAAGGGCAACATAAGTGTATACATCATTTCTGCCTCTTCAAGTCACATCACTGCTGGTTATGCAAGTTAGCTGTTATAGTAGTAATAGTGGGGCTGTTGGGAAAGTGGACTAGATGAGAACAATATAATATGGAATAGTGACTTACTTCGAAGGTTTGTGCAAATGCAGCACTCTGTACAAACTTTAAAGACAGCTAACTGTAAACAAAACATTTAGAAATTTAAAAGAAACCCGAAATCCAGATCAAATGCTTATGTATATGATCATTTTACCCTGGTATAAAAAAATCATGACTCATTTCATGCTCTTGATTTGGAGAGCTGAAAGCCAACAACAACCCAGGAGATAGACAGTGTCCCAATGACGTATTACCTGGACTGTACAGTTATCTGTGATTGTCCTCTGTTTGTGGGTGTGGCCAAGATAACCATGGAGCTTCTTGCCTATATACGCAAATATTTAGAAATCTGCATGACACCTAAAACGGAGTCTTCAGTTGTGTAATGGGCCTCTACAAACTGCTAGATCTATGGCTTACTTCTGGGTAGGGTATTACCAAAATGGCAGAGTATCCCCTCAAAATGGCAGGGGTTGCAGTCTGCTTTCTATTTGTATGTTTATAATAACAAATAATAATAATGCACATCATTTATGCTAACTAACCAATATGTCATCACTATTTTACATTATTCAACAAGGGGAGATCTTTATCACTCTGTTAGTTTCTGGTCTGCTTTTCTGAATTCTCTAGATATGAAAACATTTGACAGTGATAGCCTCAACTGAAGTGTAATAGGTAACAAAGTGGATTATTAACACTCACTCTATGTGTTTCAGTGTGCCCAGCATGATAATTGCAATTGTAGGGCAGAAGCTAAACCATTTATTAATATTTTTATCCCATTGGTTTCAGTGGAAAGTACTATGATGCATCTTTATTACTCAACAAACACAAATATAAGAATTCATTTTTTTCTGGGTCACATCGATAATTGGTACTTTTGTTCCGATAACATCCAGTAAACCTAGAGAAATGTCCTGATTTCAGTACTTCCAAATAAATATTTAAGATGAACTAATGTTTATACTGAAATGTAGGGATATATATATCGTATTACACTTCACATGCCTTACTGCAAAGATCTGTATCCAGAGATTATTGAAGTTATGGTGCAAATGAATGCTGTCTGAAAGATTCAAGACTACTAAATAAGTAATATGTGTACTTTATATAGCAATATACCCTGTGGGTGAGATTTTGAGAGTGACATATCAACCTTTCTTTGTAGTTTTGCTCTGAATCACAATAAACATAATAATGCCTTATTTTATTATAGAATAAATATCTTCCAATACCCAACTTTCCTCCATGGACAGCTAACCATACCATCTTGACCAAATAACCACATTACTGTGATTACTATCAAAGAGTAAAGTAGTAAGTGGGTTAAGTGGGATTTCCCCCCCAAGAAAATCAGAGCTGAGGTGGAGTGCATATTGCCCTTCAACTATTTGTAGAACCACAATGTGATTTTGCATTAGATGGCAACAAATTCACTTTATCACCCAGTTTTATAGTTGGTGTTGTGTATGTTTACAGAAAGACTTCTTTTTACATTTAAGCTATATTTAAAAGTATATGGGTATTAAAGTTTGAGGTACTCTTTAGAACAGTGCTCACAATCCTGCTGGTGATTTATGTTTGTATAAGTTAAACTTTGTAACTTACTGCTAACTAATGAGGTAGTAGTTGCATTACAGAGCAGGCATCTACAGCACAACAGTCATAGACCTAGCAATGCAACTGGTGATTTGTCAGTTAGTTGGAATTCACCATGGTGAGTTACTCAAGTCAACTTAGGCACATGTAAAGGTATATCACTGATATGATTCTGGCCAGTGTGTGTGAAAACAGCAGACTTGTAGCACCTTAAAAATTAACACACTTAGGGTAAAATCCTTTTGCCTAACTATGTGAGCAAAACTTGACATTATGCTTGTGGTAGTTACAATTGTGCCATGTCAGTAGTTCCATGAAGCACTTCCACCAGCACATTGCACAATGGTTGCAATGCAAATTGTGCAATTAATTTCTCAATTCCCTGTTGCTGTACATAACACCTAGCACATTTATGCAGGCATAACATTATGTTAATCATCATTATCATAATGTGCCATCACGTCAATTCTGACTTATGGAGACCCTTTTCAGGGTTTTCCAGGTAAAGAAAACTATTAAAAATTGTTTACTACTCCCTTCTTCTAGGAGTGCCCTGGGATTGTGCAGTTTGCTGAAAGCCACACAGACTGGCTCTATTCACAAGAGACACAGTGTGGAATTGAACTTCCAAACCTCCAGTTATGGTTGTATAAATAGGATTTTGCCCTTATTATTTAAGCCATAATATACAGTATTTATTAGGTTTTTTAAAAAAAGTTCCCGCATACTTGTTTTTATATTTCAAACAAAAGAATATCCAAAGATGTAGCTATGTTAGTATGTCTCCATGTGTTGGCAAAATTAAAGGGAATAGAGAAAAAAGTGCAAAGTTACACTACTTGTATATGAAGAAATGGATTTTGATGTGTAAAATCTGACACTGAAGAAAATTTATTAGTCTTTAAGGTGTCACAGTATTTTGTCTTTTTTCTACTCCCGTTTAATTTTGCCAGAATGTGGAAAAAGAAATACTAAATAATCCACTGGGGTTGTCATTTTGTATGAGTGTTTGCAACTTCTTGTAAAATTATACTTTTAAAATGGTTATATGTTCACACGGAAAACTAAGCTGGGATTTGTTTTGATAAACTGTAGAATTCTTTAAATTTAATTTTTAAAATCTTGTTCAAGTGAGAAATCATTATTTTATTGGTTGATTGGTTGGTTGGTTGGTTGGTTTATTCAATTTGTATCCCACTCCCCTTAGTGTCACAGCACTACTCTGGGCGGGTTACAAGTCATAAAACAGAAAACAAAAATAAAAATAGATATTAAAACCAATAGCAATAATTCATAAACTCCATTTTAAACCAGGCTTTATTCATTTATGTCTTATACATAACTACAGTTTGGAGTTATGTATGAATGTAGAACTCTAACTTATTCTTTGGTGGTGGTGGGGACCCCATCCTGTCTTCCCACCAAGCAAGAAATGCCTGAGGCAGGAGTGGCTAGAAGATGAGACCTCTCCATAGCCTAGGTTGTCCTCAGTGGCACTTTTCCACAATTTGGACAGTTTCCATGTTCTGCCTGGCAACAGGCATATTTTCCCTTCCAGATTGTTCATCACAAGTTAGCCTACTTTAGTTTGTTTCTGCTTTGTAGAACGCAGTATGTTGAAAGGACAATTTCATATCTATCAATCTATTAAGATATAACAAAAAATAAGTTTTAAAAAATTGAAAGGAAAAAAAGGACTACTGAAAAGTGGAGTGGGCTGTAGTTGATGAACATTGAAGGTGTAATAAATTTATTAAGGCTTATTTACATTATTGATTAACCCTGTGATATATATAGGAGGTTTTTTGCTGCGATTTAAAGTCATATGATAGTCACATCACATATATATGTATCACTGCCTGTATCTCTTTGAGACAGTGATTAAGGCATTGCATTTTTGGACTACTGGGTGTGCATCATCTTGGGAAAACATTTAATATGTTTTAAACCTGAGTTGAGGGAGGATACACTGGCTTTTAAAATAATTCCATTTGAGGCTTGTCCACTCTGCCCTCATGCTGGCGGCTCACTCCAGCTCCTGTGGTTGTGGTGGGGACAAATCTATTTGTTCCTTTAGAAAGCTTGACTGTTCCTTTAAGAATGCTCCTACAGTATTTGTATCAACAGAATGCACCACAGAAATGGTGAGGAGGGCTGGCTTTGCTGTGGTGCAAGTACACTGATCCAAGCATGTATCCTCTTAAATCCACGATTTTAACATGGGATCGGCCCACAAACACTTTCCAGTCTGTGGGCAGAGATGGTTCCTATGATTGAGATTTTTGGGGGATCATCCTACATAAAAAATGTGGATCCATGAAGATCTGTGCCTCTGATCCATATTTATGCCCAAAGACAGTTGGCGGGGAGGATGAATGAGGGGGCATGGAAGTGAGCGAGCAGGCTGGGGGGGGTGATCGGGCAGAGAGGGCGAGCGAGGGCACAGGGAGGCAAGGAGTGGGGTGGCAGAGGGTGACTGGGCAGGGAAAAAATTATGGCAGGAAAGGAGGGCATATTAGGAAATTGGAGGCATTATACGTCTGCCATGAGCTAAAATAAATGGCCATGCCAAGAGGAGGTTAAACGACACACTTCTGAACAGAATAACACAAGTTGGGGGGGGAGGCAGGAAATAAGATCCACTGTGTGATATGTGATCGACCTTTTTAAAACATGGATGCAGTTGCAGCTAAACACAATTAAAATGCCAATTCTTTTAAAAGTATAATCAAGCCCTTAGTCTGTGCCATGGAAGTCTTTACTGCACTCACTTCTCACTCATCTCCCCCGTTGCTAGGAAATACTTATTCATGTGGCAGCATGATACTTTGCACTTTGTTGAACAAACCATAACCCCAAAGAAATAGTGGGGCTATGATGTCCAAACAGAGTGTTATAATTCCTGTTTGTTTGCAGCTGGGGGCATCCACAGTTTGGGCAAAGGTAAACAAAATACAGTATTATGTAGCTTAGTCTGTTCTGCAAAGGGGGGATAGACATTTAAGACTAAGAGTTCTTAACCTGTGGTCCAAGGATGGGGTTCAGGGAATCCATGAAATGAATGCCAAAAACTGATATCTTTTTTAAACAATAAATAAATAAATATAATAAACTGTGGCAAAATTTTGTTATGTGTTTATGTGCATTTTTCTAGAGGGGGAATTCAAAGCTTTCATCAGATTCTCAAAGCAGCCTGTGACCCAGAAAAGAGTAAAAGCTACTTTTTTAGAGAAATCTACTGCAACTAAAACTACCTAGAATACTTTGGTAGATGTTAAGAGGTACTAATTGCAAAAAGGGGCAGTAAGTGTAAGGCACATTTCTATTTGAAGTGATCCAATGTGCTGTGGTTAACTGTGAAATAAGTGTTCATAGATCCCTTTGCATCTTCTCCATCAGCTGAAATGGCTGCTAACAGATGTCAAAAAGAAAATCTCATGGGGCTGCTGTGAGCAGTCTTGCAGAGAAAATGTTTTCTTTTCTCCTGCAGTAGATGAAGCACAAATTCAGCAGTGCAAAAACAGCTGATGGGGCACATGTCACTTACCATGACTCATGGTGTTGCCCTGTCCTCCTAAGGAGGTAGATTGATGGAGAGTAAAGCTACATCCCATGTGCACTTACCAGAGAGTATAAGCCACTGAATTCAGTGAATAGACACTCATAGGGCAGCATTAACATTGTTGTTACACACTGTCAGGTCATTTCTATAGATTAGTGATTTCTTAAAGGTCCTGTTATTATTAGCCCTGTTCCAGTTTTGTAAACTTAATGTGGGACTGTTTATATAGCTTGACTGGATGAATCACGTTCTGCCGCTATAACCAGAAATTGAGATGGAACGGGCCCTGCAATTTTTACTCAAAAAACCATTGAAAATCGCCTGATTGTCCTTTGCTTTAAGAGACAGGCCATAAATTCCAGACTGCTAGCTGAGGGGGAGCTTGAAACTGACTGCAGCTATTAACAATGAAGAAGTTAACCTGGTCTTAACATCAAACATGTGGATTTGGGACGTTAATAACAGCATATAATTTTGGAACTACCCACTAGAACTTGATGCACAGCCTTGAGGAAGATAATTTATCATTGAAAGTTCACTGCTTTTATTTTAGTTTTTGTTTGTTTTATATTCTTAATAGTCAAATAAAGGTATCCCTGTTCCTGCATTTGTGTTGTTTTGATGACCATGTGGCCTTTTTCTGATTTTTTCCCTCACTGAAAATCTTGATTTTAAATTTTGTACTGTAGGAGAGATAGGGGTATGAATGATCAATTCTGATTTTTTAGAAGGAAGACTAAGGAATGCCTTATTTAAGTTTTGATGAGTGAGTTCCAGCACGTTGACCACCATCTCTTCCTGTTGCTTTCCTCAGGAACTTTGCAGGGTTTGAAATGTATAGTCCCATTTCTCCATTTTTTCAGCATCTTTTGGTAAGCACTTTATTGCATCAGTTTAGAAGGACTGGCTAGCACATATTTTGCCCTATAAATTTCATATACTTGCAGATTTTGTTAAAAATATGCCTTTTCTGACTAGGAGGAAGGGAGCAGATTGAGAGTGAATGGCTAGTTACAAAGGAGACAGGAAAGAGTAAAGGCAGTATGTGTTATTATGTCATTGAAGGTTGGGGGAAAAGGGATTTGATGTAGAGAAAAAATGTTTTGCCACCCTTTACTTTTGGGATTTAGTTTTTCCTTTTCCTTATTTATATGTGAAAATTAATTTAATGGCAATGTTGAATTGTAACTCCCAGATGATAAGGGTTTATTTCCTTCTGAATACAGTACTTTGTTTTGAAGTATTGGAAACATCTTAATTCACAACCAGAAAAAGAGGGGGGAAAAGAAAAAAAAGAAAAGGAAAGAAAAGGGGAAATTCAAAAACAAAAGAAAATAAAAGCCTGTAGCCTTTTGCCAACAATGGCAAAAGAATCATTGGGCTAAACCCAGTGTTCATATCAGTTGAACTAAAATGTAACTTAATGCTATTTGACTAAAAAAAACTCATTTATTTCACTGGGTCTACATGTAGCTCAGATTAATATTAGCTATAATGGTCAGATTACTATTAGTGTTTGTATAAGATTCACGTAATATATTGAGGCTCATTGCAACTAATTGATAACGTGTCATAGTTTGTTTGAGTTACAAGCTTGGTCCCACACACAATTGTACAATTGAAATGTGTCCCAGCCCCTTGTTAGTTAGTTTTGGCTAGTTATGCAAACTTTATGCAAACAGCAACAGAATTCCATCCAGTGTGCTAGAGTTGGCTATATGTGCTGGAGGAGGGGCAGTGTTTCTTGCATGACTCTGATTCTGATAATAATAATAATAATAATAATAATAATAATAATAATAATAATAATAATAATAATAATAACAACAACAACAACAACAACAACAACAACAACAACAACAACAACAACAACAACAACAACAACAACAACAATAATAATAATAATAATAATAATAATAATAATAATAATAATAATAATAATAATAATAATAATAATAATAATAATAATAATAATAATAATAATAATAATAATAATAATAATAATAATTTTAAAAAACCTTTTCCCCCTCAATTTTAATATCCTGCTTTTCTTTGGAATTCAGAAGATACAAGTGGTGTCTGGTAACTATTTATTATTACAGCATCAAGCTATACAGAAAACAAAATTAAATGCAGAGCTTCAAGTACTGACATATACTGCAAAAGGCCAAATGAAATAAACAAAAAGCAACAAAACTCCAAATATACCATCTGAATGCTGGAGATGCAAAAAAGGAAAAAGGGACCTATATGCACATGTGGTGGATGTGTGAAGAAAGACAGAATGGGCACTGGTTTTTAAAGAAATTAGAAAAACTCTTGGATGTGATATTCAGATATCGCCAGTTATTGCTTGCCTGAACATAATTAAGGATGATCACTTGAAAAAGGTCAGAATGAGTTAGTTGTTATAATGATTAGGAAAGCAAGATTAATATTTGGGAAAAGTGACAAACAAATTAATCTTGAAAATTAGTATAAAGAAATGTGGAGTTTAGCAATTAATGTTCCATTAACATGTGAAATGAAAATAAGAATCAGAATGGTAAGTCTAACAATTTAAAAGATGTAAGGAATTTTTACTTGGAATATGTCTTTTCGAAGGGGAAAAGCTATATGCCAGCAGAAGAATCAATGTATTTTTGGAACGGAATGGGGTGAAAAGTTACAAATTGATATTATTGGTTACCTAGTCTCAAGGGTGAAAGTGGCACGAGTGGGAAATGTTTAATGTGTATTGCATACAGTCACCACTGAGTTTATATTTTAGTTCTATTTTTTGTTATTTGTAACTTTTTTATTAATAAATAATTTAAAAAAGAATAAGGCTACCTGGATTTTTATTTTGTGTGCTGGAGGTGCAGAAAAATGTGTTGCATTTGAACGTTTTATATTAAATATTATTTCTGGAGTTGGGGAATGCTTTTCTACCCTGGCTATGCAAGAGCTTAGAATGATTAATTCTGGAGCACTGAGCTGCATCTCTTGAATCTCAGAATATTCTGGAGTATAATGTGTACACAACATTAAACAAGTGGGCTTCAAACTTTTATTTTAGGTATCTGAAGGATAGTTAAGGTTGGGAAAAGAGTGCTACCTATTGCACCTTTTTCTTTAGGAGCTTGATTTAAAATGTTAATTTACAAATTCATAAAACCACTGTTTACATAAGAAGCTGATAGTGATTTGTTCTCATTAGGAATTTCCAGTTTGCTTCATTTCTGGACAAGTGTCCTGTTCTGGAACTGTTTGTTATTTTTATATAGAATCTCTAGCAAGACAATCAGTCCTCTTGGTGTTTTAAAATTTGTTAAATCTGCCAGCTCAGTGATGTAAGTTCCATACTGCCTTTAGAATATCCCAAACTACACCATGGGGTTGTCCCAAGGAAGTATTATCAAGGAAACAAACCCAGCAGTTTCCTCCACAATATTTTAGTGTGGTGCTGAGATATGAGCAGGAGAATAGTTAGCATCCAGGGAGGTGTAAGGGTATGATGTAAAAGAGTGCAATATGACATCCATACATGTGTGTGACCAGCTAAAACTTTTTTCAATTATGTAAACTCACATAACACATTGCAAATCTGCATTAGAGTATTCCTTGTAAAAATACGAACATGCTGCTATCCTCTTGGTTTCTTGTTTGAGCAAAAAATAAGTTTGCACTTGCAAATGAAGTCATGATTATCATTCCTTTTCGTAATTCTATGTGTTATACAGATAAATTTACAAAAATAAAATCTGAAATATATTAGAGAGAATGTAAGATTGCTGCCACAGTATAAGAATCTCAGTTGAAAAACAAATGAACTAATAATCATCAATTAAAGAAAATAATACAAAACTAATCTGCCAACTTAAGCTGGCAAGATGCCTGCCACAGTGAGTGATGGGGGAGGGCTGGCTCCTTGCATGCAGCAATGGTGAAAGTGCTGCTGCTACTGTTAATGACTCAAGGTATGATATTCAGAGCTGTATTTCCTAGCACCTTTGGGATTGACAATAGCGCCCAGTAATAAGAAATGTTAAAATAAGTTTTGAAAACATTTCACTCATTTTATAGATTATTTCTAAAACTTTCAGCTCTAAAGTGGTAAGAATTATTTTAGACGTTTAGTGTCTTTCTGTTAATGTGTCAAAAGAAGATGACTTCACCTTAACTCCAGTTTAAACAAGCAGTGTCACCATCTCATAATAATAATCCATTCTGTAAAAACCAGTGGAGCTACGGTAATACCAGTATTGTTGACACAAAATGTTTCAATATTTTTTGCCCATTAAAAAACACACAATAACAAAATTACAAAATCCTCTTTTAGAAATATTTTTTTAAAATCTAGATCCAGTAGGTGGAATGAAAAATCATGAACCTCTTCCGGTTTCCTGCTTACTGCTTTCCTAGAACATCTCTGGTTCTCAAATCAAGACAGACATTTACAATTTCAGCCATGAATAGAAAAAATGAATAGTTAAAATAAGAGGTTTCATAGGTGAGCCTATTTCAGCTGAGATGACAGATATTACAAGATCTACAGATGCTCTGGCTTCATATATTTCAACTACAGTGCTTTGTCTCTAAATTGACTAGCTGCAGTGTGGAAACAGGGCATTAACTAACTTTGCAATCAAATATCTGCAATCAAAAGGAAATGTCATTCTGCTCGCTTATGCTATTAACTCTCCTACTTTCTGGAGAGTTAATAGCATATGGATGTAGAATGACTAGGGGTATCTGGATCATATGGGAGGCAGGTATTAGGTTCAATATGAAGAAAACACAATGGAAAAGCTTGTAGAATAAGCAGCAATTAAAAACTACTTCAGCAACAATAAGAGGCAAAGCTAGCACTTAGCCCCAGTTCAGCTGCACTGTGTAAATTAATTAGAACAAATCTTTCTCTAGTAGGCAGGAGGGTTGCAATGTCAAAGAATTGCTGATCCATATGTGGCAGAACGGTTCACATATTCAAACACTTTGGCAGGCTGTATTTGAAACTATGACATATCCTTCACTAATTTGTATAGCACTGAACTAGCACTTTTCTTTTTGATGAAAATTGTAATTGTTTTCATAAGAACTTCATACAATTTTTATTAGTAGCAGGTAGACAGGAGCTCATCAGGTACTGGAAAACAACTGTAATACCATATATGGATAGATAGTATGCATATGATAAATAGCGATCTCAGAAAGTCAGACATATCAAAGTATATGAAACAGAAGGATAGCACAGACTGATTTATTCAAGGGAACTTGGTTGCCTTTTATTTCTCATGTTATGAAAGATCTTGAGATATATGTCCCTCAGTCATCTATGCTTCTTTATGGAATAATGTTATCAATGGCAAAGAGAAGAGTGGAAGGGAAACCAACTATTAGATATTTATGACAACATTTGCTCACCAAGAATTGTCTAAACAGATGTGCCAATATATTATCCCTTCTCAGTATACTTGGCCTGGTAGTTGGTTTTAAAAAATAATAACAACAATAAGCAGAGGGATAATATAATTGTTTAAAAGACATGAAGAAAAAAACCCACCTAGGCAATTGGGAAGGAAATTGCCTCTGCTAATGAGCAGGAATAGATTTCTTTGAAATTTGCATTATTATGTGTTCCTAAGGTAGAACTTCTCCACTCAGACATAAGTCACTTGCAACACTGCAAGGGTCTTCATCAGGCTGGGCACCATGCAGATGGGGATGCAGCAAAAAAAAAAAAGCATAAATGTTAAAAAAAAAAGTGCCATGGTGTGTGGGCCAGGTTCCTTTGTTTAAATCAGGCTTGTCCAACCTGTGGCCCGAGGGCCGCATGCGGCCCAGGTCAGCTCGTAATGCGGCCCAATGCAAGTTTTTATTTTTAAATAAATACCAAAGTTTCAAGTTACACTGCTGGCGCTTGCGGCCGGAATATGGCCAGGTCATGTCACAACAGTAGAGGGGAAGAGAGGGAAAGTAGGAAGGAGCGGGAGAGGAGGGGACAGGGGGGCTGCGTGACTGCATTGCGCCGTCCCTGTCAATAGGTGGACCCTCTCCCAGCCCCATAAAGCCACCAGAGTTCAAGCTGGCAGCCTCTGCTGTCTGAGATCGCAGCTGCTGGTAAGCGTGCTTGGAGCAGGGCTGTGGAGGACGGCTAGGGCTGCCCCCCCCATGCGGCCCAAACCAAATGTAGGTACGGCCCAAACCAAATTTTCATCTTCTAATGTGGCCCAGGGAAGGTGAAAGGTTGGACACCCCAGGTTTAAATCAAGTTCACAAATTCCAGAATGGGGGCTGCAGATTCAGGTCAGAGGTACAGCTTTCAGATTTCATCTCCAAATTTGTTGGACAAAGGGGTTCTCAGTTGTTTATGCCATCTTCACAGCCCTGCGTCAAAACACATGCTTCCTTCTTGGCTGGGAGTAGAGACACACAGAAGTGTAGAAAACTCCATATTAGAGAAGCTGGGATGACATTTAGTCTATGCACTTTGTCAGCTGCAGACAAACTGAAAGTATTGTTAGGTAGAGGTTGAAGTAAGATACCCTAAGTTCTCATCCTGCCTGGGCAATATTAATTGTACTTGCTTCATTGTAGATTGTGCCCTGTTTGTCTACTGAAGGTATCTTCCATAGTCCAATAGAAAAGAAAAAAAATGTCTGGTCTTGTATACAATCTGAAGACAAGATTGGGTGATACCTTTATTAATAATAATCATGTACTGTCAAGTATATAGGAATCACCACTTATATAGGTATTCCTCATCTCAAGCTGGCCGCATGGTTTAACTAATGGCAGTTCATCACTGACGAACTCTGTTGCACTTAAGTCAGTGTATGTAGAATCAATAGGATTCTGGCCCTTTTCCGCCCTCAGAATTCATAGCCATCAGATTATGTACACTTTTACTATGAGCCTTTTGATATGGACATTCATAAAGTCTAAGATACATGTCCAGTTAAGCTCCATTTGTCAAGCCGGTTGTCATGAATTACACAATGGCATGCTCACTTTACCTCAAAACTCCTGCCATTTTCAGTTCATTGACAATTTCTGGCTTGTTGCTTTGGAGTGAGTTCAGGATGTCTTCTGCCTTCCAATTTCTATATGAAGTCAGCAAGGTAAGTTACAAATGTACTGGCTTCTTAGTGAAGTCCTACTTATGTATTGCTTACTGTGCTTTTATCCATCGTGTAAGCAGGGCACTACCTGGTGCCTCCTCTCTGTCGTCTCCAATGAAAGAGAATCTGTTCCCTTTTGAGACAGTTGGTCCCACAGTCAATGTGCCTTTGAGAGAGTCTTGAGAGACTATTACTGCACCCGGCCTACAGATGGCAAAACAGACCTAATCTCATGGCTAATTATTTTGTTGCCACAATAGTACTGATACTCCTTTTTTTTACTTAACCAAAATGCTCTTGACTGAATTTCCATCTATATACATCGTTCACACTATTAATCCTTTTCTGTTTTACTTTTTCTCTTAGAATAAGTTATTCCTTCCTGTCCTTACATTCCAAGCATGTCCCATTGCAACAGGTATTAGGAATTAATTAAATTATATTTGCTTTCCTATAGTTCAAATTCCTCCTACTTATTTTTGATGGTCTGTGCATTGGAATAGATAAATAGTAGCAGGTAAGAAATCCAGCCGTATGCTTTCAGCTCCTGGGAGTGTTCCAAGTGAGGAATGTATTCACATAACTAAACATGTCTGTAGTTCACTATGCACTGCATACATACCATTAGACAGCTCTATATGTTATGTCCCCTTCACGGACTGCTGCCTTGTCTTGGTGAGGGGGCTTGAGTAATTCAGAGAAGCTATGGGTTATGCCGTGCAGGGACACCCAAGACGGACAGGTCATAGTGGAGAGTTCTGACTAAATGCAATCCACCTGGAGCAGGAATTGGCAAGCCACTCCAGTATCTTTGCCAAGAATACCCCATGAACATGTCATCGAAGCTACCAACATGAATTTGACCCAACTCCGGGAGGCAGTGGAAGACAGGAGGACCCATGGGGTCACAAAGAGTCAGACACGACTAAACGACTAAACAACAAAATATGTTATGAAAACATGAATAATGAGAATGTGAATAATTGTCAGGATACCTCTGTCCAGAGGCCACTAATGCAAAAGAATTTTTGCCCAGTGGTGTTTGGCTCTCCAGACTACAGCCCTAACAATCCCTTACCATTTGCTGTGCTCATAGGAATTGTAGGACAGAAATTCTGGAGGGTGAAAGGATCCTCACCTCTGTTTTAGGGGAAGGTAATCTCATCCAGTACGGGCTGAACACACAATCTCCCTGAATAGATGAGCCACAACCCACAAAAGTCCATCTTGTTTAAGATAACCAAAGTGATATGTCAGCATTTTTATATTTTGTTCTCTAGCCTTTCTATACAACAAAGTACCATATGTTAAAATATCATATCATAGCACTCTTTAAAAGTGTTCCCAACAAACAAAATTTCTAGTGTAGCTTTATGCATTTTGGCTTTCAAAAACAGGTATTCAGTATTTCAATATAGATATTTTTGTTGTTCACTTGCTACTTTAATCAGTTTTCATTCATCACTGCTGATAGTTGAATTCTAGTTTTAAATGCATTGGTTAGGCTTTAAGCTATGTTGTAAGTCTGGATCAAGTTGTGAAAGAAACAGATTATATGTGTGTGCCAAATGAAATCATAAATGGCTCGTTTATGTTTGTGGATAGGTGGTTCTATATTTCTTCCTGTAGTTGAAAAAGATCTACTTTCAATGCAGCAAAGCCTGTGTTCACACAATGCCTGTGTTTAGCTGGCATTGATCCTAGTAAAGAGTCAATTTCAGATTGAAACCAAACAATATTTAACAATCAAAATAAATCTGAGTATCAAAGTGTAAGTCTTTTAATTGTTGCAATAATTTCACACATGAGCTTGTCTAATTCTTCAAGCTTTATTTATCTACATTGCTGCAATGTTCCAGATGTACATTACTTCAGAGCTGTTGAAAAATCCAGAGTCTTACAGCTATGAAGAAAACTGTAGACAAAAACACATAAAAATCCTTTATCGCAACTAGTGAAGAGTTACAGTTGTTATTGCCATCCAAAAATCTTAAAACTATAAGAGATTTCAGATATTCAAATACAAAACTTAAGTTTAGGCATCGTGCAAAAATAAACTCATAAAAGAGGCAGATCTGAAACAAAAGACAGAAAATACATCTCTTTAAATGGCAAAGTTTTTAAAAGTAAGAATATATAAAGAGCATTGTCTTTACTTAAGCATGGAAAAATCTCAGTTGTTAAAAATAAAAATATATTAATATAAATACATTGTTCAGCCTTTTAGAATATTTGGACTCACACAGAAAATTATTAAATAATATTCTCAATCAACCAAGCCAGTTAAAATCTATGGTGGAAAACCCATATGATTGCTTTTTATATATATCTGAGACCCAGAGCAGTGTGGAGTTGTGATTATGTGATGAATGCTGTGTTAATTGTGTGTGTCTTTTATCTCCACATATTTATGACTCTTAACAACTGTGTTCCTTTTCTTTCTTGCTATAAACATTCCTTATCTGCTCACCCAGGTTTTATGATAGTAGGAAACGACTATACTGTATGTGCAACCATAATACAAAATTTCATAGACTTTGCATTTACTCAAATAGAAAATAAATCTTTTTGCACATCTCTATGTTATGACTATTTTTACAACCATAGGAAATTTCTTCTTGATGTTTCTGCTATCCTAGCAATAATGTGGAATCCAAAAACTTATATATCATGGATTTACATTTTTTAAAAGATGGAATTATAAAAACTCTATTTTCATTAATTCACCTGTTATTTATGATAATCTTATCTTTATGTTTATAAATCATAACCAAGACTTTCATTCGCTTGCCAAGATTGTTTGTAATTCATTGATATTGCTCTGCTAGAGCTGACTAATTGTTTTGCAATAATTTATGTAAACTATCTTTTCAAGCCACAAGTTTTGAAAGTACTTTCCCTTTAGGGCACTTTTTTCTGTACCCCTTTAATTTTTCTAACTTTCTTAAATACACAGTATTTAAAATCTTAACACTATCAAGTTCTTAATGGTATTGTAAAAGCTAAATAGAGGTATTATTTCTAATACCTAAGTGAAAGAACGTCTAGTGAGGATTAGATCGAGCTGATGCCAATGCTTGGATCTTGGATGTCTCCAGGAAACTCTGTGTTGCAGCTTCGTGTTAAAGAATGTGTTGCTGATGCAAAGACCATAATGGCAGCAAAGCTCCAGCAAGCGTTGGCCATTTTCATTCATCTTTCCAATGCCAAAACGGCCTAGACAAGTGGGCCAAGAATTATGATCAGCACCAACTCTAGCGTTAAAGTCTCCAAGAATGAACAGTGCCTCTCTTTCAGGGACTTTTTTGATAGTAGCTGCCAGATCGTCATAGAATTTGTCTTTCACTTCTGGAGTGGATGACAGTGTTGGTGCATATGCACTAATAAGGGTTACTGGTCCTGCTGATGAGTGGAGCTGCAGAGACAGGATTCTTTCACTCCCCACAGTAGGTGGAACAATGCATCTCAGAAGAGTATTTCTGACTGCAAAGCCAACACCATATTCCCTGGTCTCATTTGATGGTTTTCCCTGCCAGAAGAATGAGAAGTTTTTTTCTTTGACAGATCCCGAGTCTGGCAGTCTTGTCTCTTGCAGGGCAACAATCTAGACTTTCCAGCCTTCCTAGTATTACGATCACACGCAGTTACCAGAGTGCTGATTGTGATACTGATCACTCCCTGGTGTGTAGTAGAGTAAAACTGCGAACAAAGAGAGTATATCACACGAAAAAGGAAGGAAGACCACGTATTGACATCAGCAAGACTCGCGATCAAAGAAAAGTGAAAGAATTAGCCCAAGCACTTGAGGAAGCCCTTCCAGGTCCGGCCAATGCAAATGCACCTGAACGATGGGAACAGTTCAAGAACACTGTCTATAACACCGCCTTGTCCACCTTTGGCAAGAAGACCCAAAAGATGGCTGACTGGTTCGAAGCCCATTCAGAGGAGTTAATGCCAGCCATCGAGGTTAAGAGAAGAGCTCTAGCAGTATACAAAGCCTGTCCTAGTGAGTACAACTTGCAAGCTCTTCGAGCTGCTCGCAGCCAAGTCCAACAGGCTGCCAGGAGATGCTCCAACGATTATTGGCTCCAGCTCTGCTCTCATATACAGTTAGCAGCGGACACAGGTAACATCAAAGGAATGTATGACGGTATCAAGCAGGCTTTAGGTCCAATACAGAAGAAATCTGCTCCCTTGAAGTCTGCTACAGGTGTGCTCATCCAGGACCGAGCACAGCAGATGGAACGCTGGGTATAGCACTACTCTGAGCTATATTCCAGAGAGAATGTAGTAACCGAAGAAGCATTAAATAACATTGAGTGCCTACCTGTCTTGGAAGAGCTGAACAGCGAATCAACCCTAGCAGAAATAAAAGCGGCCTTGGACTCCCTCGCCTCCGGCAAGGCACCTGGAAAGGATAACATCCCTGCTGAAGTGCTGAAATGCTGTAAGGAGATCATCACCACCGAACTGTATGAAGTCTTTTGTCTCTGCTGGAGGGAAGGTGGAGTACCACAGGACATGAAGGATGCAAACATTGTCACATTGTACAAGAACAAAGGAGACAGGGGTGACTGCAATAACTACCGTGGCATCTCTCTTCTTAGTGTTGTAGGGAAGCTGCTTGCCCGTGTTGTTCTGAAGAGGCTCCAGGTGCTTGCAGACAGAGTCTATCCAGAATCACAGTGCGGATTTCGAGCTAATAGATCCACCACTGACATGGTATTCTCCCTCCGACAGCTGCAGGAGAAATGCAGGGAACAACAACAGCCACTCTTAGTGGCCTTCATAGACCTTACAAAAGCATTTGATCTGGTTAGCAGGGATGGCCTTTTTAAAATACTTCCCAAGATTGGATGTCCACCTCGTCTCCTTAACATCATCAGATCTTTCCATGAGGGAATGAAAGGCACTGTAGTTTTTGATGGCTCAACATCAGACCCCTTTGACATCCGAAGCAGAGTGAAACAGGGCTGTGTCCTCGCACCAACACTTTTTGGGATCTTTTTTGCTGTCATGGTGAAGCATGCCTTTGGAACTGCAACCGAGGGTGTCTATCTCCGGACTAGATCAGACGGAAAGCTCTTTAATCTCTCTAGATTGAGAGCGAAGACCAAAGTCCAACTGAAATGCATGCGGGACTTCCTCTTCGCAGATGATGCAGCCATCGTTGCCCACTCTGCTGAAGACCTCCAACAACTCATGAATCGTTTCAGCAAGGCCTGCCAAGACTTTGGACTAACAATCAGCCTGAAGAAAACACAAGTCATGGGCCAGGGCGTGGACTCACCGCCTTCCATTACCATCTCTACACAAGAATTGGAGGTTGTTCATGACTTTGTGTACCTTGGCTCAACCATCTCTGACACCCTCTCTCTGGATGTCGAGCTGGATAAACGCATTGGCAAAGCAGCCACCATGTTCTCTAGACTCACAGAGAGAGTATGGCTCAATAAGAAGCTGACGACACATACAAAGATCCAAGTCTATAGAGCCTGTGTCCTAAGCACACTCCTGTACTGCAGCGAGTCCTGGACCCTTTGTGCACGGCAGGAGAGGAAGCTGAACACGTTCCATATGCGTTGCCTCCAACGGATTTTTGGTATCACCTGGCAGGACAAAGTCCCAAACAGAGTAGTCCTAGAACGAGCTGGAATTTTCAGCATGAATACATTACTGAAACAGCGACGTCTACGTTGGCTTGGGCACGTCGTGAGAATGGCTGATGGTCGGATTCCAAAGGACCTCCTGTATGGAGAATTAGTGCAGGGAAATCACCCCAGAGGGAGACCACAGCTGCGATACAAGGACGTCTGCAAGCGAGATCTGAAGGCCTTAGGAATAGACTGCAACAGATGGGAAACCCTGACATCTGAGCGTTCAGCCTGGAGGCAGGCACTGCATCGCGGCCTCTCCCAATTTGAAGCGACCCTTGCCCAGCAGGCCGAGGCAAAGAGGAAGTCACAAAAGCAGCAAAACCAGGGAGCTGGACAGGGGACAGATTGGATTTGTCTCCAGTGTGGAAGGGATTGTCACTCTCGAATTGGCCTCCTCACCCACACTAGACGCTGTTCCAAGTCCTTCATACAGAGCACGCTACCATAGTCTTTCGAGACTGAAGGATGCCTAACTAAAAGTGAAAGAAATTGCTGAGTAATATTGAAGCTTAAGTGGCTTTGCCTTTTATTTGGAGTGCACTTAAGAGTTCAATTCATGAATACAAGATACACTGGGGGTTTCCTCCTCCTCTTCCTCCTCCTCCTCCTCCTCTTCTACCCTTCAATATTAATATTCTGGTGGACACTTACAACCGAACGGCAAAAACAGTGGCCTTGTTAAATTCTTCATATTATTTAGCTGCAACTTCATATCTGAGAAAAAGAACTAATAACAAATAACTCATTATTTCTAACTAGTCACATCCAAGTTTTGAGGGAGATATCATATATAGCTGTTTCTACAACTGACAGTTCAAAATAGGTCAGTTTGATCCTACCCATGTTTGGTTTTAACAGAGATAAAGTTGGCATAGCAGAAACCTGGTGCAGTTATACAAAAGACTCTGATTCAAAAAGGGTATAGTCTCAAAAGGGGAAAACATTTGGAATCAAGGTGGGTAACAATAATAGCTACAAAAAGTATTCTGTTGCAAAGGATACTCCATTGTCCCCTTGACAAAAATGGTCATGGTCATCTTAAGATGAAAAATACATCAGGGAGACATCTCACAGAGAAAGTGTAGTAATTTGTGATTTCAGTTACCCTCGTGTAGATTAGATATGCATGTTTTGGTTACTACAAGGAGATGGAATGTGTGGATATGCTAAGTAGCTGGCTCATAGAGCAGCAGGCCATGGGACTGACCATACAGAAGGTGACCCTGGATGTAAGTGGTACTGCCGAGGACCAAGTTCAAGATGTTGCACTGGCTGCAAAAGAGGAACACAATGCAATTATATTTATATGTATGTGGAGAATTATCCAAAAATTCTCAGGGAAATATGCTTCACTTTAAAGGAGAAAAATTTACTACAATAAAATTGAAGATGAAAAGGGAAGTCAAGTTTGCCACATCTCTCCAATATACTTTTGGGTTATTCACTGAAATGACTGAAGCCTCTTCTGAGTTGCTATCTGCCTTAAAAATAAATTTCTAAAAACTCTTTGAGCAGCCAGGCAGACTTCTCAGTGAAGCCTTAGCAACTTGCTCTCTGGATCCCTTCATGAGCCAAGAAATATATTAGAAAAATAAATATGGTTCATCACTAGAGAACTGTGCTTTACTTTGAGACATGCCCAGCCACTGAGAACAAGAGTTGGTAGAGAGAGAGGCATGACGATAGAGGGCTGTGCATGGTTTGGCTGGGCTTTGCTATGGGATTATTGGGAGGGCTGCAGGACATGTAGGCCTTTGGTGGGGAGTACTGTGGAGAAAAAGAAGAAGGGGATCCAGGGCTGAGAGTATCCAAGGGGCAACCAGGAGAGTGATCAAAATATCTCTGATGGCAGGGAGAGGAGGAGCTTCGTCTTGGTGAAGCTAGCAGCTCTTGGGAGAAGCTCCCGGAGAAGCTAGAACCAATCTGGTCTGGGACCCCCCTAGAAACAGGGGAACCAAGGAAGGATCAGGAGAGACCCTTCTGCAGCAGTTGGGTGAGCCACAGAAGTTAGAAGATTGGGCAGCAACTCGATTTTTCTTTCTTCTGGAAATTCACATCAGCACAGACTGGAGACGGGCGCCATTTTTGGCAACCAGCCAAGACAACTCTGTTTGCCGAGAATAAGAAAACAAGCACGGCAAAAATATACATCAAAGTAAGTGGAAGCCCTTGCTCTATGAAAAACCCCATTAAAATGAAGAACAAGTGATTGTGTGTAAATTTATGACCAAAATGAGATAAGGAGCGGCATATCCAGCATGCCAGCTTTTACTCAAGCTGAAGGTCGAGTTGTTTTTAAAGGAACAGCCAGGCAGAAATAGATCGTGTCTCCATTAAAGGATAAAAAAAAAACTCCTGAAGAATTAACACTGGACAGGCTTTGAAAGAATAAATTCTGCTGCAAGCTGTTCACTTTGGACCCTTTTCTTCTTTGGATATACATTTTTAGACTGTGTGGGAACTCTGGTTTCCGTGGATAATATATTTGCTGAGACCCTGATTGCTCGCCCTCCCTTTTTGGGGGAGGAGAAGGAAGCCTTTGGAAGTACAGTAAAAGGGAGAAGAACGGACTGTGAGCTGTGAACTGGGGGCCATGTGGTTTGAACTGAACTGGGATCTTGTTAAATGACACTCTAATAATATAGTATTGCCGGGTGAAGGTAAAAATAAACTTTGAGAAGAGAAAAGAAGAAACAACTGGTCTGAAGGTTAGCGACGAGAAAAAGGGCTGGACTACAAAGACACTTGAGAGACTCATGTCTTAGATTCCATTTCTTGCTTGAGTGTGCCTGCTATTTTACTGTTAACACTGTAATAGTTGTAATGTGAAATATTAGAAATATTAGACTTGAGGTTGACCTACATATTATGTGTATTTGGGCAAAGGGGAGAGGGAATTTCAAGTGAGGGATAAAACAGTGGAAACTGAAGAGTATTGTGTATATCTAGATCAGATATACTTGAAAAATGGAACGTCCCCCTGAGAAAATTACAGATTAATGGCTAGATTGGAAAACCTCTTTTCAAATGACAGTGATGGAAAAATTTATGCAGGTAAATTACTGTATTATCTTGACCAGATGGAAGGCTTAATTAAAGACTCTAAGGGAGAGAAAATAGCAGAGGTTAAATTACACCAAAAAGAAATCCCAGAGCCAGGTGTATTGATGGAAATATCAGATAATATAAAAGGGTTGAAGTGTCACCCAGTAAGCGATGTAGCGATAGCAGATAGGAAAACTGAGGCTGAAAAGCAAACTTTGAATGATATTGCTCCCCCTTCTAAAATATGGAAGAAAACAGAGTCGCAGAAACAAAAGAAGCACATGGAAAAAAGGGGAGGAGCAGAATTTTGAGTGTACTCTCAAGAAAAAAGGAGGGTGAAAGAGGGGATATATCTCACAACTGGCCTTGGTGTTCTGATGCTGTGGGAATAACTTAGATTTAAGCTGTACTATATGTGTAAGCTGAAAGCTAAAGGGGTAAATACGTAGACAAAATAGTTAAAAGAAGAAGAAGAAGAAGAAGAAGAAGAAGAAGAAGAAGAAGAAGAAGAAGAAGAAAGATGAGCTTTTACTGGAACATGAATAGATTAGATGTTTACATACTTGATATGAAAGACTGAATGATTATATATTTGATGTTTTCTTATACTCAAAACCCTCTTTCCACCCCTTCCACTGCCCTTTGCCTTCTGTATCCCTTCCCCATCACCCAATAGTTTTGAAAATAAAATAAAATAAAATATATTAAAAAAATCTCTGATGGCGGGAAGTTACAAGGGATTGTGATGAAATGATTGAGGAGGTTCGTGAAACAAATATTAGGGGGAAAACAGCTGTGGTGAGGCTGTGGAGCATCACAGAAGTTGGAGTGGGCAGTGGGGTAGGGAGATATTTTGGAGGTGTTGTGTGTTTGTATGTGTGCATATGAATAAATGTGTAAAAGAGAGCAAACTGAGGGATCCTAAAAGGAGATAAGACTGCTTGGTATATTCGTCTTTGATTGCACATTTGTGTTTGGTGGGAAATGATTTGTAGGTTACTTCCTAATCATTTGGGGGGAATATAAATTTGAAAGAATATACATTAATTTGAAAATAATATGTTTAGAGGTGGTTTGGGGAAACTAAGCTGTTCGGTTTTTCTGTGGAATTGGGATTCTTCTGCTGTGCATTACTATTAGTTCAGTTTTTCTGGTTTTGGAGTTAAAACTCCTTCTTGCTTTTCAGTTTTGGGGATAAAATTCATGTTTCAGCCCATCAGACTGCCTTCTCTGAAAAGGGTGCTTTGTGAAAATCATACTCACCGTAGCAGCCATTTATAAGGGCACCTGCAAGACTGACTCAAAATTCCAGATTTGTCAACTAGCTGAAAAATATTCAGGGATCATTTCTCGCCAAAAATCTTTCACAATGCAGAGCTTCCTATACAGGGGAATGCTCAAAATGGATTTGCACTGCAGAGATGTCTTCATCTATAGAACAATCTAACAAATGAAATGAACTGACCATATTTTCAGTGCATTTTGGACATATTTTAGGGTAACTGGTCTAACATCTAAAATTTTTATTTGAATGAAAACAAGGACTGAGATGGAAGTGGGACATTAGGAAGGCAGGAGAGTGTTCCTTCCCTGTCCTGCTTTGTAGGTGTCCTTCTGGAACATCAAATTTTCATTATAGTTAATTATTGATAAGAAACATTTTTTCTTGCCACAGCAACACTTTCCACATGGTGAAATCACTTCTCTGGAGAGAGAATGTTGCAAGTACATTTTGGGTTGGATTCAGTTTTTCAGATCATGTGATTTCTTTTCTTCCTGTGTACCCAATAACTCTAGCACAAAAATATAAGCAGGAAGATTATGTTGTCATGACTCACTTGGGTTCTAATGGCCTCCTGCACTGAGATTTAATTAGTAATATTGTAATTTTTTAAAGGACAACCTTATGAATGAAATGTAGATGAATGTTTTATGTACGGTTTCCCCAGAAGATTTTAAATTGATTCCTGCTCTTGGTAGATGTTTAAATAATTAATAGAGCCACTTCAGGGTTTTAGACAAACAGAGCTATTGGTTGCCTGCAAAGAAGCAATCCTCTATCAGCTGGTCTAAAATGCTTTTCTGTTGGTTGGTACAGAGATGTGTTAAGTGCTTCCCACTTCCCAAGGAGTGAGAAGTAAGTACTGGGGAAATGTTGCAGAGCTTAGTCGCTTTTGGAAGAGAGAACACTGAAGACGTACGGTGTCCTTATAATATTTCTAAATTATTATAATTGAATCTTTTTCAGCAGGCAAGCTTCAGCTAAATCGGTATCAGAGTACCAGAGAGAGCTCGTGTACCCCAGTTTTAGAGTCTCTACACCCCAGTTTCAGTATGCTGCTAATTCTTTATGAAATAAAACTGATTCAAAACATTGTCTTGTCCCATTCCTATCAGTTGGGAGGTATCACTTCTTTAAATGTCACTGCTCATTAACTTCCCATATTAATCTAGAGAGAAAGAAATTCCCAGCCATTAAGAGAACAATTTAAGAACAGCAAGGTATGGTGCTGGCATGCCTAAAGGAGGCAACAGTGAGATCACTGTTCAATAAGCCCCCATTAAATCCTGTTAAATTAATTCTGAATAATTTAAGGACTGTTGGAACTGAAAACAGGATAAAACATAGCAAAGTGAAGGCTTGGAGGAAAAACAATCTGGAAAAATCTAGTGAGGAAAAATTTTTTACTCCGCTTTCTTTTACCTACTTCCCCCAAATTTAACAATTCTAGCCTGGGAAATGTAAGCCAAACTGTTTACATATTAAATTTTACCCCACCAAATGATTTCTGGATATTGGCTCAAATCCTGCTGCTTAGTTTAGTAAATTGCACAAGAGTAGACCTATTGAATTTATGGAAGAGTTGACTCAGCAAATTCCTACTGATGCAATGGACTTACTCTAGTGCAAGCTACTAGGGCAAGCAAAATGATTTCATCAACTAATATGAAAAGCAGTACAGTACAACTTTTAAAGCTGGACCAAGATCAATTATGCTTCTAAGGGGTATTGAGTGTGGTTTGAATTTCATTTTGTTTTTTAAAATCAAAACTTGCCAACATTTGCAATTTTTTCATACATGGGACAAAAGCAGCTCCAGACATTTTTTAAGGGAAAAAAAAACCCTGAATTTCACTGATTGTCCATCCAGGCAGAGAACTTTGAGTGTTTAGCCAAAGTTAAAGTGACTATGCATCCAACCAGGCTTGTGATAATTTATAAGTTGCCAGCTTCTTCTGCTTCTTTCCTGACAAGTGCCTCATTTTTCACAACTGTATGACAGGAAGATACAGCATGGTTGTCTCCATACTGGGAGCAGCTACACCTATTGAATTTCTCCATTGTTGATGGTTGAATGAATGCTTGTTCTTATAAGTACCAAAATTCATAGCTAGTGTCCTGTAATGTTACACGATCAGCTAAGGGCAATTACGTAAGCATTCCTCATTTCCAACAGGCTCCACTTTATAGGTCTAGCCTTGCACTGCTTGCAAGGCTGGTTATACAGCAAGTTGCAGGATTGGTTGCACCATGGAGACCTGCCAGAGCTGGGAAAAGTTTAAATAATTCTTCTTATGCTCTCGATAGATTACTACTCCCCTCTGCTTATTTATAAATTGGAAGGAAAGAACAGATGTTTAAAAAAAAATCAAGTGTGGAGAAAAGTGAAGCTGCCAGATTTGTTCATTCAGGAGATACTATTACTTTCATCATAAGAAACAAGATTCTGTTCATTCTTGGTTTGTGATCTTCCTCTTACTGACAATGATCGCCAGGCTGTTGGATTTGTTTCCTCATCAGACAGAATAGAGAATACTGGGAGTTGTGTTCATTCCCCTAGAGATTAGAAACAGGGGCCATCTTGGCTGGCATGCTCAAAGGCATAAGAGAACAGCTGAGAAGAGCAAGTCAAAAGATTTTGAGGGAGCTCAACCTCTTCCTAGTGTTCTGACTTTGAGGTCGACAAGAAGAGTATAGAGCTGAAATAAAGTTTATGCCTTGATTGAAAGTATCTGTCCTTATATTTATCTGCTTTCAATATATTTAACTACAGTTTTGCTATATTGAGTTATCTTCATTATTTCCATGTAAATCATAATTGGATGCTTTGTGGCAAAATCACTCTTCAGTAGCGAGGTGAGGCCTGGGCAATGCAAAAAGTTATTTGTGCATTAACTCTGATAAAAGAGAAGACTGTGTTCCCTTTGTCATTAGATTTATGCATGCTGTAACGTGGACTTAAGGTTTATATCAACATTTTCTCCCTAACCTCCCTCAACAAAATGATGAATCCCATTTTTAAGCATATGATATCATTTCCAAATTCATGCTATTACAAGGAAAAAAGGTGATTTCTTAGTACTGCCAAATTTTCGCACAATGACAAAACATATCCTTGTACAGAAAATGTATATTGTATGCTATTAAAAACCCTTCATGGGCATAAGGAGTTAAAAACAGGACTTGGAAAAGTTACAAAAATCTCTTGCCATCGTGGTCACTGAGAGTTGTTACTAAACAAACAAACAAAAACAAAAAACAAAAAAGCAACTTCTCCATTAGATTAGAATTAGTATGGATTCTCACCTTTGCCACACTAATATTTTAGATTTTACATTTGTTTTCTGTGGCATCAGTAACTTCTCCACTGGGGAATCAAAGAAGAAGAAGAAGAAAAACCGAAATGAAACAGGAAGTTTCTTTTTCAGAAGTATCTGGAGTGCAACAGTTATCACTGTAGCTAGCTGTGACTGAAACCACTGAAACATGGAAAGAGGCTCATATCTCACAAAACATTTTGGAAAATGATGGTGACGGATATATTTTGTGTCATTCTTTTCTTCATGAGGGCTAAAGGCTTACTTTGGATTGAAAAAGAGGAAATCTGTGCATCTGTTCTGGCTAACTGTGTAAGCAGAGACCAGGAGGTACAGCTGAAATACACGTAACATCTGGTGAACTAGGTAACATGCCAGACGTATGCTGCCTATGAAAGTTTACTGCTACAAAACTAATGTTAAAAAGCCAAACAAAGACAAAAAAGCTGTTCAAAAATAGTACTTGCTGATGATCTTATAGTATCTAGAAGTGGCAGCTACAGTGTACTTGGTGCCGATGTCTCCTGGATTCCCTTGCAAAACTTGAATGGTCTAGAGCAGGTTTCTTCAGCAATCACTGCATCAGAATCAGGTACTGAACTTTTGGCCAGACATTCTTGTCAAATGGCTAAGATAAAATCAGATTTAAAAAAAGAAAGAAAGAAGCTGTCTCTTGGCTAACAACTGCAGAAAATGGTGAAGTGGAAGGGAAGAAGAAAGAAGAATTCTGAATAATGTTACCAGTCAACTCTTCATTTCCTCTTCGTTTGGATCCAAGATTCAAAGGCAAAAATATCATTGCTGCTAAATTTGACAGCTTACAAAACAAGTAGTACACTTAGGATGTAACATTGATAAGGAACTTTTAAATGTTACAGAGTATAAAACCTCTTTAGAAATTTGGTTTCTAAAAATCCAGCCCAGGCATATAACTCCTGCACTATAATGGAAAGACCTTTGCAAGGTGAAGCTTCTGACTCCTGACCTGTTCTTGATTCTTTGGTCTTCAGCAGCATTTGAGAAAAATAGATCTGTGTTGGAAATATTCACTAACAAATCAAGAAATAAATAGAAATGTGAGAGAGTAGAGAAACTTGCCTCAGTCTGAGCAAGACTACTGTAGCGTTCTCTATTTATTAGGTCTATGGTTCATGTTATATTATGTAGTGGTTTAGGTTTTTATGTAATATAATGGTTCATTCATATTAATGTTGTTGAGAGGCGGAGCAAAGAGAGATGCTATAAGAGGCGGAGTCAGAGAGACAAGGGGTAGATTGAATAAGTAAGAAAAATGTAAAGGTCAGGCAGTAGAGAAAAGTCAGAGAAAGTAATAGTGTGTGTTGTTTGGGAAATTCTGAGGTGTGATTAACTACTGAAGGTATTAACAATACAATCTTTGTAATCAATAAACCAAAGTTTTATTTAAAGGAACTCAAAGTGTGGACCTGAATCTTTCTGAGGTAATGGTGATTAGTGATTGTGGCCGCCTCCTCATACGTCACAGAGGGGACTCCACTTCACACTTTCTTTCTCAACACACGCTGCCACCAACCACACACATATATCTGACTCCTCAGACAAAGGTATGGATTTTAAAAATAAAAATTATTGTTTATTGGTACAACTTAATATATGGTAAATCAATGTATGAACTGAATAAGTCAATCATTAAAATAAAGAATCCCTTCAATCACTCTATCACTCAGACCTTATCTAACACAGTACTTCATAACATACATGCCCTATCTCCCACTCTATCTTCTCCTCCTAGCTCCTCTCTCACACATCATTCACTCCCCCCTTATATACATAGCTCCACCTCCTGGAGTCCCACCTCCTGCCCTGCTATAGGCAGATGAGCTCCAGCATAACATTGATAGGCAGGTGACGTCATCGCAGCCATCACAGTGATCACCTGGTGGCAGCAGTGTTAAAGAGGAGAGTGTTTACCTTTGTGTGCTCTGAGGCTTGAAGGTCAAGCAAGGGGCACGAGGGTGGACACCACAATTACCTTTTTAGAAGTCTGTGAATACAATAAAAACAGATGATCAGGAGTTGATATTACTAGTACAGTGGACCCTTGATTTACTGAATTAATGTTATTGGAACGGTGGCTGCAGATCGAAAAGGCTGTAGGTTGAGGCTCCATTGACCTACAATGCATTGAAAACCGATTAATATGTAACCGGCCGTTTTTGTTCCATTTTGGGTTTTTTTCCCAGTCTGTAGATCGATTCTCTGGCTGCAAGTCGAGCCTAAATTTTGTGGCCAGAGAAGTCTGTAACTTGAAAAGTCTGTAAGTGGAGCCGTCTGTAAGTCGAGGGTCTACTGTAATGATAGCTCAGAGATTGAAAATACACACATTTCAAGCAGCAACATTAGCATTCAGTGAGTCTTCTGTCTACCTCTTTCTCCCACCTTTTCTCTGTGTGCGAGGAGATTAAATTTAGAATTCAAAATTCTTACCTTTGTTTTACTATAATGTTAGTGGTTTCTTCTGTTTTGAACTTTAACTGTTTGCCTGCTATATTCTACATCTGTTTTACTCAAAATTAAGAGATGATGATACTTTAGGATTCTTGTAGCAGTATATGGAGTCCCCTTACTGGGAGAAATGCAGCCTATAAATAAGATAAAAACAAACAAATAAAATAGTAAGAGTAAGTTACTTTTACAAGTAAATTCATGATTATTGTCTGAATAAATGATACTTTAAAATTTGCTATATCAAAAAGTGGTAATTTTATTAGGAAGCCACATTATGCTTAATAAATATTGATTTAAATCCTATTGCTTAGTATAGTAAATCCCATTAAAGTGTGCCCACTGAATCAAGGGGGATTGGTGAGCCAATCCCTTCATAAGCTCCACTAGTTCAAATGGACCTATTCTGGTTGCACATGATTTAGTGTAATAAGTCACAACTAGAGTAAGCTCATTTGAATATATAGAACTTACAGAGGAGTTGACTCTCCAAATCACCACTAATTCTATGCACATACTCTAATATGACCTACTACACAAAGCAACAGGATTTCAGCTATTATGTTCCTAAAGTAACAAAATGACTTTACAGTTTTAAAGGACATTAAAAACATTTTAAAGGGCATTAAAAACATATATTAAATTTCCCACAAAGTCTGTGTTGGTGTGGGTCCAACTCCAAAGGTGGATGTGGCATTTGCCTCTCCAGAACTTTAGAGTCAGATTTGGATAATGAAACTTCCAAGAGCATTCTGTTAGTGAAAACAAACCTTGGAGCCCAAGATAACAAGTTACACAGAGTCTCTTATCTGGTAGCTTCAAATCCTCCCTTTTATAAGCAGAGCAAATACGCAGATGTATAAGGAAAAACATGGAGAGGGTTCTGATAAGATAGCATATATCAAGCTATTAATTGATATATTAGCATTGGTCAGATATATATACATGACATTTTATATATAGGCATAGATTTCTCAGATCAACATAACATTCACAGTAAAGTAATGACCACCAGACTCACAACTGAGTGGCAATGTGCTGTTCTCACTCTCTTGCTTAAATAGTGAGAGCAGCTTATCACTGCAGACATAGCAGCTGAACATGGTTAACAAGCATTATGTAAGCTTGTTCCAGCTGCATGCCATCAGTCATCCACTGACTTGATGTTTATAGGCATGAGGCTACAGTCTGAGGAGGTAGGAAAGCATGTTTCTGACTCTTCCATGGTAGAAAGGAATCTTGTGGAAGTTGTAATACTTCCCAAGTGCTTTTTTGCCATCAATATGAGGCTAATATTTATCATCTCAGTACACTCGTACATCTAATCAAACTTTATTTTGGTTCAGTAAGTTTTGTTTCTTGAGTGCTATCTTGTTGTCTTTGGTTGATTTTTAAAATTAACAGTGAGGCCAAGAGGCCAAATTCTAAATTGCACAGGGTCTCAAGAACTTTATTCCTGAAGTGAGAGGAGCTATCCTTTGTCATGGTAGTATCAGACTCTATGCTTCCTTTTGCCCACACAGTAGTCTGTGTTATAAGAACACAACTTCTGTTACCAATTGGACTAAACAGTGAGTTTGGACCAACCAGAATTCCAAAAAGCTTCTATTCTTTGAATCTTGGCAAAGACAGAAAGCCACTGGCTTGCTAGAAGGTTTAATGTGCATCTTGCACCGTTTTGAATTTGTATGCAGTGGAAGTACACAGATCCACAAAGGAGAATAGCTATAAGTTCCCCAGAGTCCACCCCTTTCTTATTAACTGGCACTTATGGTCACAATATCTCACTCTGAGACATTTGTAGGAGAAAGAATAAAAATATTTATTTGCAGTTACTTGAAATTATAGTCTTGTGTATACTGCTTTCTTTACTGCACATATACTTAGCAACCAACTGAACAAATCAACAGCAAACAAAACAAATGCCACAAATTTACACAGGGCCTGCAGAATGTTTTGGGAGTTCTCCGCTGTCACTGTATGTGATGCCCACTACCCCTTCTTTCCTGCCATTTCTTTTATGGAAATCAAAACTACGAAAAAAGACTCCCTTTGCCAACTTAAATATGCCACACTACAGCATCCTTCTTCTTCACTCTGTGTTTCTATCTGAATTTCTGTGGAAAGTTCAGCCCCACTCTCCTTCCTTCTGGGCTCCAGCAGAGAGAAAACAGTCATGGCATTGAAATGTACAGACACTCACACTATTGGGATTCTTTCTCCTACCTCTCACCTTGGATCTCTCTCCAACAGCAGTGGCACCTTTTCTCTGATAAAACAGAGAAGTCCTTTAAAAAACTCTTTCTAATTTAGAGTTTCACATCCTTCTCTTTCTTTCTTCTTCTTTCTCCTGCCAATCCACTTCTGTGCTTAATGAACCTTGCTCTGCTCTCTTTCTTGCACACACCCTCAGATAGAAACACACATGAACATGCTATTCACACATGCACACACATGTGCAGGCAAGCAAGAGGCCAGTCAGGCACCTTCTCACGGCCCCTCCACATGTGATAAAGGCAGGAAAGGCACTGACTGCTGTGGTAAATTCTTTTTTCTCTCCCTCTTTTGCAATCCCCTTTTCTCCTCATGCACACATACTGTTTTCCCCACTCTCTTTCATTGCCCCCCTTGCACAACCTCTTCCCCTCCCCCGGTTGGCAATTCTCCTTTCGCTCTTCCCCCTTCCTTTCAAATATTTGTTGCCTTTCTGGCAACAAAAAAGCAGAAGCCCCCAAGTGGGGGGGGGCACGCGCGAAAAGTCACTTTGTGAGCAAAAAGCCCCAGATGGATATGATTTAGCCCTTGCTTCATGCAGGCAGCAAATTTACTTCAAATTTAGCCATTTTACAAGCAATGCAAATCCTGAGATTTTTGATGTTGTAGTTGGGCTCTTAGTCTCTCTGGGTTGAAACTGGCATGGAAGGGAAACTGGCATAAGCTCCTCCTCTGAACATGTTCTTACCTTGATGAGATAAGCTGCTCTTAGAACAATAGATGTTCAAGTTCAGGATGCAAACATTCAGTTGCTGCTTTGCTCGTGGTACCACTAAGGTGGTGACATGACATTCATAACATATACTAATGTGTTTTATACAGCAAATTTCAAGCCTCATACTCCTGTAAAACAGCTTGCCAGTGTGCAAACCAGAATTCAGTCTCATGTAGTGTGCTTTGAGACAGTAAACAAGAGCTGAATTCCATGCAGTAAAATTCCCAGGCTACAAATCAGAGCTCATTTACATTTAACAAGCTTCTGAGTCTGGAAACTAGAACTCATTTCCATTCAACAGCTTCGGAGGCTGCAATCCAGAGCTCATTTCCATGTGACAATTTCCTGAGCTTTAAATAGCCCCTTTATATCTTATATTGTATTATATTGGATCAGGGATAACCACTAGAGGGCCCTGGGAGCCAAATAAGGAATCCCCATTGGCTGTACCTGGCACTAGGGGCATAAAAGCCTCCATTCCTCCTCCAAATAGCTTCATAGTTCTTTTTTTAAAAAATTAGGGACCAGATTGGCTGCTGTGCTGACATCCTTTTTATCCCTACCCCCCCACCACCACAGTAGCTATGTCCCAGTTAGGTCCCTGTTAAGAATGTCATAGTGTATATTTTCTGTCTCTTTGCCATATTATTTACACATTCTTATCAAGAAAGGTGTTTCCATGTTCTAGAACAACTCTCAGCGTCTCAGTAGTTCTTAAGTTGTGACAGGAGAAAGGGGGCTGCTTAATAAGTGTTTGGGGTTCTAGGAAAGCCTGGACATTCACTTTACTTTTTGAATGGGTATCAGTCACAGTTTCCTTCACTTAGCACAATACCATTTTCCCATTGCTTCTGTGTATAAATTACACACCTACAGTCGTGCCCCGCTTTACAATTACACTGTTTAACGATGAATCTGCTTGATGGTGAGATTTTTGATTGCTTTTGCGATCGCAAAACAATGGTTTGAATGGGTTTTGTTTTTTTGTTTTTTTGTTTAATGATGATCGATTCCCTGCTTCGGGAACCGATTTTCGCTTTATGACGATCAAAAACAGCTGATCGTCGAGTTTCAAAATGGCTGCTGGTTGAAGAAAATGGCCCCCCGCTGTGCTTAGGGACAGATTCCTCACTGCACAGGCATGGAAAATGGCTGCCCCTATGGAGGATCTTCACTGGATGGTGAGTTTTCAGGCCATTGGAACACATTGAACGTTTTTCAATGCATTTCAATGGGCTTTTTAATTTCGCTTTACAATGTTTTCGCTCTACAGCGATTTCACTGGAACAAATTAACGTCGTTAAGCGAGGCACCACTGTACTATGTTTGGCTGCACATTAAAGCATTCCTTCCTCAAACTTGAAATGCCCCATGATAACTTTTGATTTTTTTAAAAAAATGGGTAGGAGATTGCCACACACATTTGCTACATAACATCTGGCTTAGCTCTTCAGCAATATGCAGTGACATTGCTAGCCTTGCTTGTATTACATTTAATTACAGTTTTTAGATCTTTCTAGGAAGAAGTTCCAAATTTTGAATTGTTACCTAATAACTGTTAATTTAGATGTTGTTGAAAACAGATGACTTTACAATAAGGATCTGTTAATTCCATCACTAAATATTAGTTGATGACAGAACATACAATCTATCACCAGGAAGCATGACACAATATATAACTTGCTTTCTTGATGTTTCACACAGCTCTTATATTAAGCTTGGCTCTTACAACTATCACGAAGTAAACATAGCTGAGAATAAAAATACAACGCAGTGTTTGTCAAATGGATCTTTAAAATGCTATTTATTAAAATGGCTTTAATGCATACATAGTATCTGTATATACACAGATGTATATATTTGTTTCTAAGACACTGGAATAGATTACATTGTCTAGAACTGCATGCTTTCTGTTGCTGTTGCCGAAGGACTTGTTAGAATGATGGTGTAGCTTGTCTAGATAAACACCCATATATAACAAAAGCTCCAAGTTAGAAATTATTTCATTGACTGTATCAGGCACATTAACAATATCCAAGCAACAGAATTAGACTGGTTAACTTCAAAGGGAAAATTATGCTCTGGAGGTTGCAAGGGTGAAAGGAAAAAAAGTGTCTTGTACTATTTAATGTTCAGATCACTCCCCACTCATATCAATGTCATCAGTGTGCTGATATAATTCAATTCCATCTTCCATTAGCCACTAGTACCACATTAAATTGGGCTGACTAAATTAGATCCTCCCTAGTTGCTTGCTCTTAGCTTTCATATCATGTGTTAGAGAAGCAAGCTGGTTTCCCGCATTTGCTCCTAATGTACTCTACCCACCCTGTCAATTCTTTCTAATCAATTTTATTGGCTACATCAGTACTTTCTTTGCTTTAATGCCTTGGAGCTTTGTATGTAAAATATTTTTTAAATCCCAGATCAGAGCCTTGGGATGGATGTAACAGTGGCCTCCTTCAAAATTGAAGTCAGGATGCCATTATTTAAAAGACTAGATAGCTAGAAGAAAGGGTCAGGATTGCTCAGTGATCTTCAAGCTAAACTTTTATTTAGAAATGTGATTTTTGCCATTGTGTTCCTAAGTTAAGGTCAGAGATGGGGATATTCGTATTCATATAGAAATACTAATATCCCCGTGCAGCTGGACCCAACAAATGTCTGGCCCCTGGGACTGGACAGTCCACTCACATGTCCTGCAATGCCACCAGTTCCACTTGTCCTCCCAGTGGCACCCAGAGCTCTGCTCTCTTCCCACTTGGCTGGCTACTCAGCAGCCATGCGGAGAGATTCATCCTCCTGCCCCCTGGCTGGAGTAGCCAGCCATTCAGGAAGAGAGTGTAGCTTTGGGAGCTGTTGGCAGGACGATCTGGACTGGTGCTGTGGCAGGTTGTGTGAGTGGACGGTCTGGTCCTAGGGGTCCAGCTGGGTCCAGCTGTGCAGGTATTTTTGTATTTATATACTAATATGAATATCCCCATCTCTAGTTAAGATATTGTCCAACAACAGATTGCTGTCACTGGGCACTGTTTCTGTAATTAGTGCTATTGCAGAAAGGTGCAGTGAAAGGTGAAACCACTTTAACTGTCATGGCTCCATTCTACAAAATTCTGGGGTTTTCAGTTTGGCAAGAGAATTCTCTGCTGAAGAGATCCGGTTTGGTAATTAAGGGGAATGGAACAAGAGCTCTCTAGGAGAGAATTCTGAGTCCCTCACCTCTAATATGTCCCCTACTCAACAATATCTGTGTTTCAGGAAGCGTGATTTTAAGATCAAAGCCCCATCTGAAATCATTTTATATCCTTAGGTGGCAACTAGGCCAGTAAGGCTGTTGTAAGAAGGGCATTATTAATGGTGGGCCAAGTTCTCTAAAAAGTCATTTTTTCTTATGAGATAGCAACTGGGAGAAGGGATTTACTTTACATCTCTCTCTGTGTCTCTCTCTCTGTGTGTGTGTGTGTGTGTGTGTGTGTGTGTGTGTGTGACCGACCTTTCTTCTTAAAAAGAATCCAAGGCAGCTATTTATAAGGTAGAGTTGTGTTTCCATCTTCCATTAGCTACTTTTGAATAATAAGTCTAATTAGTAGAGTGAGTTGGAAATGCATTCTTTAGGTACCAGGAGCCTACTGTATGTACTCTTATGTGGATCACGGGGTTTCAGAGTAGAACTTCAGATTCCATGTGTGGTAAGCCTGGAACCAGTAATCTTCCCACTGAAGTCAGTTGGCAAATCTTGCCTTGTTATGTTGGAACTTGGACCTTGCTGCAGCTATCATCTGTATTTGTGCACCAGCACTGGCTCCTGAATAACCACTGCAATTCATCAACATTATCATCATCATTGTAATGTTATGAATTTTAAACAAAATGCTAAGGATAAAATTAAACGGCCAAGTTCCTTCTTATGATAGTCTTGTTACTGTATTTTTCCATTTATAAGATGCCCCTCCCACTTTTCTAACCCAAAACTTAAGAAAACATAGCTTTGAGTATTCAGCCTCTGGGCTCAGAACACGCAGACATTAGGAGTCCCTGTTGCATCTGAGCCTACAGGCTCCACCTCCAACAAGGTGTGTTCCAGTTGGTTTCTTCTGCATCAGCTGATGTCAGTTCCATAAGGCTCATGATTGGAGGAAGCTAAGGCTCCTGACTGTAGGAAGCTAAGCCTTGTGATTGAGGGAAGCCTGTTTACAGAGGCGAGGTATGAGAAGTTTTGTTCTCTCCATGTTCTCAACTTACTTCCATGAAAAATACGCCCCTCAATTATTAGTGGAATGATTTTGGGGAATAGTAATGTGTTATACCCGGAAAAATACGGTATGTATCTCCCATATAGAGGGATGTGGAATATCCAAGAGCAAAAGAGGACAGGGCTCCTGTGCATTTAGATAATTGTGCAGAAGAGGCAATTTCAGCTCATGTTAGCTGAAATTCCCTTTTTTACATACCTGTTATATGTTCTGAACATCTATTATAGCACACCAATTAAGTGCTCTTTCATGCCTTGCTACTTAAAAGAGAAAGGGAAAGGGAAGAGAAAGGACATTATAATTCTCATCAATTTAGCATTTAATTATCATTATCATTATCTTAGAACTCTAGAGCTGGAAAGGGCCCTATGGATCATTGAGTCCAGCCCCCATTAAGGAGGCACAGTGGGGAATTGAACTCCCACCCAAACCACCAAGCCATCTAGGAGATCATAGGATACCATATTTTTATAACTCTATATACCCTGTATCCCTGAAAATAAGACCTAACCTGAAAATAAGCTCTAGTATGATTTTTCAGGATGCTTGTGATATGAGCACTACCCCAAAAATAAGCCCTAATTAAGTGAAACCCTTCCTTCCACTATTGTGCAGCAACTAAGAAGAAGATGACATGACTGTATCTGAATAAATCTAGGTTGTTGTACATGAAAGAAAATCCCCTGAAAATAAGCCCTAATGTGTTTTTTGGAGCAAAAATTAATATAAGACACTGTCTTATTTTCAGGGAAACACGGTAATGTAGGATGTACTACATTCTAAAGCAGAACAGCTGAAGAAGAAAAACTAGATGAAAAGACTTATAGTGCAATCCTTTGTATGACTAATGAGAAATACAGTACATTCCCTTGAGTTCATTGGGAAGCGGCGGTGATTCAAATATTTATTTATTTTTATCATTTGTAGGCCACCTTTCTCCTGATGAAGGGACCTAAGGCAGCTTAGAAGAGGCCATCCCCATTCTGGCCTCTCTAAAACACAGGGAAACTTTGGAGCCCTTGAAGGTTTCTTTATCTAGTGTGACAATAAAATAAATACAGAAAATAGCAACACATCCCACTTACCACCCACTATAATATGGTGCTGAAGAGTAGCAATAAGAATAATTCTATAAAGTTACACATTTCCTATGTAACAGTTACAAGGCTACACAGCTTTCAGTTGTCCATTGAATGGCAAGATTATGATGGTCCCAAAGTGCCGGAAGGAGGAGATGGTATTAACCTTAAAAACCCCTGGAAAGGGCATTCATGAATTAGAATTTACTTGATGACACATAATTAATTAAAAAACATGAAAGCCATACTCTTAAGTATACTTCCATGTATTTTACATAGAAACCTATTTTGCTGTTGAAAGGAAGACATGCCTGTATTGTTAAAGTGTGTCTGTCCATAATACAAAAGAAAACATAATACGAAGGAGATTATTATTTGAACAAAAGCTAGAGTCTTTGAGGATCTTGGCTGAAATGGTTGATACCATATTTTATACATGTTCCTTAAGACAGATCTTTAATTTTCCTTTGTAGTCGCTCAACAGACACAATGCAGACAATTGATCTTCACTCATTGATGAATGCAGCCTTGTCTGCACAATGCACAGAAAGCTAAGGGATCATTCAGTTGCACATCTTGTAACAAGGAAGAGGAGAAGTGTTGTAAGAATGACAGTTTTATGTCACACAATGCTGTATATGTCACACAATGATGAGTAGGGGGAGGATTTCTATTACATTTCATATTTCCTCTGCAACCTACATTTGAACCCATCAACAAGTTCAAACGTGTTTATGTGTAATCTGGCTTTTCTCACCACCCATAAGCTCAAACATAGGTTGCAGAAAAAATATGAGATGTCATAGAAATCCTCCCCCTAATGATGAGTGTGTTCCTTTCATATGCCTTCTTGAACACAATTCATACCAAATGACAGATTCATTCCCAACATATTTAAATATATAAAATAGACATGGACTTTAAAATCCTCTCCCCCATTCAGTCCAGTACATCTCAGATTGCTAGTTTTTTTTCTAAAACCAGGATGTACTGATATAATAAGGAAATTTAAGTATGGAATGCTGATTTGCAATTGGTAGATTGGTTGGGGGGACTAAGATGCTTCATCTGTTGTTTGGATTGTCTTGATGCTATCAGTTTTACATCATCCTTATCTGCCAGTCTCTTGCAGTTCTCTATTATTGTGCTAAAGGTTTTCTGTATTATTCCACTACACCCAAAAATCCTTATACAGTACTGTATAGATGCTTTCATTTCCATCAAACCTACTCACAGGTTAGATGATGCCTGTGATGCACACAACAGCTGATATGAAAGTTGCCTTGTCTGCATTGCTTTATTGTGCTAGCCAATTAAGTTGTGAGACAGTAGCTGAAATCCTGTTGCTCAGCTCTGCCTGTGCAATGGGAATAATTGCAGCAGTTGTTTCCTTTGGCAATTTTCTTTGTTGCATTATGTATGAACTGCCTGTATCCCTAATTTGCCAAAGGAAGCCTTTAACCAGCAACAACTGGCTGTTTCAAAGCTCTTAGAGAAAGAATGCACAATGATTACAAAGGTTTTATCCTGGTAGGATCTAGCAAAGTAAATATGGATATATAACTAAATTTTCTTGGTCACTTCTCAAGGGAGTAGAGGAACCATAAGTGTTGGTTTGACGCTCAAAACTCTAAATTGTTTGGGCCTAGGATGTCTGAAGGACTGACTACTTCCTTATTATCCTCTTGTAATATATTATTATTATCAGAAGCTCTGTAATAATTACATTACTTTAAAAAAACATTATAGTGCAGCTAGATGGTGCAATTATTCCAGCCTGGATCAGTCTACATTGTGTCATACAGACCAAACTGCAGGGCAAATGCCCATCTGATTGAACCCTAAGCTTAAGTGTACTTGAGATATGATCTTTTTGGTATCAGCATTAGAGATGGGGATAGTGTATTTTTACTGTATTTGTAAACAAATATGAATACCTCTGTCCCAGCTGCACTTAATACAGGCCTAGCCCCCGGAACCAGCCAGTCCACTTCTGTGCTCCGACGCTGCCAGTGTCACATTCTTCCTGCCAATTGTGTAAGTAGCTCCCACCTCTCCCTGCTTAGCAGGCCACTCAGAAGCCGTGCGGGGAAACTCGTCCTCCCACCCTGCCTGGAGCGGCCAGCCAAGCAGGGAGACTGAGGAGCTACTTCCGCAATTGGCAGGAAGTATGGGACACTGGGGGTGCCGGGACATGTGAGTGGACAGGCTGGTTCCAGGGGCTAAGCCCACATTAGGAGCAGCTGGGATAGGGATATTCATATACATTTACAAATACAAATATCTTCATCTCTAATCAGCATCCAGACTGTAGAAACCCTCTCCACAAAGGTGGATAGATTGGCTTCTTCACTTTAGTTTTTCAATTTTAATGCTCCTCTCAAACGTTACTGTATAATGTTATTTTATTAGGTATTCTACTTGTCTCCCCAAAGTGACACACAAAGCAGCTATGGCAAAATAAAAAAAGAGATACAGATAAAATCCCACAATTTTGCTATATTAAAGCACAGTTAAAGAAATGATACTACTAAAATATTATCGGGCTGGATAGCTCAGTGAGTTAGGTATCTGGCTGCAGAGCCATAAGTTGAGAGTTCAGTTCTCTGCTGTGTATTCCAAGAAGAGAGCCTTGGGCAAGCTGTGCAGTCCCAGGGCAACCCAAGAAGAAGGGAATGGTAGACCATTTCTGAGTACTCTCTGTGACAACCCCAGACCTACTGGGATATGCCACAGTTTCACTAAGCTGCCACCAACCATTCCCTGTAAGGAGTCACACAGACCAGGAATGGATTTTTAACAAACAAAGGAATAAGGTTTATTTAAATAACACACAGGGAAAAATAAAATGATCAAGTGAATAAGATGCAGTAACGTGGCTTAGTCTCAATCATACATACACCAGTTTGGTTCACACAGAACACCTTTAAATAAAGCACAGACCCTGAACCTATCAGTTCTGGCTACCCATACAGACACCTGAACCTATCAGGTTGGTACTGACTGACACACAGTAGTACCCTGTCTGACACACAGACTCCCACTCCAGCTTCTTCTCTCAGCTCTCCTTCAGCTCTCCTTCAGCTCTCCACACAAACTCCACATATATATACAGTACAGCCCCTCCTCCTGATGTCCCGCCTTCCACTCCCCATAGGATGGAACTTTCCCTCCAACCCATGACAGACAGGTAACATCAGTGCTGTATGTAACACTCTCTACCTAGTAAATCCTGAAACGGGTCACCGTAAGCCCGAAGTGAAACTTGACATCACACAACGATGGTGAGGTTGATGAGTAAAATATGACTGAATTTAATGCAAGTTAAAATTACATCAATAATATAATTTTAATTCATTCTATGGTTCAATAGCAACCAGCCAAATGCCCAGAGTCTCTCTGAATAAAAAGGCCTTTCCCAGCCCACAGAGGAAGAAACAAGCCTGTCCACTCACGTGATGGAAAGGGAAGCCACAGGTTTGGAGCAGCCATGGAGTAGGCTTTTTATCTTTTCCTCACCAGAAACGTATGCTTCTGAAAGTGAAAAGGATAGAAAGGCCTCCACCCAAAGATTTTAAAGCCTGAACAGACTTGAACAGGAACATAAAGTCCTCAGATAGATGCAGCCCAGGCTGTATGGTTTTTTTGCTTGGTGTCCATTGTTTTATTTGATATCATATTATCAAGTGTATAAAGTGTACTTTATACATTCTATAAATAAATAAACAGACTTTCTTATTATACATGACTGGGCCTGCTTTGGTTGGGTTTGTAGGTGGCTGGCTGAGTACCTTTAAAAGTAAATAAATGTTTATGGAAAATCTTCAGGGATGGCATTTCAGTCCAGAGAGGGCAAGATTCAAAACAAGGCATACTTGGAATATATCCAAGAATAAATTGAAAATATGCATTATTTATTAAGATCATTTGTTTGGTTGTCTGATTTATGCTTCCTACTATAGTACTGTTACTAATACAGATCAATAAACATGTTTGTTCATTCGTTTGTTCATTTGATTTTTGTACCTCGTATCTTGCAGTATGTCACTATTCAAGGTAGTTTACAAGCATTTTTTAAAAAAAAAATTAAGAGAAAATTCATGTTCTTGGTACATCTATATGTCTGTAACAAATGTCAATGTGTAGAGTTTGGGTTGGGTTGAGAGACTTGCTTTTCCTAAAGATTATTTGGAAGTGTGGAGGCTGGAAAGAGACCAATATGATCCCTTCCCTAGTTCCCTTTAAAAGCTCCCCTGTTCTTCAGTGTCTGGAAGAGATGTTCTGTTTGCCTTGGTTTATGTAACCAGTTTATGTCATTATAGAGGCAGAACGTTGGCTTTCTAGTGCACTGCACATCTCTTTACGAAGAGCCAACTCTCTTGTGGTTACTGAGACAAAGGAATAAACAGTACAGTTCATCAGCAGTTTCCAGATTATCAAGTTTATGGTTTACACACTAACAGCTAAATGTACTGGAGTTAGAAATGTTGACATAAGTATACCCAGCTCACATTTGCTCAGAAATTGGGTGGAAAATTAGTCATGCTCTGCTGCCAACATATTAAGGAGAGTATTTTTAAAAGGGTTGCCAACTGTTTGGGATTTCTCTGCATAATTTGGGAATGACAGAATCTTGTCCAGGAAATCATTTAATTCTATGGCTGAAATCCTGTTGTTTGGTGTAGTAAGTCGCAACTAGAGAAGGCCCACTGAATCAGTGGAACATACAAAGGAGTTGGATCACCACAGAATGTTCTTCAGGGCATTATGCATTGGTTTTTTCCTATACAAGTATTGGAAGAATTTTTGTATATACTTTAGAAGTGTGTGCAGGATAACTGAAATAGTACATAGAATCTCGTACGCAATGTGTATAGTTGCTAGCTGAAATTTTCTTTCTAGTCTCTGATCAATACAATTGAATTCTGACAGTTCCAACTTTGAAGCTGGTAAAGTTAGGCATCTTCTAAAAAATGTTTCATCTTGATTTGTGGTTCATGGAAGTCCACGAACCACAAACTACGAATTTACAATTTTTTCCCAAACAAACCATGAAAAAGATATCCATAATATACACAACTGTCTGGGATAAAAAAAAATTATAAATTTTTTTTAAAGGCACTGGTTTCCTCAGGTTGGCTGCATGTCCCCACCCCTCAACATAGGTAGGTAGGTAGGTAGGTAGGTAGGTAGGTAGGTAGGTAGGTAGGTAGGTAGGTAGGTAGGTAGGTAGGTAGATAGAAAGATAGATAGATAGATAGATAGATAGATAGATAGATAGATAGATAGATAGATAGATAGATAGATAGATAGATAGATAGATAGATAGATAGATAGATAGATAGATAGATAGGATGAATCCTAGAAACTTCTCAGTATTACAAATTTGTTTCCTTTAACATTTCTTCAAAATATTTCTGAAGCAAATAAATTTTAATATCTAACCATTTACTTCTGCTTATGCAACTCTGCTGTAAGTTTTGTGAATGTCCATGACTGAGCAGGGATTCCAATCAAGGTTTCCTGAGTCCTAGTCTGTCACTCTTATCTACTACACAACACTGGGTATCTGATAGCCAGAGAAAGAAAACCTTGAATATTTTGAACTATGACTCTTTTGTTGAGTACAGTGGTGCCTCGCTTAACAATTGCCCTGCATTACGATGAATCTGCTTTACGACTATCTTTTTGCAATCGATGGTCTAAATGGGGGAATTTCGCTTTGCGATGATCGGTTCCCTGCTTCGGGAACCGATTCTTCGCAAAATGATGGTTTTTTAACAGCTGATCGGCGGTTTTAAAATGGCTACTGGGTGATTAAAATGGCTCCCTGCTGTGTTTAGGGACGGATTCCTCGCTATACAGGCAGTGAAAATGGCCGCTGTATGGAGGATCTTCGCTGGACAGTGAGTTTTTACCCCATTGGAATGCATTGAAAGGGTTTCAATGCATTTCAATGGGGTTTTTATTTTCGCTTTACGATGTTTTCGCTGAACGGCGATTTTCCTGGAATGGATTATCATCATTAAGCGAGGCACCACTGTATTTTCTGATCTGAAAATGTATTCTGGATAGCAGTGTTCCTTGGTAGCCTTTAAAAGTAGTGCTTGGTTCTTTTTCCTATACTGTACATAACTTCCATCAAACCCTGTATTCTTGCACCTGAACAAGGTTTAGCATTAGAAATGGAGTCTGTTCTTGGCAATTTTCTAAATTCCTGGTCTTGGTCATTCATTGGGGAGGATGCTATTCAGATATCTTAAAATACATGACAGTAGAGGCATGTATTACTCCTCATGGAAAGCAGTGACTCATAGACGCTTGAATAAGCCAGAAGGCAGTTCCACCTGGCAGTTAGCTTTTGTACTTGATGAGAATGCAGTTTCTAAGTACAGGATGTATCATTTTGGTGTATCTTCCCCACATTAGAGGTGACAGCAAGCAGGATTTCTGGCTTTAGTTGTGTGTGGTATTACCTGGAATACCGTTGGATAAAGTTTGCAACCAAAATCAAAAGTAGCATGTCTGTATGATAAAAGAAGCAAATTTTGCAACAGTAGTCCTTACTAATTGGAAATAAAAATTCCACGTTCTTGTCCTAACTAAGATTCACCTAAGGCAGGGGTCTCAAACATGTGGCCTGGGGGCCATTTGCGGCCCGCTGGACAATAGTTTGTGGCCCCTGTCTTGCCTGCCCCCCTGAAGTGCCCACACTTCCTCTGCTGTCAAGAGTAAAAAAAAATCACCTCGCTCACCGGCTTTCTCCCAAGACAGCGCTTCTTGCACCCTCCATCCGGAACTACAGCCTGCCAGCCAGCCAGCCAGCTTGTCTGCAGGCTGGCAGGCTGCAGTTCCTGATGGAAGGTGCAAAAGGTGCTGTCTTGGGGGAGAGCCGATGAGCGAGGTGCACTGCCGGCCCTTTTCCCTGAGCACCCGAGCTGCCGCCGTGCAATACCGGTGGGGGCTCTCCTTTGGCAAGGCGAATTCTGTGAGGGTTTTTAAAAATTTTGTTATGCCCTCCTCCCCCCCCCGCTACAGTAGGTGGTAGCCCGCTCCCTCCCTTCTCCGCTTCTTCGTCCTGCTGCTGCTGGTGGTGGTAGTGAAGAAGGAGCCGGAGGGGGTCGTGGCCAGCGACGAGGGCTTGCGCGCCCCTCCTCCTCAGAGCCCCAGCTGGGCTAAGGAAACTCCTGGGCGGCTTCCCTGGGCTCTTGCTCCACTTGGCAGAAAATCTGATGCAGCCCAGCCTCACCTAGACTCTGCATCCAGTGGCCCCCAGGTAAATTGAGTTTGAGACCCCTGACCTAAGGCATTCACATCGCCAACACTAGCCAAAATCCACTTGTCCAAGTATGTTGGTGTAACATGGCATAACTTTTGCAGGCGAACTGCCTCAATTTAAGAAATGACTGCAGTGCATGGTGGGTTGCACAACTCAGTACACAACAGATAATGTCTGCCATGACTTCTTTCAATTTACCACCAAAATTCATGCCATTAGTGATATGTTGGCATAACAGTGCAGAAGACTGATTGGTTGATTCTTTTACTATAATCAACAGATCGAATAAACTGTGCAAAAGGATTTTGGCCATTAATTTATGAACCAGGTGTTGTAAATTGTTGGCCTATTTCTAAGCAGGCCCTAGCCCCCTCCCAAAAATAAAAGACAGACAGACAGACAGACAGACACACACACACACACACACACACCCCTTAACTGAGGTAAAAAGGGCTAAAACTGTATTACGTACAGCAACAGTTACTCACCATCTCCACAGGACCCTTCCTGTGAGACCACTTAGAATGGCAGATTTCCTGGAGCCACATGGATATATGCCACTCCATGGCTCCTCACCAACCAGGGGCAGGGGCAACTTTCCCCATCCAAGCTGGGGCATTCCACCCTCTCAGTTCCTGTTTAGGGATTCCATACCGTGCTTGACCTGCAGGTCCTCACCTGCTGTCCTGTGACCACTCTGATCCATCCCAATATCCCAAACGGCTGCCAGACAACTGCTGCTGCAACCAGTTCCCTAAGGCAGCAGTCCCCAACCGTTTTGGAACCATGGACCGGTTGGGGGGTGGGGTCTGTGCACAGAGGGGGCACCCCCCACGCTCACAGGTGGGCATGGCACATTTGCAGATGGGTGTGGCGCACTCGTGGGTGGGTGTGGCACACTTGTGTGCATGCGTGGTTGAGCGTGGCGTGCTCACAGGTGGGTGTGGTGTGTTCCCTGGGTGGGCATGGCACGCTCGTGGGTGAGTGGGGCGCGGTCGCTTGCATGTGTGCCACGCCCATCCGCAAACACACCATGCCCACCTACGAATGCCCCTGCTCATCTGCACATGCTCCTGAGCAGGGGTGCAGGAGATCTGCCTCCGTGGCCTGGTCCTGCGAAGCCCACGGACCAGCTCCAGGCCTTAGGCCGGGGGTTGGGGACCCCTGCTCTAAGGCCTTTGTAACATCATGCAATCGCACTTCATGACCCTGATTTGATAAGTGCACTGCATCTGCATGGAGGAAAGTGTCCATCTTATGTGAGATGCCCGTGTGCTTGATCCAGCTTCTTCCCCAGGCTGCCACCAGTTGACCCATCAGCCTGGTCACTTTCTGTCTGGCAATGTCCATTCTCCTGGGATCTCTTGCCCCTTTCTATGCCCATCACTCAAGGAGATCAGACCACATAAAATGGATCTCAGAGTAACAGTCGTATAGTAGTTGGTGGGCCACTCTCATGGGTAGGATGAGATCTGAACCCTTGTGTGTGGTGAGATCATTTTCAGCTATCTGGATCAACAGCACGTCCAGTGGCCCCTGATCTCTCAACCAGCTCCAAAGAGTTGTTATAAACTCAGTCCACTAGATGCCTCTTTTTCCATGCCAGGTGACATCCAGTGCAGTGCCAAACCCGGGGTGCTATCCCTATTCTGAGGAGTCTGTGTACTGTCGTGCTCAATAAATGATGCTGTGCCCAAACTTTCTTCCATCCACCTATGGGGAGGACTAAGAGAAGACAGGATTTAGTGTTTTGCATGTGGCATACACATGTAAGTGTGATAAGCTTGTGACTGCCACTTCCTGATCCCCTGAATTTTGCTCTGGGCTCAACCAATAGCTGCCGCCTCTGTTGCCCCTCCTATCTAGAAAGAGTGGGAGGCAACATCATGCAGAGGAGACCTTGCCTTGTTGAGGGCTGAACACATAATTCCTGCAAACTGGTAATGCATGAGTGGCGTACTATCGGTTGCTGGATAGTGCCAGAGGAAACTCTCCACTGCCTGTACTGGGCATGGCCTATCTCCTTGGGCAGCATGCCTCTTGTCTGCGCCTCCCGACTGTCTCTTTCTCTTTCTGGGCATGGTGGCTCTCCCTGCTGGACTCGGGCTGCGGGACACGCTGGAAGTCATCTGGTCCTCCCTGGCCATCTCTGTCTGGCTGTGTGGCCCCCACTCTGTCTGCCTCCTCTTGTGCCAGAGTGCTGAGCTGTTGGGTGATCTGAGCCAGTGACTGAATAATACTTTGAAAAACTGTTGGGCAGCCCCATGGCTGCTTCCTGCCCCTTTGCTCTGGGGGTAGCCAGTTGCTGTCTCTTTGTGTAGAAATGATCTGCATGGTGCTCCTGCCCTTGCCCAGCTATTGTATGGGTCAGGCTGTTCTGCAGCAGCAGACTAGCCAGGCCACACTCTCTTCCTGGGGGGGGGGCATTACCACCACTGGCTAGTGGGTTTGTTGGGGGAAAGAATTGTAAGACTCCCATCCCCAAGTTGATACTGCAGGGAGACTGAAAGCCATGGGGTGGCAATATTGGTGTAGGCCCTTGGCAGTCAGCCTGCTTCAGGGGGCTTCCCCTTGAAAAAAAGGGAGGAGTTTGAGGCTAATTGGCCTAGCGCAGGGGGACAGAAGGGTGGGGAAGGAGCTGATAACACTGTAGTCTCCTGTTATTATAGTATTAGATATTGCCAAGCAGGCCTGCAGGGGAGTAGACAATGCTTGTATAGTGGGGCTGGGGCCCATTGGCTCAAACAAGACAGCAAGGACTCCCCCTTTACCCCTGGAGATTTCTGCTTGCCTCCTTTCTCTCTTTTAATTAAAAAAATCCAGGGCAGCCCACGTTGTGTCTGACCAGGTCCCATCGCCACTGAACTTTTCCCAGAGCCCAGGTCGTGAGAGGGCTCCCGCCAATGTGGAAACTGGTGGATGGGCAGTGGCGGCCCGGATTTCACCCGTGCTCTATTCCCCCCCCCCCAGTACCTCCTTGCAAACAGGGCACTTCAGCTGCCATCCCGGTTGCTGGCCGCCACTACTCCTTGTCACTCACTGCTGCCTACCGGCACCAGCCTCCACAGGCCTCCACCACCTTCATGCCATCTCTCAGGTCCTCCGGTGCAGCTTGCTCCACTGGAAACCTCCAAAGTCTTTTCAGGCTTTTGCCATTTCAGCGCTGCCTCTGTGGGTCTCCCACCACCTCTGAGTGCAGCAGCCGAAGAAACTGCTGGTGAGCCTGCTTGGAAAGCTGCACGGAAGGAACTGGAGCTCGGCTTCCTCTTTTGAATGCTGCTGATGGACCAGTGCAGAGGCTCCCACCTCTTCCAATCCGCCAGCCTGCCCCACACTAGCCAATCCTGCCCATCCTGCGCAGCCCTTCCGGGGGAGGGGGCAGGTGCCGGAAGTTCTCTTGCTGGCCCTACCATGTGCTCAACACCATTATGCAGCTACCACACTTGGAAGGGCTGGCCACCACCCGGCAACAGCATGGGAACCAGGTAGGTCTCTGTTCCTATCCTACATCAACAATATTCAAATCTTCATAAAAAGCCTTCAATTTATAAATGTGGGATATTTATCCTTCTGTGCCAATGATTCCAAAAGCCAGGAAATTGCCTAATTTTGCTGCACAATATCATGCCTGCCTTGCCAGCAGAAAAAAGAGATGCCAAGCTTTATTTAGCAAAGGGCAGCCTGAATGTTGACAGTTCCAATAGCAGCAGTCAAGTTGGTCTACACAGGACGCCTTCCTCTGCTCACTATCATTCACAAAAGGACACCACAGCAGGAAAAAAATCATAAACAGACTCCTGTTATCATCAGTTAACCACTTCTCATACAAACACAAAGCAAAAAAGCTGGGTTTTTTGACAGTGTGACCAGTGAGCAGAAGAAAGTATCTGTAAACCAATGTTTCCCAATCCTTCTTTCAGTCTCTCAGGCCTCAGTCACCCCCTGCCAATTTCACCCAGGAATATAGAAGGCATGAAATATGCCATTTAAATGTAATGTTGCATTCAGGTCTCATTTAGTCCAGTGGCAGTCTTTTTTAGAAACTGACTAGTCAGGTCGCATGTGTTGCATTTAAATGGCAAATGGTTCACCCAAGCTTTCTAGGAGATACGAAAAATTGAGAGGCTGTGATGCATCTCACCAAGATTAGGAGGTGGCGGAAAATAAGGCTTCCCACCCCCTCAGAAGTTGCCTGAGCTCTTATAAAACACATTCAAAGAATCAGAAACTTTGTATTTCTCAAAGATACCCATAAGCAGATATCATTCATCTTTCTTCGGCTTAACCAGTAACTACTTCTTCCCAGTGATCCTGTGACTTGAAATATCTTTAGATGTGCTGTATGTCAACAAGTTATGAGATATTTCATTGCCATGTCATTGGCACAAAGATTAATGTTGTCTTTATTAATAATCTTTGTGCCAATGACGTGGACATGAAAGATCTCATAACTTCTTGACTCAACAGCACTTCTAAGGATGTTTCAAGTCACATGACCACTGGGAATAAGTCGTGGATGGATGAGCCAAGAAAGATTAATGGTATCTCCTTATGGGTATCCTTGAGAAACACACAATTTCTGATAGTTATAACCAACTAATAGTTCAGGAGTGGAAGGCTTTTGGCTCTCCATATGCATTGGAATTATAATACACATAATTCTTTACCACTGGCTATGCTGAGTGGAGATCCTTAGAGCTGGAATAAAAATATTTGACTCAATTGATTTGATGTTTGTGCAACAATACTATTTTTTTTCACATTGAGTTTTTTAAAGTGATGAAACAAAGAACACATAATGACTGTAAGGTTATTTTTACAAGTAGAATTTCAACTATCTAAGAAAGTCATGTAGCTTGTACTGTAAAAATTGGCAGGGAGGGGCTGGGTGACCACACACTGCGGCCTGAGACTGAGAGAAGGGCCTCTTGGAAGATCTTTTAAAACAAACGGAGTTGGGTGTCATCAGCACCCTAGTGGTACCACACCACAAAATTCTGGGCAGCCTCTTTGAGGTTTTTCATGTATATGTGAAATAGTATGGGGAATCATGGAACAGAGTGACATCACTCAAAGGAAAATCCCAGAAGTTGACTCCTTTTTCATCAGCTCACCACTTCTTACCAAAACATAAAGCAATTGTCAGTGATTGCAACGACCAGATAGGTGGGATATAAATAAGTAAGTAAGTAAGTAAGTAAGTAAGTAAGTAAGTAAGTAAGTAAGTAAGTAAGTAAGTAAGTAAGTAAGTAAGTAAGTAAGTAAGTAAGTAAGTAAGTAAGTAAATAAATAAATAAATAAATAAATAAATAAATAAATAAATAAATAAATAAATAAATAAATAAATTGTCAGGGCTGTTTTTCAACAAATATGAATAGCAATGAGCAGAAGAGGGCATCCTGTAGACCATTGTGACTGCTGCCATTGATATTGTCAACTTTCAGGCTGTTCTTTTCTACATTCATATATTGGAGAGGTTTTTTTAGAATTGAATGTCCTGGCCTTTTAAAATGGAAGTTTAAATGTAGATAAGCCACACAAAAATTCAATCAGAAATTTCCCTCAAATAGAATTACCCAGTGGTAGAAGATTGCAGAAGATTAGCATATGGTTGCTAGCAGAAGACAGAAATAAGAACAGCTTAGATGTGGCTGTAGTCTCTCTGTGTCAAAATATTTTGAAGGGATGTTTTGGACTTCATAAAATGGTGAAGCAAAGGTGTGAGTAGGTACAACACATAAAATGAAGAAACACACACACTCTTTAATCTTTTGGTTAAACTAATGTTGCCATATTCACTCTGCCAAATGCAGACTGGAAAGCTATGTTCCAATTTCATGTCCCTTTCTTTGAGTTAGGCTAGCTGAGGAAAAAAAGCTTTATTAGACCAAAACCTCTACAGACATCCAAAAGATGTCACATTGCTTTCTGGAATTAAAATAAAAAAGGGAAGAGGTTGGAGTTAGCAGAGAATTTCACTGGAAACCAAGATCAAAGCCATCCATACTATGTGAAAGGAAGATAGTGAAGAAAGACAGGGACAAAAATCAAGTCATTTGGAATGTGGTGTTGGTACAGATACCAAAGACAGCCAGAAAAGCAGAAATGAGGGTGCTCAATCAAGTCAAGCCTGAACTCTCACTCAAGCAAAAACGAATAACTTGAGCCTATATTGTAATACACATATAATGGAAATACAGAAGTGACCAAAATAGACTATATTGCTGGGAATATTGGGTAGACCAGTAGACAAAGAAAAAGATCTAACATGTGATGGGTTGACTCAATGAAGGAAGCCACAATGGTTAGTTTGCAAGATCTGAGCAGAACTTAATGGGAAAGACGATATTGCTGGGGGGGGGAGGGAGGAGCAGGAAGAGAGAACAACCTAATGTGTTTGCAAGATCTGAGCAGAAATTTTAATGATAGGACATTTATAAGTCAGCAGAGCGAGAAAGTTTTTTTTAACCTCCCTTCTGTCTTCCTAACCTTATCCCAGTGTTGTCCTCTCACACTGCAGCTGTCCTTTGTTGTCTCCTTACTCATGAGTAAACCAGGTAAATGTACTCATTAGTAAACTAGGTAAACTTACTTGTGAGTCAACCAGGTAAAACGTGCTTTGAGATCATCCCCAGTCATTGAGCAAAAAACGCAGTATTTTCACGGATTAAATGAGTGAGTTTATGAATATTATTCTAATTTTAAAAATTACTTTAAAATTCTTGCAAGTAAACCAGGTAAACTTACTGCTGAGTAACCTGGATAAACGTACCTGTGAGTAAACCAGGTAAACCTACTTATGGGTAAACTGAGAGAAACTCATTTTGAGATAATCCCCAGCCACAAAGGGAAAAAAACTCCAGCAATTTCACAGCTGAAATGAGTGAGCTGCTGAATATTATTATTTTTTTAAAAAATAATAATATCTTTTAAAATATTTTCACAGGTAGCAGCTACAAATGTGTGTCCAGGAAGGAGTTAAATGCTTTATTTCACTTTGAACTCCATGGCAGGGTTAAAAGTGACAGACTTCAGATACCTGGCTGGCTGACTCCAGACATATTCAGATTGGTCAGAATACTATGCTATGCAAATAGTTCTGTCCTTTAGAATGTTTGCAAGTTATAAAAAGGCCAGCTATCTCAGAGCTTTTCAGTAAAAGAATTTATTACAAAGTATAAATTAGAGCCATAATGGCTCAATTCCTGTGAATGAAAACTCCCCAGCTAAAACAGACTTTTTTTCAAGTATGCAAATTTTGTCTTATCAATGTATTCAATCTGTTTTCAATCTGCAAGTTGCAGATTGAGCTACAAGTTGCTTGCTTCTTCATGGAGGGGGTAAAACAATGTTACTTAAAAAATACAGAGCTCAAAAACCCTTTGCTCGAATGTCCCCATTTGGCATAGAGCAAGAGCAGACGGTCTTCTTTCACTGTGCCAGATTTGGTGCTGATTTGAAGCCCAGTTTTTGCGTTAGAATTTTTTGTTTGGACTGCCACCCTTTTTAGAGTCACCTAGTAGAACAGTTTTTTAAAAGCTTTACCAATATCATGGTACCTCTTTTTGGGTAAATGGCTTCTACTCCAGATCCACAACAAATCATGCTATGGTTACTGTCAACTACCTAGTAGATATTCCCCTTTAGTGCTGGTATGTTGATAGGTTTTTCAACACTGTGTCTCTAAATTTCTCTGTTAACTGTTTCTGTTAACTTGTTATGTCTTCCTGTTCAAAATCCATGAAAACAACTAGTGCAAATTATATGCGGGCTTAGCATCACCTAGTAATGGATGTGCAAAGCCTTGAAACCTGAATCAAGTCCAGCATTTTGTCCAAAGCATCTGATCCACTCTGAGAATGTCATATCATATATGCCTGATGGAGGTTTTACAACCTCATATGCTACTCATGATTTGTATGACTGAGAGAAAATTTTATGAGCTGGGGTGACTATCAATCTATCCAGAATTAATCAATTGTTCCCTCCCCGCACTGAATTCAAAGAGAGCCTTGCCTCTCTACTAGGTGTTACTTTCTGTCTCTTTAATTTGTTGTAGTCTGTTTGCTGTTGAACTGTTCACAACTGTAAATAATGAAATGTTTTTAGTATTTCTCCTAGAAATGTCCCTGAGTGAGTTATTCAGACTTTAAGTGCCAGTTAATAAGAAAGAGGTGGACTATCTTGGGAACTTGAAGCTATTTTACTCTTTTAGTCTGTACCTCTACCACCTAGCACAAGGAATTCTAACAGAAATTCAAAACTCTGCAGCAATGCCTTCAGTAGGCTAATTTGAGCTGCCAAGGAGTGCATGTTAGATCTTTTGAAAGGCAGAGATGTTATGCCTTCTTTCCTAGGGTGACTACAGAACCAAAAATCTTTGCATCTGAACCAAAATCAACGTGCATTACATCTCCAAAATACTGTACCATGTTTTTGCTTGTCCAAACTGCACTCCTGGCATCTAGCACTTCACTATGCAAGCTGAATAGAATATACAGGAAATAGCCATCCCTGACTGCAGGGATTCTTAATTATCATCCATTGAGATCATGAGTAGTCCTGTAGGAGGTGCAGAACTGTTGAGGTCAGAACCAGTAAAAACAGTTTTTCAGGCAGAACAATATCGATGAGATGGGTGACTGGTGTTCTCAAATGGGCTAGCCATTTGACTAAGGCTTCCTCAGGGCTTGGGGAGGGAAGGAGAAAAATAAGATGCTTTTTAAAAAGTATAGAACAAGTAGGCATTCTTCACATTCTTCTTTCATTTGTATACAGTCCTTTTATCTGTGTTGTATTTATACTTCTAATGGAATAGAAACTCAACGTGGGAGATAAACTGGGTCAAAAGCTTCTGCTTGAAAGGAAGAACTAAACTGAGAGCCTCTCTGATAAATGATACTGCATTTTTATGAGAATACCCAAGACTTTGAACCAATATTAAAGGATAAAAAAAATCAGAGGCAAACCTAGATTGGTTAGGTGTTATATGTTAAGTAGGGCTTCTTAAAAAGGATAGTGATTCTCTGCATTTGCATTTTAAAGCACTCTGCAGGAAGGCTCATCTCAATGAGATTATACCACATCAAAAGACTTGCAATTAATATCAGGTCTGTAAATGTAATTACACACACACACACACACACACACACACACACAAGAGAGAGAGAGAGAGAGAGAGAGAGAGACTTAAACTACGCTCACAGATAGTTAGTTTTTAGTAGTGCCTGATTATCAGTTTTTTTGGTGGACTCTCCTGTGAAGCATGTGATGTAAACAACAACTCTGAGGTCCTTTCCTTCACATCAACGATTACTATTTCATTAAAAATCCCTGTTTTCCTCCCCTCCCATTGGAAAAGCATCACACACACACACACACAAGGCAGTAAATGGGAATACTCAAATGCTGAAATATTGCAATTTGTTAAATTTAAAAAACAAAACAAAACAGAACAGTGAGCAGGTGATTTACTGTTTTGGCCATTCTGCTTTCTACTTTGGCCACAGCCTCTTGGGAGTAAAACCAAACCAAACCAACAAAAAGACCCTTGGCCACTGATTTAGATATATATTGCTGTAAGGAAGGTGCTGAAGGTGCTCCTGGCCTAGCTCTACCCAGATGTCGTTGCTTACCAATTGGGCAATACTGTGTATCTATTCCATGGAATTGACAAATCTTGGAATTGAGTCTGCCATTCTACCATTGACAGCCATCTATTTCTGATATATTGGTCAAGCTGAAACTAATCACAATGTAGTGCACTACGCCATATTCATATTGCTCAAATAAAGCATATGCTAAGGAAATACAGTTTTTTCAGCATGTAGTGAACAAAGAAAGCTCTTACACAATAAGTATTTGGTTAATGGCTGATACCTCTTCACTGGATGCTTCATTTGTGCCTTTCCTTACTTTCCTCTTGTAGCCCAGAGAACTGTGCAGCAACTTGACAGATTTGGAGAGTCCTGGAGGTACTGGACTAATCAGCACTGCTTGGTTGACCTTTGAGGATGGACTTGGGAGGAGTGATGCCTTTTGTGGTTTACTCCTGGGTATAAGAAAGAAGTCTGTCACCCATCCCCTCACTTCTTACCTCAGGGAAGCTTCAGAAGAGATATAAATTAAAACATTCAAACCTCACAGTTTCTCTTTGTTTCCAATCAATTCACTTTTCCTTATTTCAGAAATGGGTCAGAATTCACCAAATCTCATAAACTCCAACAGTTATAAGCTGAATTTGTAAGTTGTACATATTATGTATAATAAACTGTGGCACCTACCATCGTCCACACTCCCTGATTTCTCTCTCTTAATTGTAAGTTGTTGTTGGGACCCATTGGTTTGTACTGAGCAAGTAGTGAGCATATTTTTAAATGGCATATGGTAAAAATGGTCAAAATTGCAGTTTTCATAAAAGTGGAAAACATGTTATACAACTACTAGGGCAAAGTACATAGGATACATTCCTCTTATAAAGAGAACACAAAAAAAGTTTCAGACAATTCATTGTAAAAATTGAGAAATGAGAGTAAAGTCTATGAAGAGAAAAAAGTGACTATGATTGTGAATTTGCTAGAAGGCACTCAGACATTAGAATCTTCTAAAAATCTGCCACCTCTTTTTTCTACATCCAAACTGGCCTTCCTCATCTTCACAGCTAGTTTTCCTACACTACAGAGTCTCAGAACACACACATCCCATCCTTAACACAAATCTGTAATTAAGGCTTTGTGATTAAATTAGTTAAGGGGAAAGATTCTGTCTTATAATTATATGAATTGTAAAAATAATATGTTGAACAACTTGAAATCTGAGTTCTATGATCCAATTGAGGATGTCTAAAATGCTCTCAAGTTATTTGATTCTGGTGTGGATGCTTCGTTTTGTGGTTCCAATGTATACCTGGCCACAACTGCAAGGTATCCGGTATACTCCTGCAGAAAACAACACAAAATTGAAGAAGTAAAACAGCCACCCACAAATAAAGTATTTCTGCCATACATCAAAGGGGTCACGGACCGCATGGGGAAACTTTTGAAAAAACACAACCTACAAATAGTATTCAAGCCCACCACAAAAATACAACAAATGTTACCGTCAGCAAAGGACAGAAGGGACCCCCTCACTGCTGCAGGAGTATACCTGATACCTTGCAGTTGTGGCCAGGTATACATTGGAACCACAAAACGAAGCATCCACACCAGAATCAAATAACTTGAGAGACACTGCAGACTAAAACAACCAGAAAAATCTGCAGTAGCTGAACATGCCCTAAAACAAGCTGGACATGAAATTCTATTTCAAAATACTGAAATACTGGACAACACCAGCAATCATTACGTTAGATTGTACAGGGAAGCCATTGAAATCCACAAGCACCGGCAGAACTTCAACAAAAAAGAGGAAAGTTTGAAACTCAATAAAACTTGGCTTCCAGCACTGAAAAAGACAGCGTGCAAAAGGTCAATGACCTCTACCCAACCACAAGGACTGGGGATCACTATACACAAAAGACCAGCTAATGACACCCATCAATCACATTGACAGATAATCTCTTCTCCTTATCACAGCAATACACCCACAACAAGACACACTAATCACCCATCTCCTGAATAGGACAAAAGCCTGTCTCACAGCCATAAATACTCCACTCCCAAGCAAACTGCACCAGAGCACAGAGTGCTGTCCTCTGAAGATGCCGGCCACAGAGACTGGTGAAATGTAAGGAAGAACAACCTTCAGAACATGGCTGTGAAAGCCTTCACGAATACAGTGTACTAAATTGTTAGGAGATTAGGGCAGTTTTCTTGTTTTGTAAAATTATAAGGTTTGGGACTGCTCCCTATGTGGTGGTGGGGAGATGAGGGAGAGATACATGTGTGTGCCACTTTGCTTGATGTGAAGAAAGTGAAAAAGGAGATGATTTCCTCTGTCCTAACACTAGAAGCCACAGTCATCTAATGAATCTCAGTGCTGGGAAATTCAGAGCATAAGAAGTGAAGTGCTGCATACAGCACAAAATTAAATGGTGAAGACCACAATCTATGGAGAGAGTAAATTCCTAGATGATATTGTTTTGAATGACCAGCAGTCATGGTGAATATGTACTTCCTCCAGAAGCTATTATATTTATAGCCTACCTTTCCTATTAAAAAGCCTGATGCAAAAAAAAACAACAACAACAACAACCCACCACTTTTTTCAGAATTCCTCATTTTTATTTACATATCAAACTGTGTAATGCAGGGGTCTCAAACATGCGTCCCGGGGGCCATTTGCGGCCCCCCAGATAGTTTGCGGCCCTCGCCTTGCCTGCCCCCCCAAAGTGCCGACACATCCTCTGCTGTCAAGAGTAAAAAAAAAGCCTTGCCTCGCTCACCGTCTGTCTCCCAGGACAGCACCTCTTGCACCCTCCATCCAGAACTGCAGCCTGCCAGCCAGCCCACCTGTCTGTCAGCTAAGGAAACTCCTGGGCAGCTTCCTCGGGCTCTTGCTCCGCTTGGCAGAAAATCTGATGTGGCCCAGCCTCACCCAGACTCTGTCTCTAGCGGCCCCCAGGTAAATTGAGTTTAAAACCCCTGGTGTAATGGGTTAAGCTGAAAAGCAGTGGCTGGCCTGAAGACACTGAGTTTTATGGCTGACTGAATATTTGAACTTTGGTTACGTGGTCTTGATTTGGTACTGTAACCATGCTTGTTTGAATACCTGTCAATGCATGGTGGCAGTGGGAGAATTCTATACATCACGTTCTCCTCGTTGTCTCCCAACAGGTGTCTTGTTGGCCACTATTGAAACAGTAAATATTTAAATATTGTTAGAAACAGGATGCTGGAGTAAACATGCCTTTCATCCCATGTAGCAAACTTATTTGAATTCATATGTACTCGCTTTGTTTCTCTGCTCTTCTTTCATTTCTTTCTCCCTTTCGCCCCGTTAGACTAGCATGTGTGTGTGTGTGTGTGTTCCTGTCTGGGTGAATAGGGCCTCCCTCTGAGCTGAAATTGATGCAAGCTGGACCTTTTCGCTCTTGGGGAGGGAAGAATTAGCTATTCCCCCAATCCAGAACTACTTTCTTTAAAAATCCTCATGTGTCAATTAGGCTTTTTTTAAAAAGATACTAGTTATATAGAGAATTATACTTATTTGCCATTCAAGAAGCCAAATTAATTCTTGATTTTTGATTCTTTTTTAAGAATTTTTTTTATTTTATTTAAAAAAAATCTTCTTACACCTTGACATGGTGAGTGGGTCTGACTGTGTCAGAGATACAAAGCAATGCTATCAGAAAGCTAGACTCCATTACAAGCTTGGACTCAAAACAGGGTCACAAGGTGCAATGTCCACAGCTAAGGCACTAGATTCATCCTCTTCAGGAGTAATGACTTCATCAGGAAAACGTGATAGTTCCAGCGGTGATGGGAGTGGAGAAACATGTGGAGGGCAGCTACTGGGCAATAGCAATACTTGAAGGTGACTTTGGTGGAGATCTTTCACAGACATTGATGGTGATACTCAAGCTTACTTTTGTACTATGCAGAAGGCAATGGTAAATTACTGCTGATCTTTAATGCAATGATTTGCTAAATAATATCAATCAGAATTCTGAGAAGGCATATGAACATATTAATATAACCATCATTCCAGTCTATGCTCCAATTACAAATGCTGAAGAAGATGAAATTGAAAGTTTATATGTAAGCATCAAGGAGGAAACCAGTCATACACCAAAAATAAGACATGGTTGTAATCATAGGTGACTGGAATGCAAAACTAGGAAACAAAGCAGAACCAAATGTTGTTGGGAAATTTGGTCTGGGGTCAAAAACAAAGCAGGAGAAGAACTAAGAGTTTTGTGAAGCCAGCAGTCTGTTTATTGCAAATATCTAGTGCATACATTCTAGAGTAACAAATCTGTTACACATATCTGGAAAGATGACAGAAAAAAATGATTAATTTGAAATAATACTACTGGATGAGAGCTTTGTGAATACCCTGGACTGTCAAAAGGACAAAGAAATGAGTCCTAGAGGAAATCACACCTAAAATGTCTCTGGAGGCAAAAATGATGAAACTGAGGCTGTCACACTTTGGGCATGATTTTGATGATGTCATACTTTGAGCATATGATACATTGGGTATAGATGAGAAGGCAAAAGTCACTAGAAAAGCCAGAAATGCTAGGGAAGATTGAAGGCATCAGGAAAAGAAGAAGAACAAATATCGATTGACTTCAGAAAGGAAGCTATAGCCTTGAGTTTACAAGAGCTGAGCAAGGCTGTGGAGGACGGGACATATTGGAGGTTGCTCATTCATAGGGTCGCCATAAGTCAGAGGTGACTTGATGGCGCATAACAACAACAAAAGTTTAAAAGGCCCCAACTCCCCATAACACATATAATGACTTATCTTTTAATGGTGAGTATTAAATATTATTCATTCCCCCTCATCACCAAATTTAAAGCCATTACAGGCATTATATCGCTTTTGAAACGTAACTTTGCTGGTATCATTTCCCCCCCCAAAAATAACAATGATGTAACTTGCAATATATTCTCTCTGTGCTCACAGAGAGGAGTCATTAAAATATTTTAATAATACACAATAAAGTTCTAAATATAATAGGCATAGAACTCCAATATTTAAAGGCATAGTATAATTGAAGGTTCCTTCCTTGTGTTTAAAAAGAAATTCTAAAAACAGATTGTGTGTATTCTAGTACAACTGCAAAGTATAGCTAAATTAACTGTATACTTGTAAATAATTAGATTCTGGAATTGCTACAGCACTTACTAGACAACTTCCTCTGACAATTAGAATGCATTCTAAAGAGACAAAGCAGCTAAATATAAGCAGAAAATATTTGTTGCTCAGTTTTCATTGCAATTTATAGTTCTTTCATGTTTCATGGTACTGCCCAAAAAAGAGCAGTTCAGTTTTAAGGCAGATGGTAGGTGGTAGCAGCGCTGTTGATTTCCTTGCAGCTAAACATACAAAAAAGCTAGCTGCCCTAGTAGCACAAGTGCTTGCTTTGTGATGCAGAAGAAAGCAAATTCCTTCCTAATGGAAAGTCTCATGGGTCACTGAGTGCATTTAAACTACATTGGAACAACCATTTTTCCTTAGCGCTTCTTTATACAGTGCTTAGCTGTGGCAGCATTCTCACTAATTCATCATGATCCTAATAATTTTAAGCATGAAGAAGACTCTTTAAAAAGCTTTCTAGGTTGCCTTACAATATAAAAACTGACCTAGATTTGAGCCATCACTCTTTTATTTTACATAGGCTATAACAGGATAAACAACAGTTATTATCTAACTATGATGCCTTGTGGCAGAAATAAGGCCCTCTTTAAGTGTAGACACTCAACTCACTTCCCCTGGCTTGAAGAGGGAAACATAAAAGTAAACAGCATATTTTGCTTGTAATAATAGGCTGTTTTGTTGCCTACTGCATTCTCAGAGTGCAAATATTAGAAAGAGCTTTTTATGCTGGGCTTTGCAACAGATATTGCACCAACTTAAGGATGCTAATACAGTATAGCACTTTAAAGCTATGGGGCTATTTGCTTACCTGCTAATCTTGAAAACATAATTTCACAAAATAAACACCTTCTTATTTCCATTCCTATAACAAACAAAATGAACAATTGTAGTAACAACAAAAATGCTACAATTTGTGCACCCAGGACCTTGGCAACAGCATCAATACAGAAGTTGCTTATAGAATTTGCAAGCTTCAAGTGTTCCTTTGATTTCAAAGTCAGACAAAAATCCAAGATATCTTCCTCAACTAGACTGGGTATCTATAACACAAAAGAACCTTCAGAACCCTAAAATAAAATACCAATACATTTGTATCTAATTCATGAATTCACTTTGTAGATTCACCCCTAGAACTCCATAAAACTCCATTAAAAATAAACAATTTGTGCTGTATGTATTGTAAAACACTCATCTTCCACCTCTGTCAATGAACTAATTTCTTCCCTATTTTTCAGTGCTTAAAAAGTCTCTTCTGGTGGTTTACATTGAAGTAACCAAGATTCTAGCCTTCATAAAAATATGGAAATGTTATAATGTGTGTGGCTAATATCAAATGAAATACTAAAATTTAAAATGCTGGCTGAGCAAGATAAGATTTCTAGCCAGCAGTGCTAGCTTCAGCGGGTAGGACACCACTGCCCCCAGTTAACAAAATGAATTATGACAAATTAGAAGCCATGAAAAAGTACAGCACAATTGTAGAAATAGTAGAAACTCGTGTTTGACATTGCAAATTTAGTGACTGAGGAATTGTTAGTTTTTATTCTTGAACTGTTTCTGATTTCTAAATCAATTATTTTCCACTGAGTTAGTGTATTGATCATTATTGGCCAAGAGGAGAGATTGGTTCTTGTCCATCCCTAATTAGGGGTGAATTGTAATTTATTATTTCGAACATGTAGCTATTCTACAGCCAGGTTGTGTAAGGAAGTGGAATTATGGGCAAGGCATTGGAGAAAAGTGTTCACCATGGGCATCATTAGTGAACAGAGTGTTGTTACAGTGAAAGTTAGTTCAGGGGAAGTTGAGTTAGGTATCTCTTCTGTCTCCTCAGCCCATCTTCCACCCCAGCCCAAATAGTGGCTTAGCAGTGGTCTCAGTGGCCTGAAAGTAGTGTGAGAAAATTTTGGGTTAATGAAAAGGTAAAGACCAGATACAGTGGTGCCCCGCTTGACAATTACCTCGTTAGACGAGGAAATGAAGTTTTTGTGAGCGCTTTTGCAATCGCAAAACGATGTTTTAATAGGGAAAAATCGCTTCACGATGATCGGTTCCCTGCTTCTGGAACCAATTCTTCACTTAACGACAATAAAAACAGCTGATCGTCGGGCTTTCAAAATGGCCACCCGCTGAGTAAAATGGCTCCCCGCTGTTTTTTAGGACGGATTCCTCGCTTTACAGGCACCGAAAATGGCCGCACTATGGAGGATCTTCGCTGGACGCTGAAGTATTTCGCCCATTGGAACGCATTGAACCAGTTTTCAATGCATTTCAATGGGATTTTTACTTTCGCTTGACAATGATTTCGTTCTACAGCGATTTTACTGGAACGGATTATCCTTGTCAAGTGAGGCATCACTGTACTTATTTATTTACTTATATCCCACCCATCTAGTGGTGAGCCAGTTACTCTGAATAGCTTATAAAAACTGAACAGATAACATCAACCTTTGATCTAGTCAAGGGAGAGTATGCTAACTTGTTACTAATTTGGTTTGTGTAACAAAGATGTAATTTGGGAAGATGTAACTGCATATAAAGAGGCCTGGCATGCTCTGGTCCATGTGACCACGGAGAGTTGGACATGACTTAACAACTAAACAACAACAAAAAGGGCATACGTGTATACTGTGGACCTTATCCTCTATGCTGGGTGAGGGGGAATTATTTGTGAATGACTTTGACTGTTAGACAAATCAAGAAAAGAAGGTCATTTTCTTCGTGGGGTAGAGTGGATATAACCCTTTGCAGTACTTACACATTGGCATTACTGTTCATTAAACCGAGCCCATTTCCTGATGGATTTATTTAAAATTGGAAGGACCCACCTGTATCCACTTTGGAACCCAATGGAGGCTGCAGCCACCCCACACAGAAAAGTGCCTTCTGTTTCCTTTCCTCTTTTTCTTTATTTATTTACATGAAAATTGGATCTTTCTTTTTTAAAAACTCAACTGCAAGCAAAAACATACGTTGCAATTCCTCCTGCCAACTACAAACCCTCGAAGGTATGCTAATGTCATTTCCAGGTGCTGCCTAGTGCTGTAACATTAATTTTAAATGCTGTCCTATCTAGTTACGCAAACTGAATATTCTTCACTTTTCACACTTCTTTTAAGTTTTGCAATGTATTTCAGTGATCAAAGGAGTGCATACAAAAATACATCGATTGGGGAAATTGTATGGAAAACATCTACATCAAGAAGTAAATGTTTCTCCTAATCGATAGCATTTGTTTATGCGCTGCTTCCAAAGTATGCATTTGTATCAAAAAATGAATACATTGGCATGAGTATATATAAAAATGGGCATAACTTTTAACTAAAAAGTCATCAGACTTTTGTGGAAATTAGCAGAATAAACTTGTGTTTAAAAAAACTTGTAAAAATACGTAGAAAATTATACAGAAGAAAAATTATACCTAGCTAGCTTAAGTGTAGAGGAAGGCTCACTTAAGTGTTGGTTGGCTTGGTGTTCATGAGTTCTGTATTGAAGCCCGAATTGTTTCACTACCCTAAGGCTTCCAGTCAAAACTCTGTTGGGCATTCTAAGTAAGCAAAGTTCTGTTTCTTACTAAAAAAATACTACTTTACCTGTCCTCTGAAGTGACTTTACTTATCTCATCCTTCTTTCCCATGAATGCAATTTGCAATAAAATCCACCTATACCTTCCATCATCTAATGTAGTCTTTATGAAAGACATATTTCACTTTACATAAACTTGCTTCTTCTTCCTAGTACCATCTTCCATGCATAAGCAACAGAGACAATATACTACTTATGCTTTGCAAGCATTGGTGCAAGCTAGCCAACATATTGTGTGAATCAAAAAGAAGCTTTTTAGCAACTGTTTTTACTATGACTATATTACAACATATATAGATATACATTACATGCGGGGGTGGGTGGGAATATTCCAGTTAGACCACAAAGTCCAGAAGCAATTTTTACTGAAAGGCTCTAGCACACCTGCAAAATATGACATCCAGGTCTAGGAATATGACATCTAAGTTGTGTGTATCAAGAGCAAGGACATCTAGTGGCAAGCACGTACAGAACTACAACATTTTTTCCTTCCTTTCAACTTCATCCCATCTTCAAAGAGAAAGTGATTTATAGCTTTCCGAGAATTCTGGGTACCTCAGAGAATTTGGCAATCAAACATGACATCCTAGATGGCTGTGCTCCCTCACACACCTGATTTGGGATGCTGAACATCTATTCCACATGCATAAGATACTTTTTATAATGTTGCACGAAGCAGGAACTTCTCTGATTTTTCTCTTTTATAAAGGTCTACGTTTATTACATTTTACGTTGTGCATACAGTATATATGGGTATTTCTCAAAGTAAAACAAACAATGTCTGTAAAAGGAAGTAAAGTCCATTGGCAACAGTGTGAAATACTCTGTTTAGAATTCAATCACACTTTGTGATAGGATGAGGTTAAGCACTTGCGGTACCTGAAACAGATAGTAAAAGAGTGTAATGGTAGATTTATAATAATACAGGGTAAAATGGGTTTGGAAGAATATACTTTGGTTAATGTGTACGCACCTAATAATAAACAAGGAGATTTTTACGATACGAATAAATTCAGATTATTCTGAGGTTTGTTGGACATGTGATTGTGGCGTTCACCCTTTGTGGCACCTACGTGTCGTGCCCTCACAAAGGCTCCAGTCGTGTTTTCCTCTCACTGCCACCAGTGGATAACCTCAATCCACAATATAGATGATGTTTGTCTGAACACTTGACTTGTGAACAGAAACAGAATTTATTTATTGGAGTGAAGCAGATTGAATAATCACACAAGTTCTTCAGATGAAAATTGTATACAAGTAAATGATTAACAGGTCTCTCAATACATACTTTTCTCTTGCCATATAATTACCACCTTCTGTATCTATTTATCTTAACCAGCTTTATCTCTATTAGTATTTGTTCCTTCTCTCTCTAACCAGTCTCTTATCTCTCTATTTCTCTCTCTATCTGCATCTCTCTCTGACTGTCTTTCTCTCTGACTCTCCCTCCTCCTGCCAAACCTTCATATATCCTCTGACTCCGCCCCTCCAATCCTGTCATAGGCTCATGCAAATTAGATTATGACTATGAGTGGCAGGAGTGACGTGGGGCATTCATCACAGTGATGAAGAAATTAGCACATATTATCACATGTGATGGGAGTGTAAATGGATTAAGAAATTTTGGGAACTGATTTTTAAGGAAATATGTGATATATTTGGAAAAGATATTGAATTCAACTCTAAAATTGCTTTGTTGTCAATTTTTGATAAGATAGAACTTGATTTTTCGGCCCCGTGGAATCTCAGTTGTGGGGTTCCACAGGAGTCAATCATCTCCCCAATGCTGTTTAGCATCTATATGAGGCCGCTGGGTGGAGTCATCAGGGGGTGTGGAGCATCGTGTCATCAATATGCTGATGACACCCAACTCTATATTTCCTTTTCACCAACTGCAGGTGATGTCGTCTTGTCCCTCCAGCGCTGCCTGGGGGCCGTACAGCAATGGATGCAGGAGAACGGGCTAAGGCTGAACCCGGACAAGGCGGAAGTTCTGAGGGTGGGTGGCCCTGTGGATGGTGGCTTGGGAAACTCCCTCATGTTTGGGGGGGTGGCCGTAGCCGCGAAGTGTGGGGTCCGCAGCCTGGGGGTACACCTGGACCCGATGCTCACCATGGAAACGCAGGTGGCGTTGGTAGTCCGCACCGCCTTTTTCCACCTTTGGGGGATTGCCCGGCTGCGACCTTACCTAGACACGGGGGCACTCACTACCTTAGTACATGCACTCATAATTTCTAGATTAGACTACTGTAACACGCTCTACGTGGGGCTTCCTTTGAAGCTGATGCAGAAACTTCAAGTGGTGCAGAATGCGGTGGCCAGACTCCTTACTGGAGTGAAAAAATACCAACATATCTCTCCTACTCTGGCCATGCTGCACTGGCTGCCCATCCGTTTCCGCATTGACTTCAAAGTGTTAATACTTACATATAAAGCCCTAAACGGTTTAGGACCTCGATACTTGGCGGAACGCTTACTCCCAACTAGTTCTACCTGTGTCACCCGCGCGAGCCAGGAGGTGAGGCTGAGGAGCCTGACGCCGAGGGAGGCCCGGAAGGAAAGAACTAGAAACTGGGCCTTCTCGGCGGTGGTTCCTCGCCTCTGGAATAACCTACTTCTGGAGATTCGCGCTGCACCCTCGCTGGGTACTTTTAAGAACCAACTAAAAACGTGGATGTATAGGCAGGCCTTCCCTTCCAGTTAATTCCTGTCCTCTTTCCTTTTTTATTCTTTTTCTCTTTATTTGATTTATTTTTTATTTTTCCCATTGCAGAATCATTTAATTAATTAATTGTTATAATTTTTTCTTGAACTTGTTATCCTTTATGTTGTAAGCCGCCTAGAGTGGTCGAAATGACTAGATAGGCAGGGTATAAATAAATAAATAAATAAATAAATAAATAAATAAATAAATAAATAAATAAATAAATAAATAAATAAATAAATAAATAAATAAATAAATAAATAAATAAAAGATTATTGCTCAAGGGAATTGATTTCCAATTTTATGACAAGTGCTAGAATATTAATAGCTAGATTCTGGAAAGATAAAAATGATGTAAAATTTGAAGACTGGTATAATGAAGTTTGGGACATTGCTTTAAATGATAAATTGACTACTGAACTTAAGATGAAAAGAGGGGAAATAAGTTCAAATATTTTTTATGCTATTTGGGGTAGATTTGTTGAATTTGTATTAGTGAAAGGAAAGGGGAAAGCCTCTAAACAACAATTAATGCAATTTTGGAAAGGAGGTTCATATTAAAAGTATTATTCTAAAGCAGGGGTCTCGAACTCAGTTTACCTGGGGGCCACTAGAGACAGAATCTGGGTGAGGCTGGGCCGCATCAGATTTTCCGCCAAGCGGAGCAAGAGCCCGAGGAAGCCGCCCAGGAGTTTCCTTAGCTGGCAGACAGATGGGCTGGCTGGCAGGCTGCAGTTCTGGATGGAGGGTGCAAGAGGTGCTGTCTTGGGAGAGAGCCGGCGAGCGAGGCAAGGCGTTTTTTGACTCTTGACAGCAGAGGACATGTGGGTGCTTTGGGGGGGCAGGCAAGGGGGCAGGCAAGGCGGGGGCCGCAAACTATCATCTGGCGGGCCGCAAATGGCCCCCGGGCCGCATGTTTGAGACCCCTGTTCTAAAGAGTCCCTTGGGTATAGGGGAGCACTGTGGTTTAGAGTGTATTAGAAAGTATATTGTACTTTTGTATTTGTTTTTGCTTTGGAAATTTAAAAAAGCACTCGTGGTAGCATCAAAGGGGAAAAGAGAGAAAAACAATCATACTTTTGTGATAGGAGATCAATAAGCAGATAGTGTGAGGAAGAATGTAGGAATCAAATCTGCACCAATAACAAGGCCAGCTGCAGCAGTGGTGAGAGACAGCAGCAAGAAATCAGTTTGACAATTCAGGGTGGCATTAACAGGGGAATTGTGAACTGTTGGGAACCCTCCTAACAATAAGAATAATTTAAAAGGCTTGTCAGCTTTACATAAACTACTAGTAAAGGAAAATGTATTGTTGGCGAAGTTTGGGGGAAATGGTAGGAAATATGACTAAGAAATAAAAAAGGTTGTAGGTGTTGGAAATCAAAGTCTAGGCACTGGAACATAACAACCAAGGGAGAGGGCCAGAGACACTTCCAAAAATCTCCCCCCAGCTTGGTCCATGAGGCATCTATTGTTGCAGGATAAATTCGATAAAAAAGAATAAAAAGGTAAAGGTAAAGGTTCCCCTTGACAATTTTTGTCCAGTCGTGTTCGACTCTAGGGGGCGGTGCTCATCCCCATTTCCAAGCCATAGAGCCAGCGTTTTGTCCGAAGACAATCTTCCGTGGTCACATGGCCAGTGCGACTTAGACACGGAACGCTGTTACCTTCCCACCGAGGTGGTCCCTATTTATCTACTCACATTTGCATGTTTTCGAACCGCTAGGTTGGCGGGAGCTGGGACAAGCGACGGGCGCTCACTCCATCGCGTGGATTCGATCTTACGACTGCTTGGTCTTCTGACCCTGCAGCACAGGCTTCTGCAGTTTAGCACGCAGCGCCACCACGTCCCAAAAGAATATTAGGTGAAAATAGTGACTTCATTTTTTATATGTGCACTGTGTTTAAAGGCCAGAGAATTGTAATGGTCACCTTGCAGCTAATATTTGGGTAATAATAATAATAGTAGGGTGGTGCAGTGATTGAACTGCTGTAATGGAGCCAAAACTCTGCCCATGACCTGGGATTCAGTCCCAGGTAGCTGGCTCAAGGTTCACTCTGCTTTCCATCCTTCTGAGGTCGGTAAAATGAGTACCAAGCTCACGGGAGGAAGGGCAATGTGTAGCCTGCATTATTAATTTGTAAACTTCCCAGGGTGTGCTTTAAGTGCTATAGGGTGGTATACAAGCAGCACACTTTTGCTTTTAATTCCAGTTATCAGTGAGGTAATACTATATTCATAACTTTGAAATAAAGAGTTCATAGACAGACATGGGGACAAATAAAAAAAAAGATCGTGATATTCGTAAAAAAGCTGATTCATTAAATATTCATCCCTTCATAATCATCAGTTCCAGAGACCCCGAAGAATATGAAGGGATGAATATTTCCCCATTTTTATTCATCCCCTATAGGAAGAGAGGGTTTTTTAAAAGGCTTGTCAACTTTACATAAACTACTAGTAAAGGAAAATGTATTGTTGGTGAAGTTTGAGGGAAATGGTAGGAAATATGACTAAGAAATAAAAAAGGTTGTATGGCTTTCCTATTCTGCCTATGGGCTCGCCAATCAGCTGATTGGTGGGCCGATAGGATGGCAGCCAGCCCCACAGCCACCCACCTCCACAGCCTCTCCCACGCCCCCTTCCCATCCCTACCTTAGCCGCTGCCACCATCCACCACTGCCCAGCACGGCTGTCATCTACTACCACCCACTGCTGCCGCCATCCGTCACTGCATGCTGTGATGGCCTCTGCAGCCATGGCCTGCCGTAAGGGACATTGGTTGCCCTTTGCAGAAATGGCAGGTGTGGCTTCTTTTAGAGCAGGGAAGTTGCAGCCACCATCTTCGCAAAGAGCAGCCTGGCTTCCCTTAGCCTGCCTTAAGGGAGTCCAGGCCACCCTTTGCAAAGATGGCAGCTGCAGCTTCTCTTAGGCAGGGAGCCATCTTCACAAAGGGTAGGCTAGATTCCCTTAAGGCAGCCATAGCAATAGAGGCCATTGCAGCAGGCAGTGCTGGATGGTGACTGTGGAGGTTGCTGTGGCACAGGCCTCCATGGATGGTGGTGGCAGCAGTGGCAGTGGTGGCAGTGGGACAAACTGCGGCAGCCAAGGTAGGGAGGCAATAGGGGTAGTGGGAAGGGGCAAGCTGTGGGTGTGGAGGGGTCAGATTTTTGTTTCTATACAGTCTCCGGCTGTCTAACCCCCCCCCCCCCATGAACTGACAAATAAATTCATGTTTCATCAGTTTATGGGGAGGAGATTTGTGCTTTGTGCTTTGTCAACTTTGACAGATGATGAAGCAGGATGACTCACCAAAATGGTGATTCATCCCCATTTCTATTCATAGATCCTTAAGAACCTGAGTAGACCTGATATGGCTGTATCAGACAAACTAGATTCCAGAACAATGTATCTGAAATTGCTTTATTTCGTGAGAAGGATCAGTCCTTCTTGAAAGGTATTTGGAAAAGATGCAAGAAATTAAAGGAATGAAATGGATAATTCAAAATGAATTATATGATGACTAATATATTAATAAGTCTCAAGCTCTAACCCTGCCTTGGATGGTGGATAGGTCAAAAAGGAAGAAGTGTAAAAAGGAACTAGTAATCAAAGCCACAAAGGAAAAAAGTAAGAAAAAGACAGTGTCTTTTTAACTTTAAAAGGTTATTTAAACTTTCAGAGAATAAAAATGATCTAAGTGTGGAATAATGGATGAAGTTATGGACTCAGGAGACCCGAGTTCATACCTTGCACTGGTAAAAATTCTCCTTGAATATTTAAGTTAACTTGAGAACCTTATGGTTGCTGTAAGTTGGATGCAACTTGATAGTACAGAACTCAAAAAATAAAATAAGAAAGGAGGAAAAGAGTAAGAATAGGCAAAGTTTAAAAAACTGTGGTAATGTGCATATGTTTGGTGCAAACTGTACATGATTAAAAAAAAGAGATGAAATAGCGCCCATAAATGTGGTACCTTCATGTACTGAAGGGAAAAGTGTTTTAGACTATGAAAACAATGAAAAACAGAGAGAGCATATTAGAATTGTGGAAATGATCATCCCCACATACCAAACATGGAACCAAACATTTAGTATTCAAAAAGAATACTTTGGCTTGTGTAAAATATCCAAAACCATCTAGTGCTTTGCCACAATTAATTTTGTTCCACACCCATGTGTTGTTCAGGAGTTGTTCGTCTTTGAGTTTCAGGACTCTCCATTATATGAGGTCTTCGGTTCTATAGTGATGCTTGTGCCTGGTATATCACTAGGTGGTGTGTGTATGTTCATGTCAACGCATGTGATAGACTGCATAAGCTGGTTTGGTGCCACGAATTTATGTCTCTATAACCTATTCACATGTTCTGGGGGGGGGGGTCTTGTCCACATGCAATGAGTGTACTTTCTTATCCTCTCAGTCATGCTTCCAACACACAAAAGAGGCAATCATAAGAGAGAGAGGCTGCTCTATCTGTGTACCTGCTCCACATGAGCCAGCATCCCATCTCCCTACCCCACCCCATTCAGAATCATGTGGTGAGGTTGCTCGGTACAGTAGCCTTCCCCTCTTCAGATTATCACTTTCGTGTATTGAAAGCAATGACAAAAAGCCTTGGGGCTTCCCTTGTTCTGTCTGGACTTCATATGCTTTAAGAATACAAGAATAAGCTCTCTGTCTTGTTCTTATTTAAAAAGAAAATTGCTTATCATCCTTCCTGTCTCTGATGCATTTAAAAGAAGAATTACAAGGGCATGGAAACCTCAGTCACCAAAGGCAAAGAAGTACATGTGACAAACCCAGACCTACTGGGATCTGCCACACAGTTACACTAAGCTGCCACCAACCATTCCCTTTAAGAAGTCACACAGACCAGGGATGGATTTTCAAACAAATAAGGAATAAGGTTTATTTAAATACACACAGGGAAAAATAAACAATCAGGTGAATAAAATAAAGTACCGTGGCTTATTCTCACTCATACAAGCATACAGTTTGGTTCACACAGAACCCTTAACTTGAAGCACAGACCCTGAACCTAGCAGTTCCGGCTAACCAACAGACACCTGAACCTATCAGGTTGGTACTCTGACACACAGAAGTACCCTGTCTGACACACAGACTCCCACAACAGCTTCTTCTTCCCAGCTGCTGCTTCGTCACACCCCAGTGTCTCTCAGCATCTCCTCAACTCTCCACACACGCTTCACATATTTATACAGTACAGCCCCTCCTCCTGATGTCCCGCCTTCCACTCCCCATAGGATGGAACTTTCCCTCCAAACCCATGACAGACAGGTAACATCAGTGCTGTATGTAACACCTCCCCTCTTTATAAGTTGTTTTGTAGGGGGAAAGCTAACGTGCTTTTCACCAAAAAACAACCTGTATAAAATACACAACAACAGTTATACATACCATATTATACTTACTCATACTTACATTCTAAGTTAAACCATAGCAAATAGGCATTTAAACATTTACCATATACAATACATCCATTTACCTTTATTCATACAAACCAATTTCAAAACCAGGTACATTTAACCTTTTGTCATCATTATATACACATAGTCCATGTTCTTTCGCCGTCTTCATTCTTCAGGTCTTCTTGATAAGGCGTCAGCAACACAGTTCACTGACCCTCTGACCACCTTCACTTCAAAGTCATAGTCCTGTAGATTTAAAGCCCACCTCATAAGTTTGCTATTGTGGGTTTTCATTGTCTTTAACCATTGCAATGGTGAATGGTCAGTACACAGAATAAAATGTCTTCCCCAGATGTAAGGCTTGGCCTTCTGGATCGCGTAGACTATGGCCAAACACTCCTTCTCCACGGTTGCCAAATGTCTCTCACCTTTTTGAAGTTTCCTACTCAGGTAGGACACTGGATGCTGGTCACCATTCTCATCCTCCTGGCACAGAACTGCTCCTACCCCGCTGTTAGACGCATCGGTGTAGATGATGAACTCCCGGTCGAAGTCTGGAGCACGCAGGACAGGATAGTTGATTAACGCCTCCTTCAACCTCTGGAACGCCGCCTCACAGTCGCTGGTCCACGGGATGCGGTCATCAGCCGTCTTCCTCGTCAGATCGGTCAGCGGAGCCGCAATCTCGCTAAACCTCGGGATGAACTTTCTGTAGTAGCCCACCAACCCAAGAAATGATTTGACTTTTTTCTTGGTGTTGGGTCTGGGCCAATCACGAACAGCTTCTATTTTGGCCTCCAGGGGTTTTATCATTCCTCCCCCTACCATGTGACCCAAGTATTTTATTTCTGGGCTACCCAGCTGACACTTGCTGGCCTTTACTGTTAGCCCTGCTGCACTTAACCTCTGCAGCACTAACTCCAGGTGTATCAGGTGATCTTCCCAGGTATTACTGAAGATCCCTATGTCGTCAATGTAGGCCACTGTAAAGTCACTGAGCCCTGCCAAGGTCTGGTCCATCAGCCTTTGGAATGTGGCTGGTGCATTTCTGAGACCAAAGCTCAGGACTCGAAACTCATAGAGACCAAAAGGGCTGCAAAAGGCAGTCTTTTCTTGATCCCTGGGATCAATTCTTAATTGCCAATATCCCTTTACCAGGTCCAATGATGAGATGAACCGACAACCCCCTATGGTTTCAATCAGGTTGTCTAGCCTGGGCATTGGGTAGGCATCAGGAGTGGTTACACGGTTTAATTTCCTGTAATCAACACAAAACCTAATGCTCCCATCAGGCTTGTCCACAAGGACTATTGGAGAGGACCAAGGACTAGAAGATGGGACGATTATGTTCTCCCTCAGCATTTCGTCCAGCTCCTTCCGCACCTTGTCCCTATAGGGTCCCGTTACTCGGTATGGGGATACTGCCTGCGGGGGTGCATCCCCTGTGTGGATCCGATGCATCACTCCCTTCACTATCCCCGGCTTGTTGGAAAACACCTGTTGATATTTACTAAGCAGCATTTTTAGTTCTTGCTGCTGGTCTTGGGTGAGTGCAGGACTGATCTTTACCTCCTCTGGGTTGTATTTTACTTCCCCTCTACCCTCCCAGAAGGGTAATTCCGCTTCCTCACTCTCAGCTGCTTTTATCGCGAATAAAACCCTCTGTTCCCCTCTGTAGTAGGGTTTTAGGGCATTCACATGAACCACCCTCCTTGCTTGGTTCTCCTCCTGCTCTATTAGGTAGTTCAGGTCTGACATCTTGGAAATGACCCTATATGGTCCTGCCCATTTGAGCTGCAGTTTATTCTCTCTGCAGGGCCTAAGCCAAAGCACTTCCTCCCCTGGGTCAAAGTGCCTCTCTCTAGCTTTGTGGTCATACCATGTTTTCTGTCTGACCTTCTGAGCTTGCAGGTTTTCTGCTGCCAGCTCTAGATTTCTCTTTAGGTCATTCATCAAGGTGTCTATGTATGTCACAACGTCTTGTGGGTCATCCTGGGTGACCTGCTCCCAAATTTGTTTGATCAAATCAAGGGGCCCTTTCACCCCTAAGTGTGCAGCAAACATGTCAGAGTGACCCCTTTGTAAGATCATGGGGCGATACTTTTCAGGTACCACCAGCTGACTTCTGATCCCATCTCCCCCTTTTGAGATATTCCTCAGGGTTTCTCTATATAAAATCCCCTTTTTCTCCAGAAATCTCACTGGGGTTTCAGGTGTTAGCTGGGCGTCAGTCACCTGTTCAAAACACTTTTGGAGAGTGGCGTCTGCCTTTTGCTCCTGTCCAAATCTGCTGTCTGTGGTTAAGGTTTCCACCACAGCTTCTGAACTCCCCTCTGCTTCCGTCTCTGGCTCATCATTACCCCCCTGAACTGTCCCTGTGGTGGCTTGTGAGCGTGTAATCACTAGCACCCTTTTCACATGTTCAGCCAGGTCATTTCCCACGAGCACGGCTGCTGGCAGAGTCGATGAAATCGCTAGCCGCCAATCTCCCCTCCAGCCTTGAAAGTTGACAGGTACCTCTGCTACTGGCAGAGAGATTACCTGCCCCTCAATCCCTGCCACCTTCATGCTCTCATTTGGGATTATAAACTCCCTAGGAATAATATCTGGATGGCACAGGGTTACCTGGGAACAAGTGTCCCGCAGCCCCCTATACTGACGGTCAAGTATTCCTACGTCCACCCCGGCTGTCTCAAACAACTGAGAATCTGTTTTTATCAGCAAGCAGCGCTTTACCTCCACAAGAGGACCATTTTCCTCAGCCTGATCAGCAGCGGTAGCTGTTCCAGACTGAGTAGCCATGGCAACAGGCTCCCTCTGTGACACTGAGCCTTGCTCTTTCTGGACACAGAACACAGCTTTTGGCTTGGTCCCACTAGAATTCTGAGGCACCATTCCTTTTAGCTGCTTCAATTTCTCACACTCTGAGATTAGATGACCCTTTCCCTGACAGAAATAGCATTTTCTGGTGTATTTTGATTCTCTCTCATCTTGTTTTGGTTTTCCCTCCAAAATCTGAGGTCTTGGTTTCATGTCTGAGGGCTTCCCTTCACCATGGGCCCCTCCCCCTTGCTGGTTTTTCCCTGGTCCCTGAGAGTACTTGCTGTAGGTTTCTTTGGGTTTACCCACAGATTTCCCCTCACCCAAGGGCTTTCTTATTTGGGAAATAAAATCTGCGATCTCTGCGGCTGCTGCCACAGATTTCGGTTTCCTTTCCCTCACCTGGAATTTCAATTCCCCCTGCAGGACTGAATAGAACTGTTCCAGTGCTATCAAGTCTTTAAGCTGCTCATAGGTCTCTGTCCCTTCCTGCGATAGCCATTTCTCAAGCAGCCTCACCAATTGGGCCCCCACTTGGGTAAAGGTCTGTTCTGGTTTTTTTTGTGAGGGACCTGAATCTCTGTCTCAGCTGCTCTGCATTTATCCCATGTCTGGCAAACACCAGTTTTTTAAACTCTGCAAAATCTTTCATCAGTTCCTCAGGCATCTCGGCATAAACCTCAGCCAGGCTACCACTGATTAAAGACCGCATGATGGTCATCTTCTCAGTTTCCCTCACTGAGAAGTCCACAAACGCTCTTTCCACTAAGGAAAAGAACACCTCAGGACAATCTCCCTTGTGGTACACAGGGAATTTCTTCAGGTCAGCCTTAGACAATTGGCCTCCCTCAGAATCCCTATTATTATTATTGTTCTGGTTCATCAGTTCCAGTTTTCTTAATTCAAACGCCATTTTCTCTCTCTCCAATGCCAATTCAAATTGTCTCTGTTTCTCCCTTTCCTCCCTTTCAATTTGCCTTTCCCTTTCCTCCCTTCTTTCTCTCTCTAATCTTTCCTCCACTTCAAATTGCCTCATCCTCAGTTCATGCTGTTGGGCTATGAGCAATTTTCTAAGTTCTGGGTTCTGCTCTCCTGTGCTGTCACCCTGCACTGAGCCAAATTCATCCTCAGAACCTTGGTCAATCTGGGGGTCTTTCACTTCACTCATGTCTGCTATCTGGCTTCGAGTCAAGGGCATAATCCCCCCTCAGAACAGGCTGCTTTAAAAAGTCAAGCCTCAAAATAAAACGACCACTTTTTTTCCTTCTTGCCTCAGAACCAGCTCTCCCTAGAGATTGCTGCTGTTCTTCAGCACTAACTTGCAACAGTATCGAGTCAGAGCCTACCCCCCTCTGCTGGGCCTCTCAGCTGGCAAGCTAGCTCACTGTTACTACGCAGTTTTGCCTCAGCTTTTTCCCGCCAAAACTAGGCTGCCTCAGAGCACCTTAATCTAAGTCTCCCCAGTTGGCACGTTCTTCCACTAGTGCACCTCCCCGTGAGGTACACCTAGAAGATTACCTACGCGCCTCAGACTGTCCCTGACTAGACCCCCCTTGCTCTGGGCACACTTGCCAAGGCTTTGCTGGACCACTGGACAACTGGACCAGTCGTATCCCACACGCTGGACACCAATCAATGTGACAAACCCAGACCTACTGGGATCTGCCACACAGTTACACTAAGCTGCCACCAACCATTCCCTTTAAGAAGTCACACAGACCAGGGATGGATTTTCAAACAAATAAGGAATAAGGTTTATTTAAATACACACAGGGAAAAATAAACAATCAGGTGAATAAAATAAAGTACCGTGGCTTATTCTCACTCATACAAGCATACAGTTTGGTTCACACAGAACCCTTAACTTGAAGCACAGACCCTGAACCTATCAGTTCCGGCTAACCAACAGACACCTGAACCTATCAGGTTGGTACTCTGACACACAGAAGTACCCTGTCTGACACACAGACTCCCACAACAGCTTCTTCTTCCCAGCTGCTGCTTCGTCACACCCCAGTGTCTCTCAGCATCTCCTCAACTCTCCACACACGCTTCACATATTTATACAGTACAGCCCCTCCTCCTGATGTCCCGCCTTCCACTCCCCATAGGATGGAACTTTCCCTCCAAACCCATGACAGACAGGTAACATCAGTGCTGTATGTAACAGTACAGACTTTGTTGTCAGAGCTCTTTAACAACATTATCTTGTAATTATTGCTGAATGGGAGTAAGCAATAGATATAGTGCAACAGACCACTCAACATTCAACAAGGCAATTCTAAAATTGGGGGCATTCCAAACAAAAAAAAAATGTAACTTTGAAACTGGACTACAGCGCAGCACCAAATTTGGCAGAGAAGTAGCAGACAGTCTGCTTTTGCTCTATGCAAAATTTAGATGAGTTTGGGCAAATTATTTTTAATAATTTTAAAAAGTATTACTGTCCCTCTGTGCAGAAACAATCCACTTTTTTTGCAGATCTAAAATATCAAATAAATTGAAAAGGTATATCTTACGTATCATAAAAGAGAATGGTTAGTTCAAATCACTTTTTAAACATTTGGAATCCAGGTTGCAAGGGATGAAATACTAGCTCTCAAAAATCCTTTTCAAAGAGGTGAAAACAATGACTTCCTCATAAACTGTCTTACAGCTGAAATGTTCCAAAGTTAGAAACACTGTTGCGCCTTGTGAGCTGGGAGGGGAGATTTGAAATCTTGACAGTGCCAATCAGGACCAAATTAAATGACTCCCAGGAGGACAAATTTTTAACTCATTCCCAGTCAAATAGACATTAGAATGATATTGTGTTTCTAGCTGTAAAAATATTTTTAAAATGTTTTAAAAATAGTAGAGAAGAAATATTCAGAAGCTCACTCATTTAAGCTGAGAAAGTGGTGTACTTTTGTTCTGTTTGTAGCTGGGGATTGTCTTACTTGATGTTAGCAGAGCTTTGATGCCTATTCTACCCATCTTGTAATTATGAATTTATTGGATAATAAGAAAAAACTCCAAAGAAAGCTATGTGCCATCAAGTCACTTTTGATGTGTGGTGATTATATCAGTTACTGACTTCCAAAATGTCCTATCATTAACAGCTCTGTTAATGTCTTGGAAACCAACAGCATCTCATGTTAGAGTGTTCTCTCTTCCTATTCATCTTTCTTAGCAATATTGTCTTTTCCGGTTGGTTCTGCTCAAGTCTTGCAAACTAACCGCCATAGATTCCTCTATAGAGTCAAACCCATCTCATGTTAGGTCTTCCTTTTTCCCCACTTCCCCACCCCGCTTTTTCGAGCAATATTGTTTTTTTCCTGTTCACTTCTGTATTTCCATTCTATGAGCGTGATAGGATAAGCTTCAAATGACACATTTTTGCTCTAGTGAGAGTTCAGGCTTGACTTGATTGAGCACCCACTTTTCTGCTTTTCTGGCTGTCTTTCATATATGCGCAACTCTCCTACAACACCACATTTCAAATTTAGAATGAGTTGATTTGGTCCCTGTTTTCATTGTCTTTCTTTCACTTCATATGGATGATTTTGACCTTGATATTCAGCAGCAATATTTGCAAACTCCAACCTCTCCCCCCCCTTTTTTTTTTTTTAATTTCAAAAGGTAAAGGAACATCTTTTGGAAAACATGCACACAACATGTCTGTAGGGCTTTTGGTCCAATACAGATTTTCTTCCTCAGCGTTCCTGGCTCAAGGAAAGGGTTTGGAAATTGGAAAATAGTTTTCTAGTTTGCTTTCTGTGAAGCAGACATGGAAACAGGAGTTTATCTGAAAGGTTAAAGGGTATGTATGTGTCTTCATTGTATGCTTTGTACCTACTCACACATTTCCTTTCTCATTTCATAAAGCACAAGAACAGAGATCTTCAAAACATTTTGGCACAAAGGGACCACAACCACATCCCAGCTCTTGCTTCTATTCTCTCACAGCAACCATAGTACAGATCATGTGTTCATCTTCTGGGATGCTCTTGCCCTGGGTAATTCTACATGAAGGAAATTTCTCTTGGAATTTGTGTGTAGTGTGTGTATACTTAAACGTCTATTTTAAAAAGCTGGGAAATTCAATAAAAAAATTCCCATTATTCAATACCTTGCCCACATTGCTATCCGGAAAAATGGATATCAAGCTTTAGATAGCAAAGGGTGCCCTGCAGGTTGATAACATCAATGGCAGTCATCAAGATGGTCCACAGAGTACTCTATTCTGCTTATTACTACTTGTTGAAAAACAGCCCTGACAATTGTTTTGTGTTGGGTGAGATTGACTGACAAAAAAAAAAAAAAAGGAGTCAGCTTCTGGGATTTTCCTTTGTATGGTGTCACTCAGCGGCACAGTCTTGGTTGCCAGCACCCCCACCCCTAACCCATGAACCGTTAGCACTCCCTGAGTCCCTTCCACTGGTCCAGTATTGAGCTCCTTATCCCAAGCACATGTATTGTATTTTATGAACTTACTGATATAATTAAAGAAAATGCATTTAATACTAGTATATCCAAATTTATTTAAAATCAACTGGTTTTCATTTGTACAAATTTTTCAATAACAGGATTGAAATCTACATTGAAATTTCTGTCATTTGACAATATTACTTGGTTTACTCATTCTTTCTTAGCTCATGGTAGATCTCTGATACATTCTGAGTAATTTAAGTTTTGAGAAACGTCTTTCAGAACTGACAGTTGAAACAGTGACAGTTAAAAAGATTCTTAATGTCACAGCAAAATTAGTCAATCACTCTTGCAGCTTCCACTTCTACACCCACCAAACAAATCTAAAGCTGTCCAGTTAGCAATCTGCTCATCGGGATTGACTTCCTTATATAAGACAATATCGCACCAAAGGTGATTTATTTTGGGAATTATAGCTGCAGCATTCAATACTGTATACTTAGCATATGTTTCCTGAATTTGCTTATCGATAAAAATCATCTTTTTCAGTATCCAACAATGTCTGCATTTGCAGGAAAGAAAATTGCTGGTGAAGTATATTCATTCATATAGTATGTTTTATAATTTCTGCCTTAAGCTGATCAATTGCCTCCAGTTGTTCTCTTAACTCTTCTTACATCTTCCAATTCTTCTCTCTGTAGAAAGGTTGTATGTTTTGCACATCTGCAGAGCTTTCTCCGTTGCTTTTGACACTAGGCAGTCATGTTTTTCCTGGCAAAATACTGTAGAGTCAATGCTTTCTACTTTTGCACACACTGATCAAGTGCTTTTTCGTGGCCTCTGTGAAGGACACGCTGGGTGATTTGCGCCTGCGCGGAGACTCATTGGAAGATTCTAGAGCTTCTGTGGTAGCAATACATTAGAATAAGCCCCTCCCCACCTGTATAAGTACCTTGGCGCCAAGTGTCCCCTTTCAATTTCTTTCAACCGCCGCATTGAGAGCCTCTTTCTCCGTTTCTGCTTCTGTGGGTAAAGTGAAAAAGAGCTTTATCTTGATTCCTTTTATTTCATTTTCTTTTAATACAATTGTACAGCTAAACAAGTATAATATTTTTACTTTAGACTATTGATCTTTCGGCCGCTACCCTCCCCATCCAATTCATTTTTCTTTATTGTTTCTTACTAATTTAAGGCCCCTTTGGGCCCATTTAAGCACTGCGTTGTCTGTGATAATAACATTCCACTTTCCGATGGACACGCTAAGTGCCTTTTCTGTTTGGGAGAAGAACATCAAACTTCCTCCTCTACCCATTGCAAAAATTTTAAGCACAGAGTTCTTTGATCTCACCTCTCTAGGCTAAAACTCCGACTTTGGGAACAATCCTTACAGCCAGTTCAAATGGCCCAACCTCTCTGTAGCACCACTTCCCAAACCAAAGCAATGGAAAAAGCTGTTGCTGAATCATCGAAACAACATCAGTCAGCGACACCAGCAAACTCCGATTCTCCATCTACATCAAGACCTCGAAGACACACAAATCAAAGTCCTTGATACTGAAGTCCTCAACATCGAAAACAACTTCTAAACGTCGGAGACCTACTGAAGCTGCTCCGGCTCCAAAGCCTGGTCCTCTGAAATGAGTTAAATAGTCTAAGCCTGCATCCATCCCACCACAACCACAACAATTCTCTGAATCAATTTCGATTGGATCTCCCTCAGATGATGATGGACTCCCATGCCATCAACCCTGTTCTCAGTCTCCAGAATGGGATGATAGAATCGACCATCTAATATCCTCTCCTCCCAGTCCACATTCTTCTATTCCTTCCAGCAATCCTTCAGTTATTGCATCACCCGAGGAACCCCATCCCGAACAGCTCAACACCGTTCCATATTCAATGCCCTCAGATCGTCCACCGGTCACTAACCCAAACAATTGACATCAACAATCTTGACAGCTTGCTTCATTGCATATGGTTCAAACCCACACTTAGCACACGCATCGGGTTGCCATTTGCCCCAACCAGCGCTCTGTTCGACAAACTGCACTGACTAGTCGACCAGATGTTTTACCCAGGTCGATAATACCATCTAGCAGTCAGCCTACCTCTTGACAACCATCGGTGTCAAAACAGCCACATCACCAAGATGTTGCTATACCTCAACCTGCTCCCCACCTGGTACCAAAAAAACCATCCCTACCAAACGAGGACCATTGACACTCAACTACCACCTTTCTATGTTGACAATCCTCGACACTGACAGATTCCATGGACATTCTGCCTCCATCTATTTCAACTCATAACCAGCAATACTATGAAGCTCAGCCTCTCGACACCGAAGTCAATCGACAGTCTGTCGACTCCAGATGCAACCTCGATGGCTCTGACCATGGATCTCGACTGTAGACTCCATCGGTATCACTTACCTCCCCAGAGTTGGACATTGTCGATACTGACCCGCCGTCAATGGCAAAGGATTTCCAGACCTATGCCCAACTTATGATTCACATGGCTAAATCCCTCAGTCTTCAAATCCACCAACCATCAACAGAACCAGCCAATCATCTATATGATCCGATCTCTAAAAATACAACCACTCCGGTACACATATCAATGTTGCCATCTCTCAGTACTGCGCAGAGATCCTGGACAAAACCATCTTCCTCCCATACCATGTCTAAATGGATCAATAATCTCTATATAATCCATGACCCAGGAGCCATTTTCCTTCAGAAACAACCAGCTCCAAATTCTATATTTGCCAAAGCCTCATAATTGAGGTCTCGACACCAACAATCTCTCATACCACCAAATAAGGACAGTTGACGAATAGACTCCATGGGTAGATGGCTTTAGTCTTCTGCAGCCTTCACCATGAGAGTCTCTAATTATCAAGGAGCCATGGGAGCTTACCAATGCTTTGTCTGGGACAATATATCCACCTTTATTGAATCCTTACAAGATGATAAAAAGCTCAAACCTTCCAACAAGAAGGTCTCTCTGTTGCCAAAAAACAGATGCTTTCTGCCCGCCACACCATAGACACTACAGCCAAGTCCATGGCCACTTCAGTAGCCCTACGGCGTTTTTCCTGGCTCAGAACAGTCGGCTTAGCTGAAGATGCTCAGGCATGTATCAAAAACCTCCCCTTTGATCGAGCAGATCTCTTTCATGTTGAAACTGATGATATACTAGAAAACATACAAAAGGAACGTTCAGCTGCCAAACGTTGGGGAGTCTACCCTTCCTACCAGCAACGTCCTCAACAAAATCAATGGAAATGACCTTATAACTTGTACCAGAGGTTCCAACGAGATCCTCCAAGACAAACCTCTTACAATCCATACTTCAAAAACCAAAGAGCCAAATCCCGGCAACAGCCTGCCACTAGGCAAAATAACCGAAAAGCCAAACACCATGTTTGATGCTCCTCTGACCGAGATTGTGACCCACCCCACCAACCCTGATCTTTGGAAACAGGTGCATGGGAATCCATCAACAGATTCCTGGGTACTCTCTATCATCAAAAATGGCTACCACATCCATTTCTTCGAACTTCCTCCGGCAACAGACGTCGTCACTCCTCCATCACAACCTCTGCAAGAAGAAATAACAAATTTACTCCTCAAAGATGCCATACAACCCGTCTATCAAAACAACAGCACATTTTTCTCTCGCTATTTAAACGTCCCCAAAAAGGACGGGGGACTTCGCCCTATTCTAGATTTAAGAACATTAAACAACTCATCATTACCACAAAATTCCGCATGGTTACTCTAAAATCAATTCTTCCCTTACCTTAAAAAAACTACTGTTTCACGGTCATAGTCCTAAGAGATGCTTACTTTCATATTTCAATACATCCCGCACATAGAAAATTCCTTTGTTTCCAACTTGGATCACAAGGATACCAATTCAAAAGGCTCCCATTTAGCCTTGCAACAGTTCCAAAAGTATTCACCAAGTGCATGGCACTGGTAGCTGCTTACCTCAGACTTCAAAACATCAACGACTGGCTACTTGTAACACACTGCCGTCACGAAGCTCAATGAGAAACCCGTTTCACCCTCACCCTTCTTCACGATCTCAGTCTAACCATCAATGAACAGAAATAAAAATTAAAACCTACAAGGACAGTACATTACATAGGGGTGCTCATAGACTCCACATGAGCTTGCGCTTTCCTCCCTACAGAAAAGAGACAGAATCTCTTCACCTTACTTCATTGTTTCACTCCTCATGCCTTGATACCTGCTATAATGGTGCAACGAGTTCTAGACACCATGGCCTCTATGACGTCAGTTGTACAGCATATGTGTCTCAAAATGAGATCTCGTCAATCCTGATTTCTGGCCTGTTCGATTCACTAACATACTCTCCTCACACTCTCCTAAGAGTCACTTCAGAACTTACCTCTCAACTTCAATGGTGGTGTTCCCAGCTTTCTATCAGGCAACCATTCCATCAACCTCGCCCGTAAATACAAATCACTACCAATGCCAGTCGCACCGGGGGGCTCATTGCAAATCCCTCGTGGTTCACACCAAATGGTCTCACAGAGAGAAACTGCTCCACATAAACGAGTTGGAGCTACTAGCTGTCTTAAAAGCCTGCAAAGCTTGCCACTCATAACACCACGGCGACGTACTACATCCTCAAACAAGGCGGCACCCACTCCCCAGGTCTCCTCTACCTAGCGGTCGACCTCTGGGAGTGGTGTCAGCAACATCACATCTGCCTCACAGCCTTACACATCACGGGTCAAGACAACGATCTAGCAGACTTGCTCAGCCGTACGGATGCCCAAGCTCATGAATGGGAATTACATCAATCAGTATTCCGCCAACTATGCCGGAAATGGGGCACACTGACTCTTGATCTCTTTGCCTCCTGAATGAATCGGAAATGCCCACTGTATTGCTCCTGAGCAGGAATAGATAAACATTCCCAGGGAGACACGTTTGTCAGCCGTTGGCCCAAGACCCTTACCTACCTTTTTTCACAATTCCCTCTCCTCCACTAACTTGTCATCTGTCTACAACAAGACAAAACCAGTGCCATCGTTGTAACCCCTTGGTGGCTGAGACAGACTTGGTTCCCAGTTCTCCGCAGTCTCTTGTCAGACATCCACCATCTCCCCCGCCTGCCACACCTTCTCATACAGAACAACTCCCAAGTCCTACACCCGGACTTACCTGTTCTGCACCTGGCAGCATGGAGGATTCCCCCTTGGTAATGAACATTCTTCATCAAACCAAAAAACCATCCACAAGAAAACTCTACCTGTTCAAATGGAAGAAATTTAAATCCTTTACCAAATCTTCCTCGTTATCCTACATCAATCCATCATTTTCCACCGTTCTCCGCTTCCTCCTTCATCTCAAATCCAAGGGCCTCTCCATTTCATCCCTGAGAGTCTTACCTTTCAGCAATAATATAATACCAACCTCCAAATTCTCCAGCAGCAAACGTCTTCAAACATCCAACAACAAAACGTTTTCTTAAAGGTCTTTCTCAAGTATCTACCCTGATACTTGACCTCCCTCTCCACAATGGTCACTAACTCTTGTTTTGAAACAGCTTACTAAAGCTCATTTTGAGCCTTTAGCCACAACTGACTTAAGACTCCTCACCATTAAAACAGCTTTTCTTGTAGCCATCACTTCAGCTCGACAAGCTAGTGATTTGGCAGCCTTACATTATGACTACCCTTATCTACAATTTTTCCCCGATAAGGTGAAGTTATTCATTGACATTTCCTTCCTTCCCAAAGTTGTCTCTCAATTTCATCTCTCTCAGCCGATTGTTCTTCCTTCTCTTTTTCCCTTCACCTTCTTCAAATCAAGAAAAAAATACTCCATATGTTGGATGTCAGAACTCTTGCTTTTGATCTCCAACGTACCCAACCTTTTAAACAGTCATCTCGTCTCTTCATAAGGTAAAGGTAAAGGTTCCCCTTGACATTTTTTAGTCCAGTCGTGTCCAACTCTAGGGGGCGGTGCTCATCCCGTTTTTCAAGCCGTGGAGCCAGAGCTTGTCCGAAGACAGTTTCCATTGGCACGTGGCCAGCGTGACTAGGGAACGCTGTTTTACCTTCCCACTGAGGTGGTACCTATTTATCTACTCGCATTCGCATGCTTTTGAACTGCTAGGTTGGCGAGGAGCTGGGAAAAAACGACGGGAGCTCACTCTGTTGCGTGGATTCGATCTTGCGACTGCTGGTCTTCTGACCCTGCAACACAGGCTTCTGCGGTTTAGCCTACAGTGCCACCACGTCATAAGCCATCAGCTACTACAAAAGGCTCTCAGGTGACTTCCCAGTCTATCTCCAGATGGGTTGCCTCAACCATTCATTTGGCTTATCAACTTGCTCAACAAACAGTCCCTAGAGTGGTTCGCCCTCACTCCATCAGGGCAGTAGCAGCCTCTGCTGCTTTTCTCCATGGCATATCTCATTCAGACATCTGTGCTCTGCCACTTGGGCACAGCCCAAGTCATTATCCATCATTATAGACTCGACTTCCAGCAGAAATCTGATGCAGCATTTGGACGTGCTGTTCTAGCCTCTACTGTGGTGTGACACCCTGCCTCCAGTAAGACAGCTTATTAGTCACCCAGGCTATGATTCACAGAGGTCATGAAGAAGAATGACAGGTTACCCACCTGTACTTGTAGTTCTTTGAGTGGACCTCTGTGATTCACACATCCCACCTGTCCTCCCCTCTGTCATGCCATTTCTGCTTACTATTAAGTGGCGATTGACACAACTGAAAAGGGACGCTTGGTGCCAAGGTACTTATACAAGTGGTGAGAGGCTTATTCTTATGTGTTTATTGCTACTGCAGAAGCTCTAGAATCTTCCAATGAGGCTCCGTGCAAGCACGAATCACCCAGGGTATGAATCACAGATGTCCACTCAAAGAACTAAAATTATAGGTGGGCAACCTGTTGTTCTTCTTGCTGCAGGTAGATCGTAGCATCATTCATTTTGGTTAGTACTAGGCTCCAAAAATGTAAGAATAAGAAAAAAGGATAGGCCATGATGCAAACTAACAGACTTCCTGTATCACCCATGGTTTCAGAGGTTTCTGCTGACCCATCTCTCAACACTTCCAAAGCTTCTACTATTTCATCGAGGTGTTCAGCAAGTACACATACAGCTTCATGCTTTGAACATCTTGTATCACACAATCACTTTATGTGAATTGGTGGCTAAATTTTTATTCTCAGTTTTAAGAATTCATAAAATGTTATATTAAGACAACCACATGACTCAAGTTTTATACTGCTGATATGTTCTAACAACTTACTTATTCTGTATATCTTATATAATGTTTTTATCTTTGAATTTCTGGGTCTATGACCGTATAATAATAAAACTCTTCAAATTGGTACATGTTCCCTAAGAACATCCCAGCTATGGGGAGATTCTTGAGAATAATGTGTACACCTTTTCCACAGTGCCAAAGAAAGTCTCCCAACACCAACTGCATGCACACCAGCATGATTGAGTGAGTGATTCTTATCTGGCACAAACACTGCTTTTGGAATCATATCCAAAATACATTTCTGTACACCACTAATGTGCCCATTCATAGCTGTGGCATTGTCATATCCTTGGCCATAGCAGTGCTCCAGCTTAAGGCCATCTGCTTGCAGCTTGTGACAAATCTGTTTTGTAATGACGTCAGTTGGTTTCCCATGTAACTGAATAAAGTCAATGAAAGACTCAACCATGCCGACTTCTGTGTCTTCAGTGTGTATATATCGAATCACTTGGGACACTTGGTCAGTGTGAGAAATATCAATCATGATAGCAAAATATTTGGCCTTTGCCATTTTTTGAAAGCTGGCTGTTCTAATGTGATCACTGAGCAGGCTGATGAACTCATTCTGGCTCTGCAGAGAGAGATAGGACACAACATATTCATTTGTTGGCTGAACTTTGTAAAGATGCTAATTGGCAACTGGGTCATATTTGGCAAGCAACTTGAAAGTTTCTAAGAAATTTCCACAGTTACCATCCATGCTTAGATCTTCCGAGTGGCCATTTAAGGGTAGTGTTTGCTTGGCTAGGTACAGCACACAATCAAGTCTTCTGGCTAGGATTGTCTTCCATTTCTCAAATGACTACTGTTGTGCAAGCTAAGCAGTAGCATCAATAGTCTCTAGTTTCTGCAGCTGCATTTCAAATTCTTTCCACTTTGTAAATGCACTGAGGTGATAGGAACTACACTCATGCTCTAGTAATCTGGGGTTTAACTTTCTCCATGCATTAAATCCACTTTGCCAATATCAGTGAAAACGTTTAGGTCAATACTCTCTGGCAGAATATTTGGCTGAGCAGAAGTAGAAGCATCCTCAGGCAAAGCTGTTTCTGCTTCTAAAGCAACAAAAAAGAATGTCCACAGACACTGGATCAGACTCATGAGGCCTCTATGGTGCTGCTCTTGAGCTTGGTGTGTTCACAAGAAACCTGTTAAGGCTTCCAGCTAACTTAACCAGTTGCTCCTGCTCTGTTGTCCTCCTCTTCCTGCCTTGTGCACTTGATTCTTTTTTGTTTGGCTTCATGGCTGACATGTGCAGACGTGTAGCATTATGTGAAAAATAAAAATAAAAAAACCATTTGTTCACTGTTATACCTTGCTCCATTTTTACTTTTTACCACTAAAAAATGACTTTGCCGTAAGAAATGACTAATGCGTTAGCAAAACAATTATCACAGAAAAAAAAGAAAACTAACCTTTTGACATGTTATAACAACAAAATTAACCAAATGATTGAGATCCTATTGGTGCGCGCACACACACTGGCAACAGCAGCATGTTTTAACTCTATGTTGGAACATTAAATTGGTGGGAACACTACTTGGTAACAGAGGAAGAGCGAGGCTGTCTAGGCATCCATTGCAGCTAGGTGAAATTATGAAATTTTTTAAATTATGGTTTTTATACGATTTAAAGTACCAGTATCTTCAAACAGGAAATCACACTATTAATAGACATGATGTAAGTTACTGATAAGGATTACATGAGGAAAGACTTCCGGCTTGACTTTGCAATGAGACAGGAGCAGGAGGACGGGGCTCCATCCCCTGGACTGAATTCCAACCTGTTTTGGGTCCTCCAGGGGGTTAAAACCACCCCGAAGAAGTGGTGAAATTGGGAAGATGCCTGTTGATCATGAGGGCAATGGCGGTTACACCTGTTTGATCCAGGAAACTTCCCAATCAACCAGTGGGTGAAAGCAAGCAGCTGAAAAGCTCACTTGCAAGTCATCAGCAGACAGCAATTGAGAAGCAATAAACCAGCTAATTAACATCATTATCATTGGGTGAGAAATATTTATAACTATTCTATTTCATGACCATCCCTGGGTGAGACAATCCCTATAACAGAAAAGTGTCTCTTAGCCTAACCACTTAAAGAGCAGCGGTGAATCTGGAGAGGGGAAGAGACACAAAGAGAAGCAAAGAAAATAAATTAGACAGTAAGTAGACATTTAGTTATACTTCAAAGAAGGATGTTTGGTACTACTATGACATTAGACACTTAAGAAATCTTTCTCTTTAAATTATTAAACAACTCTGGAGTTGAACTGGTTATGTTATGACTACAGCTATTTACAGCTATCTACAGCATTGGCAAAAAGCCCCAAACATTGACCTTGAAGACTTTATGGAGATTATAACTTTTTTCCCTCTGAGGACTGACTGAAATATAAACAAATTAATCCTCAAAAGCCTAATTCTGCAAAAGTGGGAATTTAAAAAAAAAAAAAAGTATCCTGAGCTCTGAATTTGATTGGAGCACAAGGCAGGATAGAATTAATATGGGAATGGACTGCTTCTGGGGCTGGATTACAAAAGACATCAGACTATGAATACAAACTTCGAGGGAACTATTTGATGAGCAAGTGTCCTTCAATCTATAAGCGAGGGAAACCCTACACGTCTGAGACTTGATTCAAGTTTAACCCTAAAGATCACCAATCTATTTAAATGGACCTATGGAAGCAAGTATTGCTGGAATTGGACTGATTACTACTAAGCAACTGGACAACTTGGAATACAATCATTTGATATCTGGGACATAATGTTACAACAAGAAAAATTTGTAGATGAAACAAAATCTGCGGTTCAAACAATTTTAGAAATAGTGAGATCTCACAATGAAGAGGCGGAATTAGTCAATGAGCAGTTGAAGAAAGTTTATAATCAGCGCCGATCACTTTTCCCAGCTCCTGCCAACCTAGCAGTTTGAAAGAGTGTAAAAATACGAGTAGACAAATAGGTACCACCATGATGGGAATGTAATGGTGTTCCATGTCTAGTCGCGCTGGCCACATGACCACAGAAACTGTCTATGGACAAACGCTGGCTTTACGGCTTGGAAATGGGGATGAGCACCACCCCCTAGAGTCAGACATGACTGGACCATTGTCAAGGGGAACCTTTACCTTTTATGGTCAACAGGAGATAGGGAATAACAAACAAGGAAATGAGAGGGTGGTGGATGATGTATGCCAATCAAAGGAGGGGCTGGAGGGAATCAGAGGAAAAAAATTAGGATATCTAATTCTAACTCTGGAACCAAGGATAATCTTAGGGGTGTTGAAGGAAGATAAGGGGAGAGAACAAGCAGATTTAATTAAAAATAGCCTGGAAGATCTATTGGAGATAGATCAAGTGCAAAAAATGACCACAGATGGTACAAGAGATGGCAAAATTTTTAGAGAGATAGGAATAAGAATTGGGAAAAGACAAATAAGAGAAGGAGTTTCTTAGAAAGATGCAAAGGTAAAAAAAACTCATTAAGGTGGCCTTCAACATTGAAAACACGTATACTGTATACCTAACTTCTGGAACTATAAGGGGACATATCTTATATATTAGAAAGGGGAATCAAATTGAAATAAGGGATCATTAATCAGGGTTAAGGCACAATAAGGTGGTTCTTAAGATAAATTGAAGATAGACATAAGAAAGAGGTAAAACAAATAGTACTTAATTAATATATATTAGATATGATATTGATATAGACATGACAGAAAATGTGGAGATTTTAACAGGCACAAACTAAATGTAGATTGATTGAAAAACTTATAAAATGTTTTTTTTTAAAAAAGGATTCCATGAGGAAAGTATGACTGTAATTAGCAAGAAAAATACTGTAAAATGTTATGTGGCAACGTTTGTTTGCTCTGGCATATTGAAAAACTGTGTAGAATGTCTGAACAATGGGAGATTCTCTGTGTGAGGGGGAGGATGCACTATTTTTATTTACTGTTACTACTTTTTTATTCTTTTGAAATTTTGCATCTCTACGAATTTTGCACCCATCGCAACCGCTCCTGTGGGGGAGGACGTACAGTGGTGCCTCGCATAGCGATCGCTCCATATAGTGATGAAATCGCTTTGTGATGGACTTTTTGCCATCACAAGAGCGATTGATTTGCGATGGCCCCTATGGGGAAATTTCACTTTGCGATGATCGCAACGAAGCGATCATCGCAAAGCCCCCATTTTCGGCCAGCTGATCGGCGGTTTCGAAATGGCCGCTGGAAAAAAATGGCCACCCGCTGTTTTGCCTCGCTTAAGAGGCAGCGAAAATGATGGTGCTATGGAGGATTTTTGCTTAAGGCTAGTTTTTAAGCCCATAGGAATGCATTAAACCCGTTTTAATGTGTTTCTATGGGCTTTTTTAAATCGCTAAGCGATGAAATCACTTAGCAGCGATTTTTGCTGCACGGATTAACATCGCTAAGTGAGGCACCACTGTGTACTGTGCCAGTGGTGTCACTTTACAAATGGTAGTGAGCAGAAGAGAATATCTTGTAGAGCAGGGGTGGGCAATTAATTTCTATAGGGGGGCCACATGAAAAATCTGAACTGTGTTCAGGGGCCAAACCAACTTAAAAATAAAATGAAGCAGTTTTGTTATGATTGTTCTTATTTTAAACTTGTTAATCTTCACAAATACTAAAGAGGTTTTTTGCGGTATGTTAAAGATAAGCAACTGATCAACTTTAGACAAAAAGCTATAAATGGTTTTGATATCCAAACTGTCCGCGGGTCGGACAGGAGTGGCTCAAGGGTCATATGTGGCCCTCGGGCCACACTTTGCCCAGGTCTGTTGTAGAGCATCTTGACTGCTGCCACTAGTGTTGTTAACTTTCAGGCTACCCTTTGCTATGTAAAGCTTGGCATACTTTTTCCTGCTGGCAATGCAGGCACAATATTGTGCAGCAATATTGGGCCATTTCCTGGCATTTTGAATTGTGGATTGCTGTTATGTGCCATTAAGTTGCTTCTGACTTATGGTGACTGTATAAATGAGCAATCTCCAAAATGTCCTGTTGTTAGCAGCCCTGCTCAGCTCTTGTACACTCAAGCCAGTGATTTCATTTCTGTTGCCAATCCACCTTGTATTTGGTCTTTCTGTTTTCCTGCTACTTTCCACCTTTCCCAGCCTTATTGTCTTTTCCAGAGAATCCTGCCTTCAGTTTCAAAAAAATTTCTTCCGGAGATAGTTCAGGCTGGATTTGATCTAAGACCCACTTGTTTCCCTTTCTGGCAGTCCAGAGTATCCAAAATTTTCTCCTCCAGTATTGTAGTTAAAACAAATCATGAAGCACAATATTCTAATATTCATAAACCAGAGGTTTCCTGAAAAATTGATTAAAACTGCTCTGTAAGGTAGGTTAGCATTATTATTTCATGATTACAGGTGGGTTGCGGTGATGTCTTAGAGAGACTTCCTAAAGTTATTTATTGAATTAGTTGCTAAGGCATGACCTGTAATCTTCCTGAAACCTTGCTCAGTCTCTTCAGCACCCTAACACAACAACTTCAGCACTGTGCTTTTCTTCTGTTACATATCATCATCCTTTCCTCACTTACTGTTAAAATTATGTATCAGACTGATTTATGTGCTTTACCCAGTTATGTTGGTGCCAGGAGAATGTCTGAAACTAGGGCTGCACATTTTATCGGTGCCTGGGAAGTGTCACCTTTCCAGTGAGTGAAGTTTCCAGAAATATGGAACTGTTGGCTAAAGAGCAGAGAAGATGAAGCTTTCAGTGACTGAGAACCTGACAGCAAATTAAAACTATCAGTGAACTTTTAAAAGTCCAGTAAAAAGCTATGAAAATATGAAATATTTACATGTCACTTACTTGAAGGAGTCTCAATAAATCCACAATATCTAGTCAGCTCTGCAGAGGAAAAAAAACAAAGGAATGTAAATCCATTATATTTATGAATGGAATATCCTTGCAGCTTTACCTAAGTCAATTTCCCATGAAGATGTCTGCTTTCAACTCATTTTAAAAATATATACACTATCTACTTAATTCAGGCTAACAATGCATAGATGTTTGCACAATTCTCTGTTCATTTTATTCCAGAACAAATCAACTAAGTAGCAGAATAGTGACAGAGGTGCTGCGTTACCAGACTACGCCAGGGGGTGTAATGGTGAAAATGAACTGCTCAGAGATGAAACCAAACAGACACGTTTGTAGTGTTGATAGTATTATTTACATTAAAGTCCATATATACAGGGGTAAATACAACTTCTCTTGGTCTTTACACAGTCCTGGTCATTCACAGTAGTTCTTCAGTTTGCAATGGTAAATTTACAGTTTCAGTAACCAAAGATTGTTACCAATATAAATAGTCCAGCATCCACGAAGTCTTCTCCTCTCACCACGGAGATAGTCTTCCTCCAGGACCTTCTTCTTGCAATATGGCAAGTCTTCATCCAGCGATGCAGTATATACAGCTCTCAACAACACGACCACCAGCAACACAACAATCCAACCACCCCAACTACCCAACTACCCAACAGTTTGTGTCTGCAAGCTTGGCTAGTTTTATCCTTGGTTTCTCCAATCATCTTGGTTGTCACACAGCTGTCTCAATTAACCCAGCTGTGTTACTTTGTTACATGTTGCTTGACTAAATCCTGATTCTGTTACAACTTATACACTGAATTGCGATGAACAATTCCTCAGGTTGACTTTGAGACCTGTCAAATAGTTTTTCTTTACTTTCTATCTTTAAAATTTTCAAATTTAGGTTTTATAAAATGTAGGCTGAAATGATGAAAATAGGGACCAAAATAAGAGGTAACACTAAAAGGTGTGATAACTAAGGATGGGTGACAATTTTGGTTGTTGTGGGTTTTTCGGGCTCTTTGGCCGTGTTCTGAAGGTTGTTCTTCCTAACATTTCGCCAGTCTCTGTGGCCGGCATCTTCAGAGGACAGCACTCTGAAGATGCCGGCCACAGAGACTGGCGAAATGTTAGGAAGAACAACCTTCAGAACATGGCCAAAGAGCCCAAAAACCACAACAACCATTAGATCCCGGCCGTGAAAGCCTTCGTGAATACGGTGACAATTTTGTTTCTCTTAATTCTTGGTAAGAATTTGCCAAAAATTCACAATTGTTTCACATTTCAGAAGATTTTTTAAATTTTTTTTAAAAGATTGAACATAAAAAAATAATTTGAACTGACAAAGAAAATGGAAAATAGAAAATACAAAAGAAATAAGTAAATATAATAACGTCAGTACTTATGTTCAAAAGGGAGGGGGGAACGAAATGTTATAAAAGTGTAGAAGAAATCAAAACTGTCAGATTTGTCCACCTAAGCATAGGGCTTGAATTCTTATCTTGAAACTTCAGATTTCCTGTTCCTGGGTGATAAAACCAAGGAAGAACAAACCATAAGGCCATGGGAAAAATTGCATGCTTAGGTCAGTTAGTAGTCCACTTTAGCCTGAAAAATATATATATGGAAAAAAAAATAACTTCCAATCTCCATGGGGAACTCAGCACCAAAATATGTATTTTAGGGAAAATGCATTTGTAAATTATTATTTTTCTCCCAGAATACTGAGCATAAAAATTAAATGAGATTTTGAGTAAAGCTTTTTTTTGTCATAAGTATTTGCAGACTATTACAGAACATATGTAAAACTGACAGGGATCTAAAATAGATTAATATATCCATTATTTGCTCACAACTAGCAGGATAAATAATAATACTAGATTTCAGAAATAACCAAAAAACCTATTTTAGCTTTTACATTATTATTGTTTTAAAAAAAAACAACCACCTTTTATTTACAACCTCTTCTGGTACTTATTATTAGAAGACTCTAGTTTCTTGTAATAATAAAGTGTCCAGTGCTCTTTGTTATAATAAAGAGCCTAGAATTGCCTGTGTGCGCTTAATTTGAAAACATTGCTTAAAACTCTTTTCTCATTTAAGAGTCCAATAGTTGCCTTACTGAAAGATATGGAGAAATTAAGAAGAATGTTTACAATTAGCCTAGTCCTTGCAAATTTAAACTCTCCTTTTGCTAAATGTGAGGAAATCTTATTCTGATCTCCATAGAGACCAGAAAGGATGTAGATAATGTTTCTGCACACATCACATGCTGACACAGACAGTATTATATCTCTGTTAACAGCTTTGGAATAGTGCTGATTAGTGATCAAGGAGGCAGAGTAACTGCTGATTATCATAATTCTTCTTGCCCCTCTTCCCCTCTTATTAGTGGGAGTGGGTATACATACATACATACATACATACATACATACATACATACATACATACATACATACATACATACATACATACATACATACATACATACATACATACATACATACATACATACATACATACATACATACATACATACATACATACATAGTGTTCCAGTTCATTGCTATATTCCATTATCAACAACAAAACCCTTAGGGTTTAATGCTGTGTGCACAAACTCAGGGATCTTATGAAGCAGAAGCTATCATGGCACAAACTAAGGACTCACTATATTCTTCATTCTAGGCAAGAGTAAGACAAAGAGTGCTCTTTTCTCACCTTATAAGGACATCTAAATCTGTCCTTTCCCTTTGGGAAGCAAAGAACACCTACTTATTAGCAAACACAGGTTGCCTGCTAAGAGAGAGACTAACATCCTGTTAATGCTTCTGATCCTTTAGAATCCATGGAATGAAGCAGCAGGCATTCCCATTTTGTGTGACCTGTGTTATTTGCATTTAAAGTGTTAGTTGCCTTTTGCACTGTATTGCTAACTTCATGCAAAAGAGAGAGAGAGAGAGAGAGAGTCCTCCTTGTTCTAATTTACTTCCTTTATATGAAAGCCACAAAATACCTCTCTCTGTCATAGGGTGAGGAGAATAATTTTGCAGTTCCTCATCCTTCCCCATATGTGAGAGGGAAGTGAGGATTTGCACCCCTGTGATGAACTAACTAATACAGTGTTAATAAAGCTACATTTCATGTATTCAGTACACAAAACTAGTACTTTTTGACTTTTAACTAGAGATGGGGGTATTTGAATATGAATATCCCTGCACAGGTGGCGTTAACAAGGGGCCAGCCCCATGGAGCTGGACGGTCCACTCACCGATCCGCCACAGATGGCGCATTTCTACGAATTGCTCCGCAGCTTGCAATCCGCTCACCACTCCTGGCAGGAAGTGGGAGGACAAGCCTCACTGCAAGGTTGAAGAGTGGCGAGTAGATTGTACACTGCGGAGCCATTCATAGAATCGCACCGTCTGTGGTGGATCAGTGAGTGGACCATCCAGCCGCTTGGGGCTGGACCCTCATTAAAGTTACCTGTGCGGGGATATTTGTATTCATATACAAATACGAATACCCCCATCTCTACTTCTAACCAGTTTTCAAAAGTGTGATACTTTTTCCTTTATGTGTGAGTTAAAAGTTTAAGGATTCTGAAATCTGTCTTTTATAGGGTTCTTCTGGACAGAGCCTTAGTATGAAACATTAATTCTTTGCTAAAACTCTATGACCTCTTGTTTGAGAGTAGTGTGGTTTACTTGTACTAGTTAAGAGACAGGATCTCTTAACTACTGTAGTAGTTAAGAGACAGGATCTCTTAACTATTAGAAGTCCTTGCGCTCCTTAGTTCATGCTAAATAGTAGAGATCTAAGAGGGCCACAATACTCAGAGGTCAGAGCGATGCAGGTGGCCCGTGGACTGACTCCTTTTTGAGCAGGCTTCCATAGCTAGACGTTAGGAGTGCAAGCCCAGACCGCTAACAGCTCTATAGCCCAAATGCTAAAAATACTATGAGTGGAACAACAATTTAAAAATGCTTTCATTTCTGTGGTTGTGATGTGCCACTTAGGTTTTAACATGAATAGTTAATTGTTTGAGCAAAGTTCAGTTTTTCTAAAGCATTAATTAAATTAGAAGCTTTTTAGATTGCCAGGATGAAAGGAACACACTGTTATGAACATTAATCATTCCAGGAGAATGTCTACTTCTTTAAAGAAAAAAAGGGGGCAATTTTATCCAGGGCTGTTGCAGAACTGATGGTGAGATGTTCATACCAAAAAGGCTGAAAAGACAGTTCTCTTAAAATGTGCTTTACTAATGAATCTGTAAATCTTTTCAGTCTGCCACCTAATTAAGAGGAGTGAAATGTAGTAGTAATGTTTATGAGGGCTTGGTAGGCATGAAAAATGTGTCTTGATTATTGAGATCACAGCCCATATCACTCAGCCAATTACTAGAACTTTTAAAAAGCAGAACAAATTGAATAGTAATTGGAAAACTCCTATGACGGGAACTTGAATATATTAGCTCAGTTACCTCAAGGCTTGCATTTGACCATTTTAAAATCAATGCTTCAAAGTATATAAATCATTTGTTTGTTAGACTAGTACAGCAGAACATAGAGAACTGTGCTATTTACAACAATTGAAATTTAATCAGATGTTTAGGGCATATGCAAAACAACATGAAAGGCTTTCCTGCTGAGTATTGTAACAAACTAGTGCCTGATTTTTACATCCTCTGTGGTTCCTATTTCTTGTCCAGCAACATCTGAAGTTACTGCACATGGCCAGCAAGGAAGGCCTGTACTATCTGGCATTCCATTTCTGAAAATATCAAACCTTACAAATGAAAAGACACTGCAACGGGTAGATGCATGCCCCATGACTATGTCTTCATGGTGTTTCAGCTGTTGTCCCCAAAAGCATCTTCTTTGCTTCAGAATCACTGATGAAATTTTTGTTATCTGTAGGATAAGAGGCCTTGGCAAAGTTCTGTGAGAATTTAAATAAGTTATATCCCATCTTCAAACTCAGCCTAGACCTGTCCATGCAACAAATTCACTTTCCAGACAGTACTGTAGAACTTGGAAATAATGTGTTAAAATATTAATTAGCTTTTTGGATCAATTTTAGAGGGCAGCTCTTAAAGTTCAGCATTTGATAAGTAACATTTAAAAATTAATGTTAATGAATGTTTTAAAAACATGTTTAAACATTAGTTTTGTCACTTCTCTCCAGAGGGCACATGTGTCTCCACATACTCATTTTCAAAAAAAGGAAAGGGCCTGTAGCGGTCTTTTAAAACTATATATGTACTGGTTAGTCCAACTGTGATCCTATAAATATATTCTGAATATATCTATAAGTCTCAAGTAGCATTGCCAAGAGCTTATGCCGTTTCAAAAGCCTTCCGAGAATTAAAGTCTAAAGTAGTCAAAAGCCACGGGTCAGAACTACTGTTCAGGAAATAACAAACTGGCTACTAGCAATTCTTCTCTAGCATGGCATAATAAAGAGAGGTTTGACTGCCCATATAGGCCGAAGCAAACCCACCCTCTGACACTATGCTACCCAATCCAAGTTGAGATGGTTGTGACCAACTTGTACGTATTGCACCCCAACCTGTTCAAAAGCACTGCCCATGATGTTATTTGGAGGAAGACCACAACCAGTCAGCTTTCATACAAGATGAAGCGGGGAGGGTTTGCATTGCATTCTGCTATAGGCTCTCCTAGATTGCTGGGGGCAGCCCAGCCGTCCTAGCTATGCCACAGCAGCCACAGCAAACATCACCTATTTAAATAAAACAAACACAAGGCAAAACGATTAATGAACATGAAACCAAACAAACAAACAAACAACCTCTGTTGGTGCAAGTATGGCCTCTCTATTTTAGCTGTAGAAGCTGTGTAGACCTACCACTGAAGAGGCAAACACAGAGAGAAGGTATAAGTCAGTTCAACCTTACAGCTTCTCCAGTAAGAAACATACAGCTGCTGCAGTTCAAAGATGATAAAATGATAATGCACTACGAGAGGCCTGATTTTTTGTACTGACAGCTTTCCAAATGAAAAAGTAAAATCCCCACAAGAGAGATACAGACACAAGAACCAGACTATCCGATGGACTCAGGTGCCACTTATGTTCCCATTTACCTAACCTCAAAATGGCTATCCTTGAGCAAAAGAACTTCAAAAACAGATTGCAGTGGGGAGACCACTCAATGGCCAGAATCCTTTTGGCGTAGTTCTGCAGATGTAAGGCTTATGGTGTCACCATTCATGATTGTTTTTATCTTTAAGCAAAAGTTTCTTATCCCTTCTCTTCAAGGATTCCCTTTTGATTTTGGGAAGCCTTTTGTGGTTTTGGGAGAGAGGAGCCCGCATTGTCCAACAATTGCCACTTCCAGTCCTGGTCCTGGAGCTGCACCATTAGGATTCTGACTAATAAGAATTAATCAAATTAAATTCTATGTGATTTGGTCTTCATCTCCTATAGCCTGGACAAGTACTGTACAAAGGTTGTGTTGTGTTTTTTTTTTTAAAAAAAAACCTCACTAAATAAGTTATTGTGCTCGTCAGTGCTAGGACATCAGCATTACCTCCAAAACAGTGTTGTTAGTGGCTAGCTTAGATAATTAGCAGCTTAGATAATTATCATTGTTTGTACCTTTCACATTTCAGTTCCTAGTGGCCCTAGTGATCACCTCAGATAATGTATCCTAGACATTCATTTTCCATCTATGTTTAAATTCAAGCTGAAAGAGATCTGGAATTGTGTTTCTTCATGGTAATTTGCAGTGTGATCATTCTTTTCAGTTCTGTGCTGATACCTACTTCCCCTCCCACCCCACCCCCAAAAACCCACAACAACAACTATATGAAAGACACTAGAAGATTTCAGGAAACTGTTTCTGAACTTCAGTCCTTAGTGTGGTGTCACTGTTGATTTAGTATTTATAAATCATTAAGGAGATAGGCTGGCTGCTACTGATCGTACAGGAAAGCAAATAGTGCTACTACCCGGCTGAGAGCGAGCAGATAAAACTTTTTTCCCCAATCCAAAATGGAAGTTTGCAGTATTAAAGTATTCAGTACTTTTGAAGTAACAGTCATGCAAGCACAGAAAAAAAAACCCCAATTATAATAGAACTAAACTGTGCTCAGTTCTAAGAACTATTCTGTCAGGGAAAGTGTTGTGGGGTTAAGAGTCAAATTCTTTGGGCAGTAGTGATTGGGGCTTCATACAAAATAGGCAGATACATCCTTTTTTCCTGTCCCACTTCTCTCTTCCCATCTTTATTCACCCATTTCTGGTCCCCTTGTTTCACATACACACATGCTCATTCACATTCTTCCCTTCATAAGTATGTATGTGCATGAACACATATTCATTCATTCATTCATTCATTTGCATTCACGTTCATTCATTCTTTCATTTAAGAGCTTCAACTCATCCCAGCAAGCCTGCTAGCCAGCTTGTCTCACGCACTGCACACCCTTTTTCTGTCTTGCAGGTGTTCTTTCTGGAGCAGCTAAGTATAGGGGTGTCATAAGTCACATAGAAGGGAAAGGACCAGAGGCATAGATTATTGAAGGAATGACAAGGATACCATTACACTGCAATGCTAATCCATCTGTTCTACTTACCTTTGCTGTTTGATTGTGACTTTATTTACAACTATGTGGAATAAGTCAGGAGGTATGAGGAGAAAGCTAGTTAAGCTTTTGCTAAACATTCCAGTCAAGATTTAAAACTTCAGCATTCTGGGGATAAGCATAGCTTTTAAAACTGATAGGCAGGCAGAAAATTCTGTAATACAGATGACACACAGGAGGGAGACAAATTTTAAAGTATTGCATCTGGCAGTATTAATCCAGATGACATAAGAAGAATGAATCATCTTTCCCTGTTGTCTGGGGATTAATTTGTTGCCACTCTGTATATTGAGAGGAGAAATGAAAAGAAATAGAACCATTAGATAAGTGATAATCCGACAATTTGGCAAATCTTGGATGAACTAAATAGTCAAAACTTTCTGAAATTGCCATACCTGTAATAGGTCTTTAAAGCCATCTTTATTTGTTGGATGGGTTAAGCAAAGATTCGTCCATATTACAGCTGGAGGGCCTCTATCCTATAGGCCTAAACTTGTTTAATGCCACTTCATCTTGTTATTATTGTGAGGTTCCTTTATGAAAATAAAGTCACAGTCAACCATATACTGAAGGGAGGGACATAGGCAAGACAGAAAACAAAAGGATTAAATCCTGAAATGTACTTTAATATTAAATCTCCTTCTGTAGTATAAGATAAAATGCTCCTTGCCAGCAGAACTTGCTTCTTGCATTCTTCTTAACATCAAGAACATGCTTCTCAGGTAATTCATCATACTATCTCCAATCCCCAATATAACTAGAGAGAAACTATGGATGTGAAAGTAGTCTAAAACAATACCCAATAGCAGTATATATGCATTTCTTTCTTTATTTAAAAGATTTCTACCCCACCTGTCTTCTTAAAGAAAGGAGAAATGTAGATGTAAGCTACCCAAGGTAGCTTACATCATTGAAAGATAATACTGTATTTAAAGTTGAAAACAATGAGTATACAATTGTGGCTTACATCATAAAAACACAATACTTAAAGTTAAGACCAATGAGTATAAAAAGGCAGCTTACATAATGTCCAGAATACTCCATAGTGGAATCTTATGGCTGATGCAAGGACTATAGTGATAAAAGGGCTGAATCTGTAGGGATTAAAATGTATATTGAGCATTTATAGCATTTATAGTCCAGAAAAGATGAATATAGAAGAATTTGCAGTGCTCTATAGACCAGTTTGGGTGATTTTGTGTGATAACGCAAACTTCCTCTTGAGTTAGCAGAACCAAAGCCTGTTTCTACTCAAAGCTTTATTCAGACTTAAGAGTGTCTGAAAGACAGAGAATACAGTGCCAGAAATACCATCTTCTGTGTGTGTTGTGGGCACGGGGAAAGCATCCAGTACTAGAGTGAAGAAGTTGTTGGTTTGAGCAATTGATGGGTCCACTTTGTAATTCCACAGCATGTTTGGAGGGGAGGGAGTTTCTGGCTGCTTATCTTGGGGGACCAGGGCTTTGAAATTTGCTTCGCTTTTCTAACAGCATCATAATACTTTTCAAGTCTCTTCTCTGCACCTATACATTTGAAACATTGGAGCTTTCTGGCCTGGGGGTACCTCTGTCATTTGTGCCATTTTCATACAAATTGCCCCCACCCATCCACCCCCAAAAATCCAACAAGAAGAGGGAGGGAAAAGTAGGTAAAATTGTTTTGGGCTCTCCTTCAATTTAAAACTCTGTACATATATAGTATTTCTGAAACTTTATGGGTTTGTTACTTTGGTCCACCTTAATTCTTGCTCTCTCCCCCCCCCCATAAAAACACAGGGAAACAGCGCATTTCCCTTTTCTGTATAATCTACAAATGGAAATAGTCCTCCTGCACAAAGGTTACTGCACAAATCCATCTGAAACTCTGAAACCCTCAGAAGAGCCAACTGTGCCTAGATATGCTTTCTGCTTCTTCCTATTATTGGCAGATCTATTTTTCCTCCCAAATTTAAAAGGTGCAACAATAAAATTTTGCACCTATTTGCTTGCAATTTGTCTAATGTAATCCTTGCAAAGCTCTAATGTACAGTGTTACAGAGAAAGATTACCACACACACACACACACACACACACACATTCCAAAAACTGTCCCCCCTCCCCAATTCCCATTTAGAGGTTGGATCCTGAAGTTCTGTAACAAAAGTAGGTCAGAAGAGCATTGCCTTCTGTGCAGTACCTGAGATAATGCTCCCCCACCCTATGCACACATCTGTTTAATTTCTAAATCAAGAGATGCATTGGACTGTACGTTTTGATTTGATTTGTTTAGAATTCATGGTTGCTCTGTTGCAGCTTGAGTGGAATTACAAGATTCATTTAACAGAGATGCAGAGCACACCCATCATCCTGAAAGAGATCAGCATAAGCATTTTCTATATTGTGAGTAATGTTTACTAGAGGAAATCAAATTACCATAATACAGGCCATCTGCTTTTCCTTTGCATGTAATAATCTAAGTGGTTTTACATTGAGAGATCTAATTTAATCACAAGTGTACTTCTTGTATGTTTTTAATGCATAAGAAATATAGGAGATCAAAATGGTGGTTCATATTTTCCTGTCAGTATTATGAAGTCACTTTTAGTGTGTTGGTGTGTCCTCCTTTTCAGGTCTAAAGCTTAGAAAACCTATTTATAGCATCACTGTATAAACAGCTCTCTCTCTCTCTCTCTCTCTCTCTCTCTCTCTCTCTCTCTCTGTGTGTGTGTGTGTGTGTGTGTGTGTGTGTGTGTGTGTTGGCTACCTGTTCAGGGTTCACTCTCTATATCTACTTAGCCCCCACTGCTCCTCTGCCTATCCTAGGGTGGTTGAGCTCAGAGAGGCGTCAGATGTGATGAAATCTATGGAACTTGACTGGAACCTTATCTCTCCTAAACACTCAGCAGTGCATTCCGGGAGTTCCAGAAGGCTAGGCACTTAGAACACACCCCAGCTTTGCAAGTTATCTGCCACCACACCAACACAAATACAGTACTGAAATCATGGTAGCTGATCAAGGCAATACCTGGTTTTAGCACCAAAAACTGTCTGAGCCAAAAACTCAGGAAGTTGGTTGAAGAGATTTTTTATGTCTTATTAAAAGAAGAAAAAAAGGGTAAAGGAGGTAAAAAGACAAGTTCCACAAAGTTACAAGAAGGTTTCAGAATTACTTGAAGCAAACTAAAGTACTGAAATGACAAAGGCAAAACATATCTACCTGATATTCACACCTTAATGCAAGGTCAACATAGTTCTTAGGCAAGTACAGAATGCAGCCTTCCCAGCACCACAGACAACAGCTGGACAAAACCTCCTTTTGAGACTGAGCTGTGAGCAAAGCCCCCTTTTCTTAGAAACAGGCCAGAATAAGCCAACTAACAAATTTTCTGAATCCCTTTTATACATTAAAATGATCTATTCCAGACTTGTTTTAATCAACATCTTAATCCCCTTTAATGTTTATGAAAACAAAAGGACCTTCTTCCCCTCTTCTGTTCACAGAGCTCTAATCCTCCTTCAATTTGCATGACTCTGGGGAAGGAAGTAGACTAGCTTTTGATGAAAAGATATATGGTAGAAGGATTAAATCCTTTTTGGTAGTGCTTTGATGTTCCCTTAGAAAATCAACTGAAGGTATCACTTTCCTCTTTGTTCTTGGCAGATGCTGGCCACTGCCTTCTCAACCATTTTCCCAGGTACTTCAAGTTTCTAAATGGATTTTATATTCCACATTCCCCTAATTTCTCTATTTCTCCACAGTGTGTATTTAATGTCCTTACATTTAAGGGGTGGGGAAAATCCTGAGGATTTATAAAGAAATAAAAAAATTGTAATGCCATGAATAAAATGAAAATATTTAAAAATAACCCCAGCTTCCCAATTTACTCAAGAGTGGGAGGTGTTTGTACCTCTGAGGAGTGTGAAAGAAAAGAGGTCAGTGGCTGCCTTCCTTGGCAACCTTAGCTATTTCTGGCTGCTGATGCAATTATTTTGGCCTCTAGTAGCATCACAGCTGTGCAAGCCAACCAGTAGTCTGGCTATCTCTGCTGGGGAAGAAATCTTCAGGGGCAGCATTTTCCAACCCTTTCTACACTTTTTCCTCTTAATCACTCTGTCCCAGCACCTCAAGCAGACTTCATGGAGAAGACTTTTTATCAATCCAGAAGAGAGAAAGAACTTAACATATGTGCAGCAATGGAGAACAAAGAAGGCTTTGGCACAGGCTCTGAGCCTGTGTTGCAATTGAAGTCGGCATCAGTTTACCGGCAATATATTGTCAGTGGGTTTTGAATTATGTTTCAACACCTGGATGGAGTCTCCATCTTGGACTCAACAATTAAATCCACATCTTGAGCACTGACACATTGATTGATATCCTGTGAAGGACATGCTTTGAGATAAGCTCACACTAACCATTTTTTCTCCTCTCCCATATTCCTGAGCCTTCTGGACTTGCTGATTGCACAAATGAATTTAGTGAAGAAGCAAACCTTGCACAGAGGCCACAAACATTTAGAGCAATGCATCCTGGGAAATAGTATATAAGGCACTGGGCTGCATGATGACTGCAGCTGAAGGCTACCATATTCAACAGCAGGGCATTTCCTTTTGGTAGACCTGTTGTTTGACTGGGCAGAGTGCAATTGCTCAACTGGTGGTGGGGCATACAGTTATATGAACTGTGTGATGATAACCCTTGGGAGACCGATTACAGCTGGAGTAGTTCAGAAAGCATTGAGCTGGATCCATTTTTGGGGGAAATGGTCTCATGCCCACTCCGCAAAAGAACAAAACCCATCAGAATTCTTGAGGTGGTGATTCTCCACATATGCCCAGTTTGGGGACTGATGTGCTAGCCTTACCTCCAGGGAAGGGAAATATGCTTAGGTGGACTCCCAAGTTCTGCCATCCTAATGGTTCCTCAGCATACAAGCATTGGCATTGGTTGGAGCCCTTTCCCTATCCTGTGTCAAAATGGATAGGTTTAACCAGTAAATCTGTGGCTGTATTTCCCTCTTAAATATACATTGTCTTGTGGTGTTTTTGTATCCCTCTCTTCTTCTACTTCTTGAGGCACTAGAGGCACAAAACAATTACATTAATAAAACCATGCTTGTAGTTCAGGACACAACTAGATGGGAGAATTTGGACTGATCCAGGTCACAATTAAAAGATTCTTGTTTTCAGTGCAATCTCTTTTATCTCACAGTTTATCTCTTTCCATTCAGACAGGAGACTTTCTTCTCCTGTGAGAAGGATCCAGACAGCACTTAAGATTGCTTCAATTTCTCTCCCTTTCATTTACTGATGCCCACACCACTTTCCTTTTTTTTGTTGCAGCTGCTACTTTGTGGGCCATGGCAACTTCCCCTTTTTTGCTTAATTTAGTAAGTGGCATAGTGTTGCAGCAATATATCAGTCTAAAATGGATATCTGAAATAGTGCTGCATGTCAGGTCTAGAACATCCCTGTAGGAATTGATGATCAAAGTTTGTAGTAAGAGTCTGATCAAGTAGTACAGCTGTGCTAGCAACAAGCTTACCAGTTAGATTTAATACAGCTGTGGAAATAAAATGCTAGAGAAGAAGCCTGTAGAAGCTAATCTCTAATTGGCCACAAGGGGCAATAAAGCTAACAGCCTCAGAACACTGTTGGGGGATTGAATGAAGAGAAAAAGGAGTTATTCTGCAGAATTGATTTATAAAGCAGAATATTACTACGAACTCTTTATTTATACTACGGTAAGTGGACTGACATTGAATGCTCTAATGTGTATGACCAAGGGACTGAAGAAAGGACAATTCTGTATGTATTACTACTGCTACAATAGTGCTACAATACAATTTCTTTACGGCTCTCAATACCATTGTCGGTCTGGTTACTGATACACTGAATTGGATAAATCTCTGCTGTGGCATAGAAAAAGGCACTGCCTGATTCATAAAGCCCCTGTTATTGCATGACTTAGAATTATTATTTTTTTACTGTAAGAAGAGGAAAATAAAAGAGAGGGTTTCTCTGCCAACCTTTCTACTATTGTAACCCATTGCATACGTCACAGCAGAGAATGCTATCCATAGCTCTATTTGGGAGAGAACTAAGCAACCACACAAACTGTAGGATGGGATAATCAAAAACTCTCCAAATTATCCCAAATAAACTGCAAGCCTAGTGCTGTGCCAGAAAGGAGTGGAAGAGCTCACAAAAGGGGTGGGATGAATCACTTTTATTTGAAACACATGTGGTCATTGGAAAGTAAGGCAAACCAAATTGCCCCAAAGTCTGCAAAGTCTGATTTGAACAAAAATCTCTCTTGTGGGTGGTGGAAGTGAAGCCATGTTGGCATGTGCCTACCATTGGCTGGTAAGGAATTCTATTGAGTGGGAGCTGCTATGCTGAAAGGTATAAAGTGGTCTCCTAGTGCAGGGGCCCCCAACCCCTGGTCCGTGGCCCAGTGTCGGTCTGTGGGCTTCCTGGAACTGGACCGCGGAGATGGATGGACCACAACACGCCCCTCTGTGAGCACAACACGCCTCTTCGTGAGCGTGACACACCCACCCGTGAGTGCAACATGCCCCTCCAAGAGTGTGACACGCCCCTCCACAAGCACAACATGGCCACCCATGAGCATGACATGCCCACCCATCAGCACGGAGGGCCCCCACCCCGTCATGCACGGAGCCCACCCCCCCCACCAGGCCACAGTCCCAAAGGTTGGGGACCGCTGTCCTAGTGGACCTTAAGCCTATGAGAAGTTACCAGAAGAGTCACTCCCATTGGCCCCAGGAGACTGAGCTGCCAATGGAATTCCTTCACTAAAGGTGTATCCTGGTAAAACAGTCCACAATAAATCAAGCTGCAATATTCTACCTATATGTATAAGATCAACTTTAAAGGCAACCCAACATAGAATACATTGCAATAATACTCTCTTGAAGTTACTGGCATCAGCAATACCATGGCCAGGTTATCTTTGTCCAGAAGGAGCCATAGCTGATTACTGCAAACTCATAAAAGACAATCTGAATATCTGCATTAACTCGGGTCTCCAGCAACAGAGATGGACCAAAAGAGTATACCCACCCCCACCAGGCTATGAACATGGTCATTAAGAGCCTGTGCAATTCCACCCAGACCTAATTTCTAGGTACAAGATTCCCTAGCCCACAAAAATGCCATCTTACCAGAATTTAAACATAGTTTATTGGCCTGTCATTCAGCCCATCTCTAAATTCAAATACTGATCAATAGTTTGCACAGCCATTCCTCATTCATATGTTAGAAGGAGATAGTGCTATGATGGTACTTTTTTCCAGAGCCAGAGCTAAAAAGCACTCTTGGTGGCTTCATGTAGATGCAATGTGGGAATTCTGAAGCCTGGGGGGCTACATGTGACATACCAGGGCCCCTGTGTAATCCCCAAGGCAACCACACACACACACAAAGCAAGCTTTCAAGATAAGCTTTCAGGATTCATTTTAAGACTGATTCTCCTGTATTTTTTAGAAGCTGAAATGGCTCCTCCCCCACTTCCCCAACCCCCAAAACTGGCCACGGCGGGATATGCAGGATATGTAGAATATTACAGCTTGATTTATTGGGGACTTAGAGATTAAGAGAAAGTGTGGGCTGAAGTTACATATAAACCTCCTGAACTAACAAAACACTAGCAAGCCTTGGCACCTGTGATTTAAAACAGAGATGATACCAAGGGGAAAGAGTTGTTTATTTTTTTCTTCTTTAATGCATGCAGACAGATATTGTACCTTCTGGAATGTACTTCATCCTGTTCCCAAACCCGTGGCGTCAATGAGCCCCCTCCCCCATCTTTTCTCTCAGCTTCCATTCAACTGGCTGCGGACACCCTCATTTGGGTTGAACCAAACTATGCCAGCAGCAATCCGTATATTGATCTGTATACCAGTCTGTTAGTTAGAAGCATTTGACTATTCTGCATGAAGTTCCGCAAGGAAAGACCTGGAGATCCTTTGTGCCTCTCTGTTTAAAGGGCTCGTCCAAAGGTTGGTAAAGTCAGGTATTTGCTTGGACCTCTAGACTTGCAATGTTTCCACATATTGTATTCTGCTTCCTCTACTACACTACTATTCTCTTTTTGCACAGAACATGAAAAGGTAATGTAAGAGAATTCTCAGTTAGCAAGGCCCCTCTCAATAATTTTGACTTAAGGAGGTCCATTGAGTTCAGCATTCCAAAAGTGCTAGAACTGGCCCTAAATAGGTGATCCCACCAATGGGGGGGGGGTCAGCCAGTGTTTTTTCAGTACACCTTTGTCAGGTAATACCACTGGATGGGCAAGACAGTTTTTGTTGCATATTTGTGCATAGAACAGTCCATGGTCTTATTTGCAAAGCCCATTTTGGCATATCATAAATTACTGTTATTACTAGCCTGCAAGACTTCTATTTGTGAGTTGGTTTTTAAAAAGTCATCCTATTTGCACAGCTGTTTAACTGCCTCTTGTGTCATGACTTATCCTAGCTACAAATTATGTCCTTGTGCTAAAACGGGTGCAGAAATAGTCAATGATTAAATGCATAATTAGAGGTTTTGTATTTAATCCTGTCACTTCAGTGACTCATAGCCTCTGTTATTATGTGTAAGTGATATATATTAGTGCTGAACTGTTAAAGCCTGTAATCTCTGTCCTCAATCACAGTTTGTAGGTATACTATGTCAAAACCCAGTAGGTACACTGGCATGGTGTTAAAGCCTGTAATCTTTGTCTTTAGTGTTCATAGCAAGGAGAAAGGTGGAACCAAGGGTACCTCAGCTCCATTTGTTGTTCCTGCCCTGGCTTGAGCTTTGCACGTGCTGTCCATCACACTGGCCTGTAGCCAAATTGAACAAATCATCATTCTATTGCAAAGGAAACAATAGAAAAACCAATTGATGTAAAGAGAAAGATGAGTTAAAGAGTTTGTTTAAATAAATAATTGAAGTAAATAAATAAATAATGCCAAAACAACACAGACATGGAGTATATATAGTAACATTCGTGATGAATTAATTAGCAGTTCGGTACAACAGTAACAGTTTATTTCAATAAACAAGATACGAAAATCCTTAGCACAACGTAAGACAAGTCAGAGAAACTGAGAATCACACAGCCTCTTGCCCTGACACATGGCGTGGTCTGAACAACAGCACGCAGCTCGTCTCTAAAGGGTTGTCATCTGTAGTGGCAACTCCTTCTTTGGCATATACACAAGGACACACCAAGGCGCTTTCTTGTCACCAAGTATTGTATATTACTCTGTTAATACAGTGAACTGATCTGGTTGGCATTGGTGAAGCGCACTGTTTTTCTATTGTATTAGAAAATGTAAAGAAAAATGGCAGAACTTCTTTAATAAATATCCCCAAGCATGCCCAATAAATTGCTTCCAAAATATGGAGGGGGTCTTTTTCAGGAATACTACTGTGATAGCACACTTGGATTGATTTATTATTACTTCTCTGTAAAAGTTATATATGCATCCTTCTTCTTTTGTAGGAACAATCCTTTCAAGGTTATTTTAATCTCAAAAACAGTCTGAATTTTAGAGCCACCTAGAACTGAATCTTGGCAAGGGCTGGCTTGTGTAGCTGAAGATGTTCCAAGGGAGAAAAGTAGGAATTGTGACTAGAACCTAAAAAACAAGCCAGCCCAAAGCTATAGTCCGTATCTCAAAAAGCACAAGAGGGAACTGGGCAATGAATTGACCAGAAGGAGGTTGGGGTGGGTGATCATATCCTTAATAGACTAAATGTGTGTTAGCTGGGGGAGGCAACCTGATGGATTAGTTTCTGTGTTATCTGCCTAAAGAATCTGACAGTTCTCAAAAAAATTGAAGGCCACAGATATTTATCAAAGGGATCTTCTATGGATTTTTGAAAAGATCAATGCATTAGGAGGATGAAGATGTGAGTGATCCAAACTAGATCAAGCTTGGCACTGGTTTTCTAGATTTTAAATCCCTCCATACTGTTTCTGTAGGAGGCAAAAAACAAAACAAAACTGTTTCCCATATTGCTTATTTGTTGTTTTGCCTTATATACTGCCCCATGGTGCTAAAACACTATCTGGGTGGATTACAACTTAATGATGCAAACAACACTTTTGCCCCCAGCAGGCTGGGTGCTCACTTTACTGAGATTGGAAGGCTGAGTCAACCCTGAGCCAGCTACCTGAATCTGTCATGATCAACTCTGGGTAGGTGAGGCTCATTAGCATTGGAAGGTAGCCCAAGTAGGAGAAGGGAAACCGATTTCAAACCTCCACTACCTTCCATCCATTGATGGAAGAGGCTTCGGGAGTAAACCTCAAGGCAAAATCCAGAGCCAGAGTCCCGGAGGCAGTTCGTGATATTCTGGAAAATCCTGTGACATCGCTGGAACCAGTTGTATTGGCTCTTTCCTTTCCATTGGATTATTTCAGAGACATGGAAAGGGGGGATTTGCTGCTTGAGTAGCAGTCTATCCTCCATATTATTTTACCCAGGCTTCGTGCTCTGGAGAGGTTGTTCCAAGACCTCAGAGCACATTACCATAGTCTCTCAAGACTGAAGGATGCTTACTTTCATGATCAAACTCAGGTTGTGAGCAGAGGTTTGGTTGCAGTATTGCAGTTTGACCACGGCACTATGGGACTCATATTACTGCACCAACAGATTTCCCATGGGGGTAAATATATTTTTCTGAAGGCAATTTCATTTGCCAATATGGCATAGGGGAAAGGTTTCACCTCTTCTCCTAGTTTCTTTTATCTTTTATGGAGAAAAACACTGACCTTCCATATTTCATCTACTTTGCCTTGGATCCTATTGTATCATTCTTGGATTTGTCACCACTTGGAGAAGTGGGGCATACGTATTGAAAGGGAGTGGGTTTCCGGTGCCTTCTGCCCTAATTTCATGCAACTGGTGGGGAACTAGTTTCAAAAGCTCTCTGCAAATGACCTGCTAATGTCCTGCCCTGTGAGGGAGGAAGAGATTAAAACAGGTGGCAGAGGCAGAAAGAAAAGGGTAACAGAATCAGAGGAAGGAATTCATAGGCTACCTTAATTTGGCTCTGAAACTGTCCTCTAGATTGGCTGACTCGGCATTCAGGCAGCAGAATATGCCAAAATACCTCAGTTTTTTTAAGAGTCTTCCAGATGATTCTCACAAGTCTTAGCTGTACCACGTACAATAATACTGGAGAAAGTCAGACCCTTGCCCCAAGTTACAGTGTCACAATTTTTTTCTTTCAAGGCTGGCAGTCTTTTCGTGGGGCACTGACCTGCACGCACAAAAACTCCAAACAATTTTGGAAAGTAATATTTTCTTTCTCAAGAATCAGTTGCTAGATTTCTACCACCAGCTGTTCCTTATGGCAGAAATCCATGGAGAATGAATGTGACAAGAGCTACAACTTGACATATGAATATGTTTTCAATACTAACATTGCAAAGTATCTTCCTTGCTTATCCTTTTTCTTAGTGAGTGATCTGATACAGAGCCATTCCTCCACCCAACTGAGGGGGTTAGCTTTTGAAAAATAATGCTTGAGGCACAGTCACTGTGAAAATGTGTTCATTATTTTTTTTAAAGCACAGTTAAACATTTACTTGAATGACAGACATACTGTCAAATAAAAATGATGTCCCTTCTTTATGTTTTCCCTCCTGCAATGTGAGCCTATCTGGTTCACAGTTCCCTCCCTTGTTCCACAGAGCATTAAGGAGGACACCAGCATGGAAGGAATCCCAGCACTAGCCTGAGGTGGAGATGTCACATGGTGATTAGAGACTCCCTACTAGGCAGTTCTGTCTAAACTTGTCATGTGGTCTCTCCCAGGAAATGAATCTCCAGTTCCTGGAGCATGTATTAAGAATGGAAAAGGAACTGCTGAGATTCATCAGCCCCAGTTATTGCAGATTCACAATGGAATGAATAATGCAGTGGGTGAAAATGTTGAATTAATCTTTAAATACTATGAGTCTCTGGACCATAAAGAGAAGGAGTTGTGGAGGAGTATCAATGGTGTTTTCCTGATGAAAATCATAACACTAATAAAGAAAGATGCATACTGATTAGAACCCTGAATGCTGTTTTTCAACTGTCATGTAGAGACAAAGAGAAATACGAAAAGAACTAGTGCAAAGAAATACAGGAGAGCAATATGAGGGGGAAAGCAAATATCTTCTTTTTCAGAAGATCCAAGAAATCAAAGAGAAATTCAGGCCTAGATTAGGAGTGCTGAATGATCAAGAGGAAAGCACGCTATCGACCATGAGAAAATAAAAGGAAGGTGGAAAGAGTATATTGAAGACCTATACAGAAGAGATGTGGTGGCACTGTGGGCTAAATCGCAGAAGCCTGTGCTGCAGGGTCAGAAGACCAAGCAGTCATAAGTTCGAATCCACGCGACGGAGTGAGCGCCCGTCGCTTGTCCCAGCTCCCGCCAACCTAGCGGTTCGAAAGCATGCAAATGCGAGTAGATAAATAGGTACCATCTCGGTGGGAAGGTAAACAGCGTTCCGTGTCTAAATCACACTGGCCATGTGACCACGGAAAGATTGTCTTTGGACAAACGCTGGCTCTATGGCTTGAAGAGCGGGATGAGCGCCGCCCCCTAGAGTCGGACACGACTGGACAAAAATTGTCAAGGGGAACCTTTACCTTTACCTTTTTACAGAAGGGATAAAGGGATGACAGACCCCTTTGAAGAGGAATCCTGTGATGAAGAACCTGCAGTTCTAGAAAGTAAAATTAAAGATTCTTTGAAAGCACTAGGAAGAAATAAGAAATAAACCACAGAGACTGAATCTTCAAAATCTTAACAAGAATATGCCCACAAATATGGAAAAGAAACAAAGGACCATGGACTTGAAATGCTCAGTATACATTCTAATAGCTAAGAAAGGAGATCCCAAGAAGTGCAGTAACTGTAGGACCATTGCTTTAATTTGCAAACAAAGTGATGCTCAAGGTTTTTGTAACAAAGGCTTTTACTGTATATGGAGTGAGAAAAGTATGACATTGAAGCTGGATTCCAAAAAGGAAGAGCCTCTCAACATCATATTGCAAATATCTGCTGGCTGCTGGCGTGCAACATAGAATTTCAGAAGAAGATCAGTCTGTGCTTTATAGACTACAGCAGAAACTATGGGTTGCTCTTGAAAGAAATGTGTGTTCCTCAGCACATTATTATTATTATTATTATTATTATTATTATTATTATTATTATTATTATTATTATTATTATTATTATTATTATTATTGTTGTTGTTGTTGTTGTTGTTGTTGTTGTTGTTGTTGTTGTTGTTGTTGTTGTTGTTGTTGTTGTTGTTGTTGTTGTTGTTATTGTTATTATTTTATTATTTTATTATTATTATTATTTTATTATTTTATTATTATTATTATTTTATTATTATTATTATTTTTATTTTATTTTATTTTATTTTTTATTTTTATTTTTATTTTTATTTTTATTTTTATTTTTATTTTTATTTTTATTTTTATTTTTATTTTTATTTTTATTTTTATTTTTATTTTTATTTTTATTATTTGTATTTGTATTTGTATTTGTATTTGTATTTGTATTTGTATTTGTATTTGTATTTGTATTTGTATTTATTTATTTATTTATTTATTTATTTATTTAATTTATACCCCGCCTATCTGGTCGGTGAGGACCACTCTAGGCGGCTAATTGATTGTCCTAATGCGTACGTGGAAAAGAAGCTACCATAAGGACAGAATATGGAGAGACAGAACAGTTTCCTGTACGTAAAGGTGTCAGACAACGGTGAATTTTATCCTTTTATCTATTCAGTCTGTAGACAGAATATATCACATGGAAAGCCAGATTAGATTCAGATGAAGGAGTGAAAATTGTGGGCAGAAACAGCAATAATTTAAGAGATGCAGATGCCATCATCAGATTGGCATAAAGTATGACTTGAAATGACTGTTAGAGAAAGTGAAAGAAGAATGTGCAAAAGCAGAACTGCAGTTAAGAAGACAAAAATCATGACTGCAAAAGGGCCACACAACGTTAGTGCTGACAAAGAAAAAATTGAAACAGAGGTATTTTATACAGTACCTTGGTTTAATCATCAACCCAAATGGAGACAGCAGCCAAGAAATCAGAAGACTGAGACTAGAAACGTCAGCAATGAAGGAATTAGAAAAGCTGTAAGGAGCTGTCAATGGAGGCCAAGCCCAACACCATCTACTATCTTGTATTTCCAACCATCATGTATGGGTGTGAAAGCCGAACAGTAAAGAAAGCTGACAGGAAAAAAATTGATTCATTTGAAATATGGTGCTGAAGGAGAGCTTTGTGAATACCCTGGACCACCAAAAGAATGAACAAATGTGTCCTAGATCAAATCAAGCCCAAACTGTCTCTGGATGCAAAAATGTTGAAACTGAGGCTGTCCTACTTTGCAGACATCAAGAGAAGACAAGGTTCTCTGGAATAGACAATAATGCTGGGAAAGGCATTAGGCAACAGGAAAAGAGGAAGGCCAAATATTAGATGGACCGACTCCCTAAAGTATAGGCACGAGTCTGTAAGAACTGAGCAGGGCTGTTGAGGACAGGGCATTTTGGAGATCGCTCATTCATAGGTAGTAAATTGAAGGCAACTTGACAGCACATAACAGCAACATCTTGGAAATGAGTTGCTGATTAATCAGGTGGTGGTACAGTGGACTCTTGACTTACAGACGGCTTGACTTACAGACTTTTTGAGTTACAGACTTCTCTGGCCGCAAAATTTAGGTTTGACTTGCAGACTGAGATTTGACTTACAGACCAGAAAAAAAACAAAATGGAACAAAAACGGCCTGTTACGGGATTAATCGGTTTTCAATGCACTGTAGGTCAGTGGAGACTTGACCTACAGACTTTTTGACTTGAGAAGCGCCTTCCAATACGGATTAAGTTCTCAAGTCAAGACCCCACTGTAGTAAGGATGGTTTGATTTCTTTTCTTTCTTTTTTTAAATCATGGCTTTCACAAGCAATATGAAGAATTCCTGGCAGAGAAGTGCAGGTGAAATCAGGCAGGAGGAAATTAGAATTAAGTACTGAACTGAGTATTGGGGGCAAGAACGGGTGCAAGAAAGGAAGAAACAGGAGAGTAGAGGTGGTGCCTGGTATTTTGCAAGTACAGATGGGAAACAGGGAAGGAAGAAGGTGCATGGCCTCCACATCTATAGACTAATACAGAAAGTATGGGACATGAGGAGGATGCCTCTTAAGATATCAAACTAAGTGTAATCTAATGGGTATAATGGAGACATCTTGGGGTGTCATTATAAGAATACATCTGTTGAGAGATTATACTATGTTCCAAAGAAACAGGACCAGCAGGAAGAAAGAGAGGAGCCTTAGATATGAAATATTCAGTCCTTGAATCTGCCATTGGACTATCTTGTTGAAACCTAATGTTCCAAACTTTCTGATGTGTGCTGGAGATCTAACTCTGCTGAATATGGAGTGCTCAATAAACTATTGCCTTGTTGACAACTATACATAGTAGAAGGTGAAGGAAAAACACAGTCTAATAAAGTGACGGGGACCCTGGAGAAGTGAATGTGTCAGCTTTGAATGTGCGATGTTGAGGAAAATGGAAAACTACTGAGAATACTGGGATCTGTATCCTGGATTTTTGAAAAGCCAATTTCAAAAAGCTCAGATAAAAGATTGGTAGAATCCCATGGCAAGAAACTGTAAAAGAGAAAAGAGTTCAGTAGAGATGGGAGATTCTGAAATGGTTAAGACAGAGGAGCTAATTTATTCAAAAGAGAACGAGGATCTATGGAACAAGGATCTATCGGAAGAGGGGCATGTTGCCAAAGAAAACAACAACAAATTGGTCCAAATATGAAAGGATCACATCAGAAAGTTTGGAACATTAGGTTTAAAAATTGGGTCATTAGCGTTAATAATTTGAATTTAGTTAATTGTCATAAATGTTGGAAAGGCAGGAATGTGCTTTATTGATTGATCTAGTTAGTTTGATAACTTAATTGTCAGTTTTTAAAGAACAGTGGGATTTACAGAGAATGGCATGTTTGACTGTCATTGTTGTCCCCCCTCCCCGTGGCATATTTTGTTATAAGTTCTTCAAAAGTGTCATTTTTTGCAATTTTTAAGTTGCTTCCTCTAACTTGGCCTTTTCCAGATGGTTTGGAGTACAAATGCCACTGTCTGATTGATGGCTAGGGATCTCCTAGAGTGTAACACAGCTGGAATCAACCAGATTAGGGAAGGCCGTCCTAAAACATGAGATCTCACAACCTGTTCAATTGGATTTTGTCACTGATCTCTTTGTTTCTCATGGGTGGTGAGGATGAGGTGCATACATAAGATCTACCACCATGTCCCCACCCTGATTGGAAGTTGCCAAGTGAAGGTCTGAAGAAGAGACTGTAAGCATGCAAGTACTGTAATTCTGCTGAACTGAACATGCATATAGTCGCTGCTTCAGAATTTCACACTCCTCATGCAAAGTTCTCAATTATTTCTAGGTAACATGGGGACATAGGAGCGGGATTTACATGCATTGCCACATTACCACCATGCTTCAAGCTCTACTAGGATTTAGACTGTAATACCTGAATAGGACTATTATTTCTTACCTTTTGTCACTCATTAGTTGACAGATTGCTAACATATACAGTATTTTATTCATTTGCCCCACAGATGCCTTTGTTCATTCTGACCTTTTAAACTGTTTTCATGCATAATAATTATTGTGATTTATTATGTTTCCCAGGGGGGAAAAACTTTTATCAGCATAACTGAAAAAGGCAGAAGCCAAAACATTTAGCTCAAATACTTCTGTTTGTTAGTCACTCTTATAAGTGTATATACGTACATTTTAGTAATTTGCTGCAGTTTTCAAATAGATCAAGAAAAAGTTTGATTGAAGTGTGTCAGGGTTCCCAGGCCCACACAGCCATTCAGCAATTGTGCCCTGGTTGTCCTGGTGTGGGTGAAGTCCAGGCGGGCCAAATGTGCCGATGGCTGAGGGAAATCTTCCTCCCCTGTACCCCTCCCCAAAACACCCTAGACCACCCTGATTAAGCAGTGCTTCCAGGGACCTATCAAAAATCCACAAGACTAAGCACTTTGAACCTTGTGCCTGCCCTGAAAGATAGGAACACTAATACACCCACAAACACACAGACTCCTGATACAGTAAATGGTCAAAGTAAGGCCTGTTTTCAAGTACCAACAACCTTTTTATTCCTTTCTTTTGTCTCCTTCTTTGAACGGTGCTGAAATGAAGCTGCCAGTTTCTTTTTTTAAAGATCTTCCATATTTGATGTGCTTTCAAGATATCTATCCAAGAAGTGGTATTTCAACATCCTGAACCAAACAATTGTGTGTGTATATATATAGTAAATATATATATTAGTCTAGTTATCTCTTAGGAGGATGCTATGCTCAAATACACACACACACACACACACACACACACACACACACATATTTTGAGCATAGCATTCTCCTAAGAGATAACTAGACTAAGCAAAGCAACTTTTGTTCCCATTTTATACCCAAAGTTCCAGTTTCCAGACTCTTCCAGAAGATTTGCCGATGAGGCACTAAGTTTCCACGAACTCTCACAAAGAAGAGAGTAACTTCTTCCCCCTCCTCTCACTCAGCCCAAACCATTTTCATAATTAACTCAGTACCAAGAAGTGATCTGAAGCTGTCTTTCTCACAAGTTGCAGATGTTACTGCCTTCCAGTACTACTGAGCACTCCCCCAATCTTTTGGTCAGCTCATATTTGACACAAACTACAAAGCCTGATTTTCTAGAAAAGCAACAGTCAATGATCCCTCATTTTCTCAATCTCTTGACAAAGTGCTGTTTAGTTCTCATTATCTGCAGTTCTGATTATTTATGCAGTTTTAGTTTAGCTACTTTGAGGGTGTTTGTTGTTGTTTTTTTACCGGAAAGGCAGAAATAAATTTAATTAATCAATATACACAAACCTCTCTGTTGCTGAACCCGACCAGCTTCCTGGTTTAACCAGCAGCTGAGGGCCATGAAGCATAATCAGAGAAGGCTAGAGTGCATTTGGAGAAGGGACCCAATGGAAATTAATCTAAAAGCCGCCAGGATCACGTCCAACCTTTACCTAGCTAAGGTAAAGGTTGCTAGAAGAGCATTGTTTGCTGACTGGATAAGCGATGCTCACAACTAGCAGGCAGAACTTCTTCATATAATATGCAATCTATCCAGAGTTGGCCACAGTGATAGGCCTCCCTCTAGTATTTCCTTTGACCACAAAATCTAAAGTGGAGGCCGTCTGCTGGGACTTTGATCCCTTTTTACAGACAGTAGATTGAGCTGAACTGTCCAGTGCATTGTCTTATCTTAACTTGCTTTCAACCTATGACATCCAATGAGGTGGACAGGGTGCCTGCATGCTGTCGTGCCACCTCCTCCTCTTTAGACCCTTGTACAGCTTGGCTCATCAAATCAGCCAAGCTGGTAACAACAAAATGGGCCACTGCAATAATTAATGGATCTCTCCAGGAGGGCATGGTTCCCCTACCCTCAAGGAGACATTCATTAGCCCATTGGAAAGAAACCTAATTTTGTGGCGGACAGTATTGGTAATTATAGACCCGTCGCCAATGCTTCTTTCTTGAGTAAAGTGGTTGAGAGGGTGGTGGTCGATCACCTCCAGGCACTCCTGGATGAAACTGATGCCCTTGATCCATTCCAGCTGAACAGGCCGTGGCATGGTATGGAAACAACATTGGTTGCTCTGCAGGATGATCTCCTGAGGGAGGCTGACAGGGGCAAGCATAGGAAAGCAGGAAAAATGGAAAAGAATCACAGTTCAGTAATAACTATTCTTGTACAAGGTCAGTTAGTATCACATAGATCAAAACAGATCCAGCCATTTTGACAGATCTTTCATGACTTATGGAAGAATTAAATCATCTTCCTGCAGCTGCAAAGTAATGTACAAAGCTGGGGTACTGATTTCTAAAAGCTAAATTAATCTTTGCTGCTTGTTTGAATATATCTATCTCCTTTTTTCTTATTTCAGCTAAGTCCTACTCTAAGAAAAACTACAACAAACATTCAGCACAATGCTGATCTCTGAAGAATGATCTGAAGAAGTGAGGGTGTGGGCTGGTAAGTTCCTGGTTCTGTTCATTGCACTGTTGGATTTTTAACACTGCACTGAAAACTGGGGGAGATACTCTGAATGTATGTTCCTGGCCTCAGAATGATATATTCCTTTTATTAATATATAATTTACAGTTATGGGTTTCAAGACTTAACCACTAGACTGAACTTGAATTTCAAAACCAGAACATAACATATTTATTTATTTGTGTAAGTTGGTAATATTTCCAGATACTGTATGTTTATATATAAAATAATTTCTGTGCTTAAGGCTTTTATTTATTTATTTGGCAGTTGGGGTTACATGCAAAGTTTAATTGTGCCTAATTGCTGGCACTGGTAGTTGCCAGAAAGTGACAAATGCAGTCGCCTGTATTTAGTCATGCAGATGTGCCAGGAGGTTGAGAGAAGTTCGAGCCACATTCATGAATTTTCAGAAAGTGTGTGTGCAGAATCTTGTGTATGAATCCTGTCAAGGATCAGCTTTTGTATGGTGAAGATTTGTGTAAATCAGTTGGTCAACAATTGACCCAGAAGGGCTTCCTAAGTGATGCACCACAACGTTCTGAGTCACTGTAAGATTCTAAACTTAAATACTCTGCTCCCAAAGGTGGTGCTCTATATGCAGCCTTCATAGATTTCAAATCTGCTTTTCACCTCATACCAAGGGAACGCCTGTTGTCAAAATTTGAATCCACAAGTATCGATAAACGGCTCCTCCTATTGATGCGGCGACTTCATGAAAATACGCATTTGCGGGTTCTTTGTAACTCCACGGGGATCTTATCCAACCAAGTCCCTGTACTTAATGGAGTGAGACAAGGATGCATACTAGCCCCCACCTTGTTCAACTTCTATATCAATGGCTTAGTTGGGAATTTAAGCAACCCCGATTTTCATCAACCCAAACTTGCCTCTCGCCCAATTGCAATCTTACTCTATGCTGACGATGCTGTTTTATTGTCAACAATGTGCATAGGATTTAGAAGACTCCTGAGATCCTTCTCCTCTTACTGTAATAAAGAACAACTAATAATTAATTACGCTAAAACCAAGATTATGGTTGTGAGTAGAAGGAGAATAAAGCATAAATGGTCTCTAAATGGACACCCTGTAGAGCAAGTAGCTTGCTACAAATACCTTGGCATAGTTTTTCACTCTTCAGGATCCTGGCTTACTCATATAAACCACGCAGCAATGAGTGCCCAGAAAAATACTGGAGCACTAAGAAGATTTTTCCATACTGATGGGGGTAAGCATGTACCATCGGCAATACAAGTTTTTAAGGCCAGGATTATTTCACAAATGCTTTATGGCTCTCAACTATTCGCTTGCACTAATCTACAACCTCTGGAGATTGTCCAGACCAAATTCGTGGGAGCCATTCTTGGAGTTCCACCTTGTACTTCCAATGTGGCTCTTCACTTAGAGGTTGGGCTAATATCCATCAAAGCACAGGCTAAAGTCCTTATGGTGAAATACTGGCTTAAACTGATTTTTGCATTAGAAGGCTTGGCCCCACTGATCCTACTTGATTCCTATCAGTCAGAGTGGAAGAAGCATATAAATGAAGAGTTATCGAAAATTGGCTTTTCCCCCAGTATACTTATAGCAATGGGTCTAAAGGATGCCATCAATGCAGTGAAGTTAAGGGTATGGGACATTGAATTACAGGATCATGTTGGCCAGTTAGGGAAATATAATTTTCTAAAGAAATCTGCTTTTATCACCTCCTCATATTTAGCCAGCACTATGTCACCTAAAGCCATAAGGGCTTTTACGCTAGCTAGGCTCAATGTATTTCCTTCCAAGCTTTTGGAGGGAAAATTTCGAGGTTTGCCTACAGCAGATTCTCTCTGCCCCTGTAACAGTGAGAAAGTTGAATCAGTTGGTCATGTTCTCCTTTTCTGTACTTACTATCGGGATCTTTGTATGGAGCTTTTATCATCTATTATTTGTATATCTCCCGGGAGATCAGAGGAGGATTATGTCCAACTGCTACTCTCTGACAATACCCCTTATATTACAAGACAAGTGGCCAAATTCTGTGCGGCAGCAATGTTTATTTGTAATCAAATGCTTGGGTAGGTGATTTTAGATGGATATGTTTTTAATATAACACTGACTGAGGTTTTATTTATATTAAGGATACATGATGTTATTAATTGGAAAGAAGGGTTGTTTTATAATGTTTTATTGGAATTTTATTACCCTGATTGATCTTACCAAGCTATAATCATATGTATCTATTTTATATTGATTTGGTTTTACTGGTCTTTGACCATAATAAAGTATTCATTCAACATTTAGAGCACTTTCCAGAAGTGTGGGTTTTTGGAAGGCACGGCCTCCAAGCATGCCAGAAGGAGGAAAAGAACAACCCCCCCCCCATGACTCTGAGTTCCCCTCTCTGTTTGCTTTCATTGCACAGAAGGGGTGTTCTGACTCACCCAAGGTTGTATAACTCATATGGCCGGTTTATACTATAAATACATTTAATATAGTAGGAAGTGAATATCTGAAAGTTCTTTCATCTGATAAGAAAACTTTGTATTAACTGTGACAGATAAGTGCTTAGGTTTGACAACCCTAGAGAAAGAGGTGGCCTATCAATGAACAAGTGAAAAATGTGACACCAGCAAGCATGGAATGGGAAATAATGATTCAAGTCTTCCCTTTCCAACTTAAAGAAAGCCTCTTAGGAGTTGAACAGAAATATTACTTAAACTGGAGTTTTCTATAGAAGATTAATCTTCCAAAGGGAGTGGAAATAGTGTTAGTATTGAAAAATAGGTCTTTATGTTAAACGTTTGGGAATTATCATTACATAATATTGGCCAATGGGCATTTTTATTATTCTGCTTTCTTTGGGAGATACACAAATAGACTTTTTCTGATGGAATGTAAAAGAATTATATAAGCATGTCATTTTCAGCTGAAGATGGTTTAACAGTTCCTTTTTCCTCTTAGAGATTCCTGGAAACTGGATAAACTCATTTTGTTTTGAGTATGGGTTTAGGAACGGAGGGAGCCAGGGGTTGTTTGAGAGGAGATGAGAAGAGGGCAGACAGCTAATTGTTGGCCAGCTAAGCAGTCACTTACCCTCAGCCAGCAAATGTATTTCGTCTTACAAAGACAGAAGAGTTTTCTTCTTGCTTTAAAGCTTTAGAATTCAGGGACAGGGAGTAAGAAAATGTATAATTATATGTTGGAAATTAAGATGCAAGATGAAATGGTTAAGGAATGTATGATTAAGTGGGCACAAAATACAGTGGTGCCTCACATAACGTTTTTAATTGGTTCCAAAAAAAACACCTTATGCGAAAAAAACTTTATGCGAAACACCATTTCCCATAGGAATGCATTGGAAACCAGTTAATCCGTTCCAATAGGCACGGATTGGCGTCCTTAAGCGAAAAAACCCATAGGAAACATTGTTAAACGATACAATGTTTCCTCCATTGGAATGTATTGAAGCCGACTCAATACATTTCAATGGCTTTGCGAAGTCAATTTTTGCAAATTTAAGTGTCATAAAAGGGTCAAAATGGTTTTAAATGCTTGGATTAGCTTCTGCACCCTCTAAAACGGATGCAAAAGTTAATTTGGCTTTGATCTGACTTTTCGTTAATTTATGCTGAATTTCCCCCCCCCCCAACTTTTGACAGCTGTCAAAATCTGACAGCTCCATTGTTTCCTATGGGGGAGAAAAAAATTCACAAAAAATTAACGAAAAGTCAGATCAACGCCAAATTAAGTATGCACACATTTTAGAAGGTGCACTAACGATTCCAAGCATTTAAAACTGTTTTTCAACATGGTAAGACACTTTTGTAATTGAAAAAATGAAAATCGTTAAGTGAAGCAGGGGACCTAAAACAAAAAACGTTAAGCGAAGCATGGTCCCAAAATCGCTATGTGAAAATCGCCCATAGGGAAAAACGTTATATGAAGCACAATCTGACTCTGAAAAAATAAACGTTAAGCGAAAAAAACGTTAAACGAAGCAAACGTTATGTGAGGCACCACTGTATAGGGCATAATATTGATATTGATCAATGGCTGAAAATATGGCAAAATAATATAAAGCTTACAAGATCGGTGAACTTTAAAGAGAATATATATAAGATGTTTTATAGATGGCACATGACCCCAGAAAAATTGTCAAAGATGTATACAGATGTATCAAATAAGTGTTGGAAATGTGAATCACAAGTGGGAAGCTATTATCATATGTGGTGGTCATGTGGAGTAGCGAAACAATATTGGAAAAGAGTGCATGTAATGTTGGAACAAATATTGCTCTGTAAAGTGCCATTAACCCCAGAACTGTTTTTATTGAGTATGATACCTGAAAATATAGATAAGTCAAAGAATTATATAGTTATATACATAGTTACGGCAGCTAGAATTTTATATGCTAAAAATTGGAAAAGATCAACGGTACCGAAACTAGAAGATCTTATTGAAAAGATACGGGAAATAGCCGAAATGGACATTTTATCAGAAGTCATGAAGGACTATCCCTTGCAAAAGGCAACAGAAAGATGGGATCTATTTAACAAGTGGACAGAATCAACAGGCAGCTTGTGAACAGTACATATTGAAAGGAGAACTGAATCTAGAAGGCAGAAAAGAGTAAATAGAATAATTTAAAATCTTGATATGGCAATAGGTATAGAATGGATGAAAGTATGTTATTGTCTCCCCTCTTCCTCATCAATCCCAATTCCCCTTTCCTTTCTGTTATCCCTTATAAAAAATAAAAAGTACAAAAAAAAAAAGAATGCAGGGACAGGGAGAAGTGGAGCATTCATAACTTGGACTTTTCTTTATTGCTAGAACTGACAGGTTTTAAGCAGGATTTAGAAGTAAAGAAAAACAAGTGGTTGCAGCCTTACTAATGTATATTTGGGGGCTTCCGCTCATTCAGTTTGGATCATAATTAGAGCTGATGTTTTATTTTTCTGACACCTGACCAGGCAGGTATGTTTTATGTTTCTCTGTTTGGGGGACAGCATTTTATCCAATTTTGAAAACAAGATTGGGGGGAAAAAACTTTCCAAAGCACCGTGCAACTGGGAAGAATACCTTGGCTGTTTCCTTTACATGTATATACATATAAAGGTTTCTCCAGTATTGTATCGTTAGAGAAATAGTTCAGAAGCTGTTTCATACAAATTTACATATTTGAAAGTATACATCCAGTCACTGTGTATGGCAAACTGCCTCAATTCCACACATGAAAACTGTGTGGCATTATCACTTAAGATTTCATCTGGAATATCATGCCTGCCAACGGTTTATTTTTGTTTTTAGGTTGGCAATCACTGATGCACATCTGATACCTTGCAGAATGCAGGTTCTGAGATAGAGAATTACAGCCCACTGTGGCTGTACAGTCCTTAGAACACCACGTGAAGAAGTCAGTTCCTACTTCTTGGTCAATCCCTTGTGTGGTTTCAGTGGAACAGATTGGTGAAGTAGCTTATATTCTAAATGCATAAATCAGGCTTTTGCCATAGCTGCCATATCCTGATTACTTTTAAGCCAATGTCATTGGGTTCTTCAGAAATCGGTGATGGTTCCTTCATTTTGGTGGGAATGAGAGACAGAGGCGATTTAAACAGTTCAACAAACTTTACTTTATTCTCTTCTATTTCTTGGTTAACATTATTAAATGGATCGAAACTACTCAACTCCGGTATCAGTCCATAACTCAACAACTTTGGTTATGTTGTAAACACTCCTTCTCTCACATCGGGGCTGGATCAAAGCATTGTCATCTGCCACATCGGGGTACTCCTCACTGCACACACCATCTCACAGCACGGATGCCTCACCCAATCCCCCTCTGGGGGTGGAATATTGCATGTGGGATCGGGTCAGATCACCTTCCTCCCTCCACCTTGGTTTTGGGGGTAAACTACAACCGTCCATTCCAGGGGCTTGTCAGTCCTTTCTCCACTCTGGGGAGAAGAGGGGTCAGGGAGCAATCCTCTGCCCATCTTGAGGTTAGGGAAGTCCCTCAGCAAGTCACAAACCTTATTAGCTTGTTGTTCTCTCTTATCAGTCTGTACCGCGCAATCTCTCAGGCTCACAATCTTTCTTGCCCCCTTCTACTCTAAATTCCCACTCTTCTCCTCCTCCTTTTATAACCTCCTCCCATAATATCAGATCTTTCTCTTCCCATTTTTCTCCTCCACCAAACATATCTCTATGGCTTTCTTTCTCTTACAGTCAACCTCCTCTATTTTTATGATCTCCCCTTCTACACATTTAGGTGTCTCCTCCTTTCTGTCATCTGCTGAGGACGGCGCACTAGCCATCATCCTTCACATGCCCCCCCACGAGTTCCCCTGTCCGAGGCCTCTGTCTGCACAATAAAAGGTAAGTTGAAATCAGGGGCATATCTGCTTGGTAGCTCTGTCAATATCTCCTTCAACTTCACAAAAACTCAGTGTTCCTGTTTTCCCTGACTATCCTATTTGGCTTTTTCTTCCAAGTTAAATCAGTGAGTGGGGCAGCTATCTCTGCGAAGCTGGGGACAAACTGGTGATAATATCCAGCCAGGCCCAAGAATTGTTGTACTTCCTTCTTAGTTTGAGGAATGATCCAGTTGATTATCTTTTCAACTTTGTCGGATACTGGCTGAATCTTCCCTTGTTCCACTTGGAAGCCTAAAAACTTTACTCCCTTCCATTCTATCTTACACTTTACAGGATTTACTCTCAAACCTGCCTTCCCCAGTACTGTCAACACTCTGCGAAGATGGGTTAGATGTTCCTCCCAACTATTGCTATAGATCAGTATTTCGTCAATATAAGCTCCTGAGAGTTCCCTCACTGGTTCTAACACCCTGTCCATCAATCTTTGAAAGGTAGCTGCTGCATTGTGTAACCCAAACGGCACTCGGGAGAAATGTAACAACCCCTTCAGGGTGACAAAGGCCGTCTTCTCCTTATCTTCTGCTCTCAAGGGGATCTGCCAATACCCTTTCATGAGATTTATAGATGTTAGATACTCCGCCTTTCCTAATCTCTCCAGCAGATCCTCTATCTCAGGCATAGGGTAAGCATCAAACTTGGATACTTCATTCAATCTCCTAAAATCTATACATAACCATACACTCCCATCTACTTTTGGAACCACCACCAGGTAACTTTGCCAAGGACTATGTGACGGCTCTATCACCCCTAGCTCTAGCATCTCTTCAATCTCTCTGTTTATGGTCTCCTTCAGGTGATGTGGCCAATTCCTTCCTCCTGATCTCACCACCATTTTCACAATGATTAGCCCTTGATAGGTTAAAAATCACAGTAGAAGCATTTTAAGTGGAAAAAGAGTGTATTTACTTATTTACTTAAATTATTTATATGCTGCCTTTCTCCCCATAGGGAGAAAGTATCTTCACTTACATTTGCTGTCTATATTTACAATTAGTAGAAAAATAGGAAAAATTGAGCCTCCAGATGTGGGAAAGACCCTTCTCTGTTTCCTGCATGCTCAAAGGTCTGGATAAGAGAGAGACTAACAAATAAAATAAGTTAACAGAAAGAAGGGAGAGGCAAGCCAGAGGTGGGGAAAAAACTATACCAATAGGTTAGTGCAGTGGTTCTTAACCTTTGTTACTCAGATGCTTTTGAACTGCAACTCCCAGAAACCCCAGTCAGCACAGTTGGTGGTGAAGGCTTCTGGGAGTTGCAGTCCAAAACTCCTGAGTAACTCAAGGTTAAGAACCAGTGCGTTAGTGCTTTGTTTTTCAACCTTGGAGAACCCAAGGGTTCTTGGACTGCAGTTCCCAGAAGCCTTCACCACAGCTGTGCTGGCCACAGCTTCTGGAAGTTGCAATGCAAGAACACCTGAGTTACCCAATGTTGGGAACCACTGGATTAGTGGGAAGAGAGAATCCCTTTGGGTTCTAAAAGCCCCCTCTTCCAATGATACCCAGTGTTAAAAATCATGTTACAGTGGTGCTTCGCTAGACGGTTACCCCGCTTGATGACGAAATCACTTTACGATGTTTTTTTTGCGATCGCTATAGCAATCGCAAAACCATAGTTCCAATGGGACTTTTTTGCTTTATGACCACCCGCGCCCGCTTTAGAGCACTTTGGAGGCTTTTCCTGCACTGTCAGGAAAAGCCTCCAAAGTGCTCTAAAGTGGGCATGGGTGGTTTCGGGGCACCCCGCCAGGGCTCTGATGGTGCAGGGGAAGCCATCAGAACCCTGGCGGGGGTGCCTCGAAACCACACGCCCCCGCTTTGGGGGTTCCCCAGGGCTTACCTTGCACCATGGGAGGACTCGCGTGAGTCCCTCTGCGCAGCGCTTGGTATTTGCAGAGGTTTGTCCAAAACCATTTTTAAAGTTCCCGCCTCTTTCTCCAGCCTTTGGGAAGCCTTGGAAGGGAAAATACTCTTTTTCCCCCTTTTCCCTTCCCTTCCATAGGCAGAAAGGGAAGGCCAAATGAAGCCTTCCCACTCTGCCTATGGGCCCCCTGATCAGTTGTTTGGTTAGTGCACAGGCAGAGAGGAAAGACTAGGCTGCAGGAATGGGAATGAATAAAAAACAGGTAAATATTTGTCCCTTCATATTCATTTGGGTCTCCACAATTGATTAATAGAAAGGGATGACTATACAATGAATCAGCGATTTTCTGCAAATATCATAATTCATCCCCCATGTCTATGTATTAACCTTCTTGTGGCTGTTCTGCCTTTGCTTAGGTTAAGGATTCTGGATTCTTTGTACCTTGTCTTATCTTACTGATATCCCCATACCAGTTGTTAAACCTGATTCTCTTCTCTTCTCATGCACTTGTAGCAGTCTGTTAAATCTGTTGCCCCTACTACTACATATTCTTGTAGCATTTGGTTCTTGTGTCTGATTAAACCATTTGTTGTCTAGATGTTGAAATTATCCGTGAAGATCAGCAGCTCATATTTGTTACCATGTGATATCTTTTTTCTTAGGTCTGCAGATGTCAGTGTGTGTTAACTCTAGGAAACGGGTGGGAATCATGCAGCTGTGAAGATGGAACATGAGTAAAGCTGAACATGAGCAAGAATTAGCTCATCCTGTAGCCAGAAGCTGATAGCTCTTAACTGCTGAGCAAGATCCAACATCTTGTCAAGCTTTAAAGCTCTCTCTTTCATGCCTTCTCATATTAAGCAGCTTACACAGCAAAAAATCTGCTACTTAGAATCATTATGTTCATAAAAACGTTACGGAACATTCTTCATACCTTCAGATGCTTGTTAAGCTGGAAGTGCTGAAACTTGGTGCCATCCACAGGCAGACTTATAATTTGTGTAGTTTGGAGATTTTTATTATCCCAACTTGCCTGCTCATCTCTGCTGTGTCTGTCCTTTTCAAAAAAATCTCATTTTTTCCTCACATGTACTTGTTTCCATGATGAATGATAACTGTCATACAATTTAGGGATCTTCGCCTCAGGTTCCATTTTGCTTGTTTGTTTCTGTTTTTTTTTCTTCTTCTTCCCCATTTTGTTCTCTTGCTTGGCCCATATCATGCCTGGGCCCATAATCTGTTGGCTACATGTGAGAGATGGTGCTTGACTTAGCAGCAGAAAATCAATGGACTGAAAAGAAAGAGGACCTTTATTATAGAAGCTTTATTTGAAGACAGAAATATGAGCTTTGGATGAGAGAGGGAAGAAATACAACTAAGAATGGGGAAGATAAAGTTATCCATGGGAATACTAGATTATAGGTTAAGAGAAAATAGTGCAGGCAAGATAGGAGGGGAACTCCCAGGTGCAATTAACTACCTGCCTCATTCACTGTTACCCCCTGTATGCACAGAAAAATAACAATTTTGCATGCAACCTAACACTGGGTTTCAGTGGGAGGAGGACTTTGCAGGCCAACATAATTATGCCTTCCCACTAATCAATTAACTTTCCCCCCCCCCCCGTTAAGTGGAGCAAACATGTAGTGTTCTCCTCCTGACCTCTCTGACCATGCAGTCAGCATGGTAGATTCAGCTTCGTTGAGATTCCAATTTCTTTCTTTTTCCTTTTTTTATACTTCTGAATGTAACTGAAGATCACAAGTGTAAATAAAGAGATTTTTTCTAATTAAGATGCTTTTAGAGTGATCTTTGTATAATAAAATTACTTTAAATGCATCTTAATTAGAAAAAGTATCTTTATTTACACTTGTAATCTCCAGCTACTGTGAAAGGTGGGTGGCTTTGAGACTTCAACTGCTCTTTTACACTTTCTCTGAGCAGTTGTTTGCATTTTAAACTCTGCTAACTATAAAGGAATTATCAATTTTGACAACAAGCCCATAGGATATAGAAGTAGGGATGTGAAGAATGTTGGCACTGCTGAGATTCTAACTGAGATTGGCTGTCTTGACTAGTGAGAGCACTTTGAGGATTCTGTGCCTCTCTCAAGACATTGCCATTCCAGTGTGAGACTGAAATGCCAAATGGTTTTTCCTCACAATGTAATTTCTACAGTTTGCACCAATTATAATTTTGATAAACCTTCTGTGTCTGCTCCAAACTAGTGCTTTTTTCCTTTTGAGAAGCTAAGCACATACTCACAGTAAGGACAACAGGACATGTTAGCTGATCACAGAGACACAAGCAACCCATTCAGTGCAGATGCTTTTACTTATTAATGAAATAAGGCAACACTTCTTGCATTTTCCAGTATTGCTCACTTATAGAAACTTACAAAAGCCATTTGCAAAAATGCACAAACTTTATTAGAGAACACCCCGTACCCAGGGTCACTGTCTTGTGGCTGTTTCCTGCCGAGATTGGATGACATTTCCCTGGCTGAGGGAGCTATCACCGTATGGATCAGAGTTTTGTTTGCTTGAATACTGTCCTTGCCTTGTACACCTGCAGGGGTTAAGTGACAAAGGTTTAAATGCAAAATGGTTTTGAACCCGGTCTTCATTGTAATAACCATAGGTGTTCCCTGATCTTGTGCAAAATAATGGGGTTATTTGGAAACACATGTGGGAATACAGTACATATATGCAGCTGTCACCAAGGTGTTTTGTTTCAGTATTTCAGATCTACTTTGAAAGAGTCTTATCTCAAGGTACAACTACTGTTCAAGAAATCCTCAAAGGAGCATATCTTATGATGTCACAAATAGTCTATTTTTAACAAACCATGGGCTGTGCATGAATTATTTATGCATATGTCAGGCTGTTGGTAGTATTATGTTCTACTTGCAATGCTGAAGCAGCTTGAATGGTACAATTAAAGCAACCTACAGAATTCTGTACATCAAATGATATCTTTTAATTTCTGTTTCAGAAAGTTAATTAGTTTAATCAGGGATGTTTGCAGTTCTACTGTAAGAAGATTTTTAAAAAACAGGAATTTATTCTAGTTCAGTAATAGGCCAGGCTATTCAAGTCTTGTGAAACTGATTTTTCATTCATGTCCATGGTCACAATTATTTCTCTGGTTCACAACAACATCAGCATTAGCAGCAGCAGTAGTGGTAGCAGCAGCAAAAGCAACAAGAAAATCAAAAGGCAGTTTTGAGCTTAACAAATTGATTTCTGTGGAGGCTTTTGTGGATCACAATCTACTTGTTCAGACACATGGCACACAATAGCTGGACCACTTATGTACATAGTACATATGGTATGGGGATGGGAGTGGAACCAAGTGTGGGTCTCATCCTGATACTTCCACCCCACACACACTATTACATACACTGTGTATAGAAATTGGCAGCCAAGAATCTCACAGCAATATGTTGAAGGGTACTTCTAGCAGCATCCTTGGTTCTTACCAAGGCATGATAGTCAATGTGCTTGAAGCTCTTGACAAGCTTTCTGTCACATCCCAAATCTTTGCACATCTCCCAAGGCATCTTGTCAGATCTATGAAGTGTTACCTCTGCACCCCTCTGAAGGGCATCGCCTACCACTAGTACAGTACACATCTTCCCCTCTTCTAGAATCCTTCCATTTACAGAATCTTCCACAGTCACTGATGCTGTCTTGCTATCCTTGTTCCATGAGCTCAAAAACGTTATGAAGAGGGACTGATATCAGTATGGTTGCTGTAAGGGTGAAACATGCTTCCTGATAGTCATCCTTCTCTGCACCCTGTTCCTTCCAGGTGCTTGCCTGAAGCCCTTGATATTGTTTTTTTCTCTTACATATTCCAATCCCAAAGAAAGGAGATGTCAAGGATTGCTGTAATGATAGGACCATCACACTATTTTCTCATGGCAAGCAAAATTATAAAGCATCAAAGACATTTACCATACATGGATCAAGAAATGCAACATGTTCTACCTGGATTCAAAATATGGAAGGCTGGATTAGACTGAGATGAAGGAGGGGTTAAAATTAGTGGAGGAAACATCAGTAATTTAGGATATGCATATGGCACTGTATTACTGGCAGAAAACTGAAGACTTCAAACAGCAGGTGAGGAAAATTGAGGAAGAAATTTCAAAAGCAGGACTACAACTGAACAATAAAAAGATAAAAATCGCAACAGCAAAGAAACTATGGAACTGTTATGTAAACATTAAAAAAACTCATACTGTATTATTAAATATTTTCTGAAACTGACTTCAGTCATTATTCTGAATGAAGACTGGAGTCAAAACTTCAGAAGGAGACTGAAATTTGGTGAGCATCTAAAATGACTAAATTGCGGCTATCATACACGGGACATATCATGAGAAGATGAGGCTTATTGAAAAAGGCAATAGTACAAGGAAGAATAGAAGAAGGCAGTAGTCTGCAAGACCTGAGCAAGGCTGTTAATGAAAGAACTTTGCACAGGTCATTTGATTTTTTTAAAAACTATTTTTATATCATACTGATATCAGCTTTTAAAGGACAATTAGTTCTTAAAATGTTTTAAATCTGTTTTTTAATTTTCATCTACTATAAATTGGTTTGGGAGGCCTGGTTCACAGAAAATGATACACAAATGCTTTTAATAAACAAACAAATGTAAGGCAGAATTTGAAAATATACCAATATAAACATTAGCATGCACCCAATTCAAATTTTCCACATCAAATAGTACCAATTGCCCAAAGCCCACATGAATACGAAGACTTTCACCTACTGGCAGAAAGAAAATAGGAAGAGATGAATTAGCCTTTCTCAGCAGGGAAAGTCCACCTCCTCCTTCTTTTGGAACTCTCCATACTCTCTTTGTTAGATGTCTGTTCTGTGCTGCCTTAAGGGTTCGATATACTATAGTAACCTCTTTTCTTCAGGAACCCTTAGGTTTTCACATAGAGAAGAGTATGCAAGCTCATACCATTCTCTATGTGAAAACCTAAGCAAGCTGCAGAGTTCAGAAAGAAAGCTGCGGAGCTGGATACAGGCCCATGGATTTAAACAGCTAAATGGCAGCACAACCAGGCAGCTAATAATCAATTTCATGGTTTGCCCTGTGGGACTAATATATAAATGCATTTTGAGTGGAAGAAGAATGAGATATCTCAGGCAGCAAAAACACACATAGCAAAAAAACCACATATTGGATGTCTAGGATTTTTTTTAAACTAACTATTCCAGGACAGTTGAAGGGACAAACTCTACTTGATAAGGTTTACTTGTATATACTGTTTGGTTTTTAAACTTTGAGATTAAGATCAGTCATTAATACAGTAGAAAGTCAATCCATACAACATACATAGAAATACTGCTGCAGACCATCTGTGGGGGATTCCATAGGAAGAACAGCACATTTTTCTGGCGTCAAGTGGTGACCCTGACCAGCAAACAAAAGGACCTGCTCTACTACAGGGTTTGCCTCCTTATGGAAGAAGAAGGACTATGTTCTAGCAACCCTCTTGGACCCATGAATTAGCTGGCAGTGTATATTAAGCAGCAGCAGCAAGTGGGGAGGCAATGCCAGCCAACTTTCCATCACATGCAGCAGCGACTAGCACAGAGAGGTCACACAGAGAAGGAAGAAACTAGCAGTGTCCCTAACGTCCTTAAACAATAATGCCAGCAGTTGAATTCTAGAGTCCAAGTCCTTTCCCTCTGCAACAACAGGGCAAGCTTTCTGGGAAACTGTCCTAACAAGCTTGACAGGGGCCTGTCCTCCAGAGACAACACCCCAGAAGAAGGACATGGCAAAGGCAAAGGTAGAGGCGCACCTACATGAGTTTTTTGTAGTCCAGAGCAGACCTTTGGTCTAGATGGGTGGGATAGAAATCCAATAAATAAATAATTAAATAAATAAATAAATAAGTCAAAACAAACCAAATCCCTCGTGCTACTGGGCAGAGAAGGAGTCAGTTTGTGGACGACACTGACTGAAATCTGGTAGTAAATCACAGCTAGAGCAGGCCTATTGAATATGTGGAATTTGGTGATTTACACTCCATCTTTCCTATAGTGAGCGCAAGCCAGCATACAAGGATCTTCTTCTTACTGCTTTATCCCTGATAACAAGCCTGTGTGGTAGGGCAGACTGTGAGAGTGTGTCAGGTCCAAGGCCACTCGGTGAGTTTCATTCTCTTCTAGTCCACCACATTACAATCCTCTTCCCTTCTCTGATTCTCTCCTCTTTCAGCCTCCAATGAGTTGATTCAGCAGCTTGTCTCCCTCACCACCACCTCATACATGTCTCCTCTTTAGGCTGTAAAAATTAAATTTAAAATTATAATAAAGATAAGAGGCTGTGCAGGCAGTAAAGCAATTGCATTCTGTCAGAGCTCTGCCACTCTGCCTGGGAGCTTGGAGGCACAAGAAAGGCTGTTGTTGCTGCCTCCAGCAGCATTAATTTACAGTGTGTCTTAATGTGAGTCAACAGTCACAGCTTGTATGTGAGCAACAAGCCAATATTGAAAGGTTCTGAAATTTTCAGCATGTATACAATATTGAAACAGCGCCGTCTACGTTGGCTTGGGCACGTCGTGAGAATGGCTGATGGTCGGATTCCAAAAGATCTCCTGTATGGAGAATTAGTGAAGGGAAGCCGCCCCCGAGGGAGACCACAGCTGCGTTACAAGGACATCTGCAAGCGGGATCTGAAGGCCTTAGGAATGGACCTCAACAGATGGGAAACCTTGACGTCTGAGTGTTCAGCCTGGAGGCAGGCGGTGCATCATGGCCTCTCCCAATTTGAAGAGACACTTGTACAGCAGACCGAGGCAAAGAGGCAGTCCCGAAACAAACAAAACCAGGGAGCTGGACAGGGGACAGATTGGATTTGTCTCCAGTGTGGAAGGGATTGTCACTCTCGAATTGGCCTTCTCAGCCACACAAGACACTGTTCCAAGACCTCCATACAGAGCATGATACCACAGTCTCTCGAGACTGAAGGATGCCTACACAGATGAAATGTGCCAAGAGAATTGGCTGGAGAATATTTCATGGGTCTGTTCCACAGATAAATGAAAAAAGATGCATCCTCCTGACTGACTCTGTGTGGCCAGGTACAAGGAAGGATGCAAGGTTGGGGAATGCTTGGTCGTAGCATCAGCTCTGAATGCTGCTTTTCAGTGAGAATTGCTTGTGGAGTCCTCCTTTCCTGGAGAGTTATCAGAGGAACTGATTGGTTCTCTGACAGTCAGAATGGTTTCCAGGCAGGATTTTAGGTGTAGTATGGGCAGGAAAAAGGGTGCTCTAACACTGGGATCTAACTGATGAAATAGCGTCACCTACCCACCCCTCATTAATAAGGTGCTTCTACTACAAAGGATGTCCTCCCTAGTCATCAAATCTTGTTCTGTTTAGAAAAGGGGCTCCATATTGTGATAAAAAAGTAGATAGATTATAGAATTTGGCTGAGAGATTATACAGTTCAGTTGTTTAAAACTGCTCTTACACCCACTTGTTCAAGTGAGATGAAATTTTCTATGGGCCAATTTCCTATGGAAACCACATCATATTATGTGAAGCTCCAGCAAGGGGCAGTAAAGTATCAATAACTGACAGAACAATCCTAATACATGTTTGTGTTGTATGGTTCACAACACATTTTAACTTTTATGTTATCAGGCATTGTAATATTGAGGCCTTTTGCAATGAAGTTTTGCATTTTTTCTTTTTTTTAAATACAAGGAATATTCAACATATTCACTTCCATGTGAGAGGCAAAAATATATTATTAAAACCTGCATTCTTGGTGACCAGTTGTGACTGGAAAAAATATGAACAAAATTGATTCTCTTTCATGGTCTGAATTATGTATGCTGAAACCCCGGGAAATAATTATTTTTTATGAAGCACAACAATTTGAAAATAGTTATTTCCATCTAGTTTTGTTTTGTATATATTTTCTTCTTCTCCTATGATAACTGTATCTTTTTTTACAGTCATTCTTTTGTTCAGCTATTTACTGTAATGGGTGGAAGCCTAATGTATTTTATGTAGATTTTGCATAAACATTTGTTGCATTTGTATATGCTTCTTTGAGAAGAATAAACAACTAGTAGAAAGATAGACCCTGTCCAGAAAGACAAATGATGGCATTCTATCACATTTGCAATTCTTTGAGAAACTCTTTTCAAAATTTATAAACATTTTTAACAGCTAAACAACCATGCTTATAAAAACTGAAACAGGTATGATTATTTATTTATTTATTAGATTTCTATCCCGCCATTTTAGACAACGTCTATTAAGCAATTACCTCATTTTGAAATGAAAGATTAGTGTTAAAAGTAATATCTTCATTTATATCAATAAAAGAAATGTAAACTCAGAAAATATACCCGTGTTCTGTCAGCATGAAAATCCTTTTGCAAGGAAGGATTCAACACTATTTTGGTGCATCTGGAAATAAAACTATCAAAAATGGAGTAGCCATCTGTACTGGAAACTATTTTAAAGACATAGTAATCCTATTAAGACTTCTTTCTCTACCTAGAAGCCAGTGATGCTGGATGAATTATCAATTGCAACAGAACAACTGCCTTGGTTAAAATGGTTAATGGGAACTCTAATGGAGCTGCACCTTTGGCTGTGAAATGCCCTCTTCACTAAATCCTCCTATATTATCCGTGTTTCTTCAGTCTTTTCAATTGGGGGGGGCAACACATAACCCACATCCCCTTCTGCTGGTAAGGAAATTGATGGATGCAATCAATTGTGAACTTGTGTGGAAATACTGCAAAGTTCAGTGAACTACTGATGGAAAAGACTGTTAGTTTTGCTTTCCCTTGCAATCAACATTGTACTGTAAATCTCACATTCTTCCTATCCAAAGCATAGGATTTGCAAATTTGGTAATATCTTCAGTAATGAACTGAAATAAAATGTTCACCAAATTTAAATAGTTTCAGCTTCCTCTAGTATGGGGAGGACTCGGTTGTGCCTACTTTGGAATATACTGTATTTAATTGTTTTTTTAAAACCATCTGGTTTATGAATGTAGAATATTATGCTTCTGTATCTATGAATCAGAAGGCCAGGGAATGATCCCATATTGCTGCACAATATTGTGCCCACATTGCCAGCAGGAAAAGGGATATATCTTAGGGATGTAGAACTGGAAGGGACCCTATGGATCATCAAGTCCAATCCTTGTCAAGGAAACACAGTCAAGAAACGAATGCCTAACCTTTGGCTCTGCATCCAGATGCTTAACTCACTGAGATGTCAATCAAGCCCCATAAGCCGACTCCCTTTTTTATCAGTTAACCACTTATCACAGAAACCGAAAGCTATTGTTGAAGCTATTTTTCAACAGTGTGAATGATAGCGAGCACAACAAGGTATTCTATAGACCAGTGTTTCCCAACAAGGTATTCTATAGACCAGTTGCAACCTGTTTTTTAATAGCCAAGTAACCTGCGACATTCCATCGCTACATTTGCAGAAAAAAGCATTTTAATGGGGTAAAGAAAACACATTAAAATAGATTTTTCAGAATATAATTCTACCCTAATATATTAATATTAATATAATAATGCATAATTAGGGAACTGTGGTGGCACTGCGAGCTAAACTGCAGAAGCCTCTGTGCTGCAGGGTCAGAAGACCAGCAGTCATAAGATCGAATCCATGCGACGGAGTGAGCTCCCATCGCTTTGCCCCAGCTCCTCGCCAACCTAGCAGTTTGAAAGCATGTAAATGCAAGTAGATAAATAGGTACCATCTCGGTGGGAAGGCAAAATGGTGTTCCTTAATCACGCTGGCCACATGACAACGGAAATTGTCTTCAGACAAGCGCTGGCTCTACGGCTTGAAAAACGGGATGAGCACCGCCCCCTAGAGTCAAACACAACTGGACTAAAAAAATGTCAAGGGGAACCTTTACCTTTTACCTTAAATCTACCTCTACCACATACAATTAGAGAGGTAAAAAATATTGATGCACTATGAATTTAATTTACTTTTTTGGGGTGTGGAAATGATGCTCTCCTCATGTCTCTGCCCCCAGGCCCCCTCAGTGAATGACCCATGAACACCCCCCCAAAAAATCCTCCTTCGTGGGCCCCACCCTCTGCCCCACTCCCTTCCTAATTCTCCTCCTTCATTTTATTGCCCCTCCTGCTTTCCTTCTACATGGCTTAGGCAGGCCCAAAGACATCTTCCTTCACTGTACCACCATCACTGCACCCAGAAGAACCAGTGACTCAGGCAGAGCAAATGGCATCATTGCTGTGGTGGCAGCAACTTTTCAGTTCTGCCACCATCTTGGGTGCCAGTGCTCCTTGTGTGCACCAAGGGTGGGAGTCAGTTCTCCAAAGGTGGATGCAGAGAAGCAGAGAGCAACAAAGGCTATCTCTTTTGGAGGGAATAGGGATGATGTGCATACATAAAAGGAAAATATATTCAAAGGGGTACAGAAATAACTTAAAACTCTAGCTTGCCTACAATTCTGGTTCAGATTAAAATTATCTGTCTGTGGGCCAAGAGGATTAAAACAGGATTGTGTATACCGTATTTAATATAATATATACAGAAATAATTGCAAAAAAAAACCTGTGGCTACTCCTCAGAAAACACTTCACTATCTCCTTGAGGGTCCCAACCCCCAGGTTTAAAACCCATATTGTAGCAGATCATCCTAACTGCAGCCATTGGTGTTGCCAACATTCAGGCTGTCCTGTGATATATGAAGCTTGGCATTCTTTTCATGCTGAAAAGACAGTTCTAATATTGTACAGCAACATCAGACCATTTCCTGCTTGAATGCAGAAACCCAGAAGCAGTATTTCCCACATAAAATGGAAGGCTTTTTGTTTTTTCAAAGAATTGAATTTCCTGGCTTTCTAAAACAGAAGTTTAAGTATACATACACTATACAAAAATTCCAAAAGGATCTTCCCTAAAGTAGTGCTGGTGGATCCCAGAAGATGAACACATGATCTGCATAGTTCTACAGTCTTATATTTAATTATAATTCAAAATCCTTTGTCCAAACTTCCCCAAATGTGGCACCAAGCAAGACCAGACAGCCTGCTACAATTGTGCTATATTTGGCACTGATTCGAAGCCCAGATTCAAAATTACAATTTTTTTTGTTTAGGCTGCCCCCATTTTTAGAATTGCCCTGTAGTAGAATATTGATTTGTCCTGCCGGCACAATAACATCACTGCAGTCTCATGCAGCTATAATGTATAGAAGATGAGGAACTTCCCTCTCCCACTTTTAAAAAAAAAGAGTTGACATGTTATCCATAGCGTGGCTGAATATACAGGAATTCAAACCCAAATTCTTAAAAATTAAGTACTTAAAGTCCTGGACCAAATGGGCAAAACTTGATAGTTTTGGTTTCATCCACTGAATTTTTTCATTGCTGTTAAATTCCCCATGCCATATAAGAAGAAAAATACAAATTTTGGAAAACTCTTATTTATAAAAATGAATTGAAATTAAATTCTACCTCATCCTTACTTTCTTCCTACTTTCTTGTTCTTTTAAAAATACTTTTTAATACTTTATTAATCCCAAAAAAGAAGAAAAACAGACTTTGATAGGGATTATAAACAGTTCTGGGTTGAATGAAAAAATTCTAATATATCTGGAGATACATTTCTCATCACTTTATCACACTAAAAGATAGTCTTCCCAAAGTTTGCAAGGATGCTAGTAATAACTCATAACTTTTATGGTTAGCCTTTCCACAAAAACAATTGTCCAGACCCTGTTTGGCCATAAACTGATAAAGAGACCATCCAGCATTTTCTGCCTCAGCAAAATCTCCATACATGCCCCAACCAATAAGAAGGAGGTTTTGTTTTGTGCAGTATTGTCTCCTGCAAAAAGAGAGAAAATAATCTTCTTTCTTTGTTTCCATTTGTGCAAAGATACTGGGTATTTGGTTCTGGAATTAGATACCATGGGGCATTCCAATTACATGTGGCATAAAGAATCTCTAACCCCACACCTGCTCCAGCACAGAGCTGACCACTGTGTTTTATATTTAATTAGAAAAGCAGGGCAGTGGTGTCATAAATAAAGCACTTTAAGTGTGTTTCCCTTCACCAGGATAGAAATAGGCTTGAAAGGAGGAGTGGAACAAATGTGGGATCCTGGACTATCCAAAATCTCTTTCCTAGTCCTTACTCTGAATGGATCCCTGTGCTGAACACAGAAGAATTTATTTTTAATTTAATTTCCATGAATCAGTCTGTACACAGCTGACCAAAGTAATTAATAGGATGTTGTTTTCTTGTAGTGTTTTATATTATTGGCCCTCTCTGTTTTTTTTAAATATTACTATATGTATCTTACACAGAGATCAATTCTTCAGTCTTGGACAATACATATTTAGTAAATTTTTTAAATACAGTATACAAATTGAAAAACCAAAGTAAAAAAATCAAATGAATAGACAGTAATACATCTTGACTATTAATCATTCACATTGGTTCATTGATCTTTAAACTGTAAGACCGCATAGAATCTATCTAATCAAGTTCCGGATTTTAGCATGCACTTAATTCAGAAACTGTTTCCTTGTCAAAGGTTTTATTAAAATAAATGTAGCAGCCCTGGCAGCTGAGCATCTGTAAACAGTTTAGCATAGCAATATGATTGTGATAGCACAGAAGGGAGCATGAATATAACTATTGTGACATATCAGCACCAGGCTAAAAACAGGTAAAGATGAAGTTTAAGGACTTGGTCTGCCTGTGCAGTTCAAACAACAGTAGCATAGAAATTTGTCTCCTGTTTGTTTGTTTCTTTCTTTTTAAAAGAAAATTAGAAGTGATGCTACTTATGGAAATGCAGATCAAAGAAGCAAAAGAAAGATTGTTAGAATGTAGTTATGGAATATGTATTCCTCAAATGTTGAGGGAAGAGAAAGGAGTTGCAGTATATAACTCAAGTGTTTTAGCTATAGATATCTTAAAAAATAGGAACAGCCATTGATCATGGCTTCCACTGAACCAATATCTATAATTCACAGATTGTTTAACCCTTGAACTAATAAATCTTTAACAAGAATATCTCCTTGGCGTCCGGATCTCTGCCAAGTGAATGAACAGTTCCTTAAGCTGTCTCTATTCCATTCTGAAAAACACTGACTCTTGAGTTATTTGACCATTGTGTAAAATAGCTTGGATGTTTGATACCAATAAAAAGTAAGCTTACAGCCAAATCTAACACAAATGGCAGCAGCATTTAAAATTGCCACATTTATATGGAAACAAGTCCCACTGGACTCAGTGGAATTTATCTTTCGGAAAATGGGGCCTGTGTTCCTCATCTTGGTCATCACCAGTGTTCATTGTCCTTAATATCTGAGTGTGTTCCTGTAGCATTCATACTGCTTATGAATATTTATATTGATATTTGCATGGACCAATAGGAGTTGTGGAGGCGGAGTTAACTGGGGGAAAGAAAAGGGGAGAGAGCGAAAAAGTAGTAGGTGGTTGAGAGTGAAGGAAGAAGGTCTTTTAGTTGAGAATTAATGACATTGACTGAACTTTTGTCACTTGTAACAATAAACAAGTTCTACTTGGTTCTTAAATGATATGTTGCCCAGACTTCTGTCATTAATAGTGAATAAAGTTGAAGTAATCAACTGATGGCAGTTGAATGACATGTAGCTTGTGCCTTTGTTTGGTGAAACAACCAAGGGACAGGCGGGAACATGATAGTTCCATATGTACCAACTGTGCCATCCTTCATAAGCATAGGCCCATGATAATACTCATGGGCCTATGCTTTGTTGCACATGTTGGAAGTGACTGGGTGCAACTCAGCTTACATTCGAGAAGATCCATGTCTTTGCATATGATACAGTAAAGAGATAAATCTTTGAAGATTCTCAGTCATCCAGGTAAGGTTATCTGGAAGTTGAGTCATGGCAATTGGACTTCTTTCTTATTAGGTTGAAATGTTTCTCTACTCATCCAAGTATCTTCTTCAGTCTGAGAAGAGTTGGTAGGAGACTCCTGATATATTCTCCACCTTGTTTTCACTTCCCCCTGGTCTGAATAGGCTCGTTAGATGGACAAAGGACTTCTACAGCCCTTCACCCATTGTCATGGGTCATTAACAGTAGTTAATAGTGGTCTTTCTGGTGGGTGTAATCCTGATCTTTCTAGGGATGGATGAAAGGGCAGCATGATAAATAGGAGACAGATGCATCCCCAGAAAGATCAGGACCACATGGTGGAGCAGTAGGAAAAGAAGACCTGAGACAGATGATTTAATGAAGGAAGCCACAACTTTGACAATATTGTTGGGAATGGCAGTAGGAAGAGAAAGCACCCTAATATAAGATCTTGTTGGTTTACAAGATCTGAGCAGGGCAGTTAACATTAGGACATTTTGGAGATCATTAACTCATATGTTCACCACACATCAGAAGTGGCTTCATGGCACATAGCATATAGTATTCTGGCAGGATCAAAAGGTCAGGTTACCCCAAAGTTCACGGAAGCTACAAAAATGTATGTAATTTGCATTGTTCAGTGGTGTTGGTATGTTCCATGAAGTTCATAACAATAACTGTTTTTTCACTATTGAAAGCCCCCCCCCTTTTTTTTGCTTCACTATTTCACACACAGAGAGAGAAGGAGAGAGACCGGAAGCATAACCCCCCCAGCCCAAAATCTCGCTGTAAAAAAACCCAGAATAGTTTTTAAAAAGCAGAAAACAGCATCTTACCTTACAAGGCAGCCCAAAGCCTCCCTACAAACACACACACACACTCACTCAGAAGTGAGGCAGTCCCAAGCCTCCTCCGACGCACACTCTCTAACTGTTGGGGCAAAAGAGCTACAAAGAAGCAGCCTCATTGCCACCTACAGTTAGAAATTTGAATATCCTGCCTTTTCCCCCTGCCTTTTTCTGTTCATAAGTGGAAGCTCCAGTCACAAGTAGATTGGTTATACAATCTTTTACCACTTCATCTTCCATCTTAATTTCTAATAACACTTCATACATTATCAATTTGTCATCTGTTTCTAATACCAGGGGTATTTTTTCTCTACATAAAAACCCTCCTTTTTATCTTTTAAATATCTAGATTCCAGTATGTCCTGTGACTCTTGAGTGCATGGGAATGACATGTCTCCTGTCGAATTTCTTGGGTGCAGAGAACAGGGAACCACTCCCTTTCCTCCACCAGTCCCAATCCACTGGTGTATTTAGCAAACATTGCGTCAACGTTTAATATTAAGTTTGGTCTATTCCTCTTTATTTTTTGCTCCATTTGTGTTAACTATAAGGTGAGAAAACTATCTCTGGATCTGAATGGTGTTATAATCCATTATTCTGTTTCACCCTCCAAAACACTGTAGAAACAAAACAGTCTGTTTTGAACATGGCTGAAAGAATAGAGAAATAGCCCTTGTAATTGCCAGGGGGAGATCACAGGCACAAGCTTTCTGCAGGGTCTTGTCCCTGTGTTTTTTACTCCACATGATCAAATGACCTGGGGCCACAGAAGATGAACACTCTCTCCACCACATCTCAATCTGTCCCCTTCTTTATAACAAAGAGGCAAGAACAGCTCAAGTCCGCACCAGCACTCTGCTTGTCTGACCTAGTTTGGGTAATTTTCTTAATCCTATCACTACACTTAAATAACAAGCTTACGGTTGCAGTACTTGCTCAGCTGTTTCTATTTGGCCGATGATGATTCACATGAGATTAAGTTCTGTATTTAATCAAATACTCTGAGAACAACTTCTGGTTTGGTTCATCCAGACTAGGCAGCGATTCCTAGAAATTTTGTTACATTATTTCAGATATTTAATGAGTCCCATTTCAAAAGATTAGTTAATGTGGTCTGAACAATGGCCAAGAAACTTTGGGACTCTAATATGTAATTTTTTGAACTACCTACAAGGTCTTAGTGCACAACCTGAGGAAGATGAATTATCACCAAAGCTAGCTGTCTGCTGTTCGCTTGATTTTTTTTTTTTAGTGGTCTAATAAAGGCATCACCTACTCTTGCATTTGTATTGTTTTGGGGGCCACATGGCCTTTTTCTGATTTTTTTTCAAAAAAATTGTGTATCCCACAAAACTTTCATGATAATCCTACTAATAATCCATAATCTCAGGCCTCCTGTCACAATCCCTGCGCTATCATCCAAAGCCATGTACAGAACACTTATATTTGCCACACACAGAGCACGGGCAAGTCAGGCTTATTGCCCTCCAGAATCTCTGTATGGATCAATTAGTCAAACTTCAAAACTACGCCTATGGGAGCATGGTTTATTTTATTTTATCTCACTATGTTTATGTACTGTTCCATTAGTGCCAGCACTACTCTGAGCAATTTGTAATTTAAAATTTAAAATCCCTCATACTCCATCAGACGATAGTAGAAAACACTAAAAGAATAATAATAGAATTATAACTTGCAGGTGGGAATCAACCTAATAAAAGACGCAAAGTGCAGAAACGGCTTGAGAAACTCTAATTACCTTACCTCTTAGTTACCTCCTAGATCAGTGGTTCCCAAACATTTTCCACTTGTGGCTCCTTTGACTTACTGGCTGGTGCAGTTCCCCAATATGATACTTTGGGTGGAGGAAGGAGAAGAGGGGAAATCCAGCCGGTAAAAAAGTACTACTCAGGCTGGGCTTCCTTTTCTCTTCTCCCCCCCCCCAAGTATCATATTGGGGAACTGCACCCATTGGCCAGTAAGGGACCCAATGGAGGAGAAGGAAGGGGGGGAGGAAGGCAAGGAGCAAGGAAAAGGGAGAGGGGGAGGGGCAGCAGGAGAATGGGTGGAAGTGAAAGGAGATGGTTTGCACCACTAGGAAAGGTGGATGGGAGGCTACTGTAGCAGGATGTGGCCAGCAAGAGATGAGCTTCAGAAAGGAAGGAAAGAAAAGGATCAAAATGGAGATCTGACCGAGTGGGGGGAAGGAGAGGAAGAAAGAGAAAGAGTGGTATAGGAAGAGAAAGGGAAATGTCAGGGAAATAATGAAAGGTAGGAAGGAGGCAAATGACCTGGCTGGGAGGGATGTGTGGTGGTGATAGCAGCTGCCTGGATTGCAGAAAAGGCAGGAAGAAAAGAAAGTGAGGGAAGGGAAGAAAGTGAGAGGAAGAGTGGGAGGGAAGGTTGCACAGTATCATGAGTTCTGCCGAAGAAGATCTGGAATCTGAGGGGTTAATTACAGCTGAGGAGAATGCTGGGCAATCAGACTCGCAGGCAGCTGAATCACCACCAGATTCTCCTCCCCCAGTAGCCAGAGTAAGGGACAAGCTTCAGCAAGGACTCATGACATGGAGATCTGAAGCCCGCATGAATGCTTCCCATAGGAACATCAGGTCGACCAGCTCTGAGTATTAGCAGGATGTGGCGTTTATCTGGCTGTTGTTGCTATAAAATCTGCACCCAGACACTTGCAAGCTTGTGGAAGCAACAAGTCAAACACTTTGGCTCGCATCCATGATCCTGCTTATCCTGGACCTTGTTCTCTGGACCCCTGGCTTTGGACTCTGACTGCTGACTATGGTTTGTGTTTCAGCTTTGGCGTTTTGATATCTGCTTTGCATCTTCTGGATTTCTGATATTGGACTAGTTTATTGAACTGTTGCCTGTTGAAACCCCCTGGGAACGTGATACACAGAAGGACAGGCAGAGAGGCGGCTACAAGAATAGGTTGGTGGTGGGGAGAAGGATGGTTGGAGGGAGCCCTTGCGAAGTGAACTCAGCCATTCTGCCCCTGTCTCACCCTCTAATGCTCTCCAAGAGCAGCATGGCTGAGTTGGGTTTCCTCCACTCTGCCTCAAGTCCAGCAGTGGTGGAGGGCCTGGCAGTGTGGGAACCAGCCATGGCAGCAGAAGTGCGGGAGGCGACAGCAGCTTAACAGCACAGGCAGCAGAGAGAACAGAGTGCTGGAATTGTGGACAGAGAGTGGAGCCATCTTGCCAGCACCCTGCCTTCCCAGCAGCCCCCAGAAGGGTTTGGGAAGAGGGGAAAGGGAGAGGATGGCAAGTGGGAGTGGAGGGAGAGAGAGGACAAGAAAAAAGCCAAGGGGAGAGGTGATGGATGCCAACAAGGTCTGCCCCTCCCCCTAAACCACTTCTATATTTCTGTGGCGCACCAGCAGAGGCTTGATGTGGTGCACAGTTAGGGATCCACTATCCTAGATGATAAAGTCAATAAGCAATAATCTAACCTATGGCCTAAAACACGCCATCTTCAGGCTGAAACTGAGAGATATATGAGATCCAAAAGCAAGTTATTTGCATTAGACACTATCCAAAAATAAGTATGAAGCAAAGTATAAGCGGTACAAGTAGGGCCTGCCATTAATTTTTAAAAATCATTGACTAGCATCAATGGACTATATGTACATAACCAAGCTGAAAGAGCAGATTTCAGCAGTTGGCTAAATATTACAGATTGCTTGCATTTTTTTTCTCTATATTTCCCCATCACCATTTCTAGAAATGAAACTTCAATACAGGGAATAGCAAGTTATTCCTGATAAAACAGTTGATTTTAGTAAGCAGGATACTTCTGGATAAACAATTAAGAAACAAATATCTTATAGAAGTTGGAACAAGCAACTTTATACAGAAAGTACAAAAATTGCAAAGTAGCAAATATTATGGCAAGAAATTTAAAAAATATAGAAGCAAGACCAGGTCATTCTCCTCCCCATACTAATTTCAGCAATTGGGGTAGTTCCAAAAATATTTGTTTACCAATTTAAAACAATTGCCCATATAAATCAAACAAACAAACATAGCTGCTAACTTGCTTCCTGAAGTCCAAAATTCAGTGATTTTACAAACATGTCATCTCACCTGCAAATTTTTAGGTCTTGATTTTTAGGCTTCATCCTTTGGTCTACCCACAAGCACCAGCAATGCTGAGAAATCAAAAGTATAATAATAATAACAGTAGTAGTAGAAGTTTTTCTGGGTTAATATAAAACCCTGAAATTTAACTAGTAAATTCTGAGCCATTTCACTACCTTTGTAAAAGACTGAGGGACGTAAGCTTAAAAATAGGTTCGGTGGGTAAGATTTTCAAAATAGCTACTTAGCCTGTAACTGGAAAATATGATTTTCAGTGGAAAATATGATTTTCAATATATTCTTTGCTTTGTACCAGCTGCTGATCTACACTTGTTGATAATTCTTTTTGCTACTCCACTGAAAAAGAGGGTCAAACAGTCTGGAACCTTAGAGATCAGGCAACTGGAAAGGGAAGAGTGAGGAAACTCTGTTGGCATGTAAAAAGACAATCTTCCCTCTCTCTGTTCTCTCTTCAGGAACAGCAGTGTTCAGACAATGACATTTTCCACAACTCTGGGATATGCTTGTCTTACTACAGAGTAATGTGGCACTCTGGTGTTAAGGTTTTGATGTTACAGTATTATTTCCTATAATCAGTTTCACTAAGACTTTAAAATTATGTGTCCAATGAGATCATGACAAATCTCCCCAGTAGTCTTCCACCACCGTTCAGAAACAGGAAGGCCTTCAGTTATTAGTGACTTTATCTTTCTTGCTCCTGTTTGTATAGTTTTGTTTGTTTCTTATTTTCAGTAAGGATATTTTAGTGTTGTATTGAAGTTATAGTTCTCTTTTTTTCTTTTACTCACGCACAGACATCCTGCCTCACAAGTATAAATACACATGCAAGCACACATATCAGAAGAAATACTATGTATGTAGATGTGTGTGTTCTATTTTGTTGGTAATAATAGCTGCACTGAACTGTTTGGAAGAACAGGATATAAATATTCTAAAAACGCACACACATACATATGCTACTTGCTACTTCTGCGTCAGAACTTATGAGATTACTTACAGCACTGAAAGTTGAGACGGTGAAAAAGGTTAATGCTGTGAAAGGAGAAATGCCAGGGTTGAGCAATAGATTGAAAGAGAAATTTTTAAAAGGAAATTACAGTTAAAGATCATCTACCTAAAGGCGAAGAGAGAAGGGCAAGAAAACTGATGAGAAACTATGGCTCATCAACAAGCCAACATTTTAAACTTAAGAGCAGCATTTGCAGAGGTGATGTCCAGAGTAGTGGAGGTAAAAAACCCCCACACCTAACTATGAAAGAATATTCATGACAGCGGAAATTCCGAAAGAGAAAGAAAGATCGTCTATCCATGGCGGAAGGGATAGAAATAAGGATGAGGATATAGGTCAATGCTGGGAGAAAAGAGAGTGGGATTGAACACAAACATCCAGATGGCCAAAGATGATCAAGTTTGGGGATCAAGTGCTGATGCATTTTGGGTACAGATTAAATCTAGTGGAGAAAAAGCAGTGAGTCAGAAATGGATGGGGAGAGACTTTTCATAAGTATAGAGTGAAATAACAGTACTGGAAAGGCAGTGGTAGTCGCTTTACTTCACACAGTTATAAAGGCTCACAAAAATAGGAGATGAAAGTAAAATGCTTAAGAAGGCATCTTACCTATTTCTATGGCTTGCCATATTCATACAGAGTCATGGCAAGTGTACTTTCACACTCCACCATAAATTAAAGAGTAAGAAGAGCCCCAGCATCCTTCCCATCTGCAGAGATGGAGGCCATGGATTTTCCCAGTTCTGCAGTCTGTCCCACACCCTTGCTCCTTGCCCCAGGGTTGGGAAGTGTGCTGGACTGTTTTGGTTGATACACATTGTCAAGCTGAGAAGAACCCTGGAAAGCCCTCTGCACTCTTGTCTTGCTCCAGAAGTACTGTCTGTATTGAACTTGAGCTGGATTTTAACTGTCTTCTAAAAGATCTACAGTTTGGTTGGAAAATGGGTTATATATGAATAATGAAGTATTATTTCTGTTCAAGGAAGAAATCTTGATAACAGCGTGAAACAGTGACACCACTGAAAAAAACTGAAAAAATCACTGGCATGCAAAAGCTACAGTGACTAGTATGAACTGATAATCTTCCTTTAGTCACTACTGGCTTGTTGGCATTTACCATTGTCCTGATGAAACAGCTTAATTGTAACAATTAAAGACCAGATTTGGAATGTTACCTTTCTCCCTTTTTTTCAGAGATGAATATATTAAATCTCTTCAAGTTAGTATCTTTTATCCCAGTTTCCAAAATGAAAATCCTAGTTGTAAAAGGGACTTAAAAATAGGTGTTTCTAAGAAACTTACTGACAGGTTAAATATAGTGTTTCAAGGAAACCATTCTAAAAGCTGACTATTAAAAACTATCTTTTACTTAAATATGGTTATTGTATTTCCTTTGTGAACAAAACTGAGTTTTGTACCAGAGCTACATTCTATTCATGCTGTTTGAATAGTATCATATAGAGAATAATGCAAGAAAGTAGGAAGCAAGTCACAAGACACCATTGTTAGGATAAACTGGAACCACAACTTTAACTGTCACTAACAATATTTGTAATGGGGCTTCCTGAAATGCAGGATTAGGCTGAGAGAAAGGTGTCGCCAGTAGTTCCTCTTCTAAACCACAAGGAGCATATTAATCATGGCTCAGAGATGGGCCTTACAACTAAAGCCTGCCATTAACCAGCCATATCTCAAATTAGAAAGCTCAGGAAACTTTTCAGGATACGCAATCCAACAGCTTCAAGGCGTGTGCTTTCAGCCATTTCCCCCATTTAGTTTCTCCTCCCCTTAATCTGGAACCTGGACCCATTTCCTCTACAGAGGTGCCTCTGGGTGCTCATAGCTTATGCTTGCCTCTGTGGCAATCGTCTGCCATAAACGGTAGGCAGACCTGCTGTTTAATCCCTTTGCTTCCTGAGGCCATGCTTCAGATCAGCTAAAACTATATTGTCCTGCCTGAGAGTTGGATGCCCTTTCTTCTGTTAAGTGCAGGCCAGTCAAACCAATGTCTAGAGGTGTATTAATTGCCTCAACCTCTGATGTTTTGAAGGCACTGAATGTTGGCTTCCTTCTGACAACCCTAGTGGAGCAGAACCACAGATCAAACCAGAGCATTGTCATTTGATCTCTCTCAGTTACAGTCTAAGTTCTGGGATCAAGATCTTGATCTTTAGAGTACCCAAACCATTCCCACCCACATATGTCAGTAACACATGCTGTTTTAGACCTGAATGTTTATCAGAGAAGGTGGGGGAAAGGCCATGTCTCAAGTATCAACTGCAAAAAATGATAATCTGTACCAGATTTGAGCAAACACACTAGAAACCATTTGCCATTATTGTTTTGTACTTTGAGATAAGGAGGTTGTAAACAGATGATTTCAAGAAGTTTTAAAATTGTGCTATGGTTTATCGAAGACTCTCCATCTCCATACATAATAAGGAGAAAGAAGAAGGCACCCATTGTTTCTCACACTGAATGCTGTTCTTCAGTTCACTTATTTCTGTATACACTGAATTCTGTTCTTCAGTTCAATATGCAGTCTATCAGTCTTTGGTGAGATGGTTTGAAGGACATCATTTCCTGGTTTCTGAATAGAAATAGCTTTAACATTGAGGAATTAAAGGCAAAAATATTGGCTGATGGAGTCACAACAATTTCTTCATTAGGTTGTAGCACTGAGAGAGAGTGATCAAATTCCATAAGCTTCTCCTGATTTGCTCTGTTTAGATTTCCCAGGAACTCTGGTGTAATGGGGTGAACTGAACGCCCATTCTGCTGGTAATAAAATAAACAGCTTAAGCTATATTCACAAATTAGCAACATGACATACCAAATGCAATTACCTTTTAAAAATCAATCACACTAAAATACTTTGTAAAAGTAAATGTACATTCACCCAACTTTATCAATTCAAGCCACTAAGTGGAAGTACAGTATTCTCCTTGCACCTTGAAACAAGCATTTCTCAACATAGTTTGCATATTTAAGTTTAGAATCTTACAGTGACTCAGAACGTTGTGGTGCATCACTTAGGAAGCCCTTTTGGGTAGACAAACAATAAATAATTACTTTTAATGTTGTTGTTGTTTAGTCGTTGAGTCGTGTCTGACTCTTTCTTACTCCATGGACCAGAGCATGCCAGGCCCTCCTTCCACTGCCTCCCAGAGTTTGGTCAAAATTACCTTTAATAGATAAATAATATTAAATAATATCTCCAGTTTTCATCACTGTTTTACTTTATTTATTGATGGATCCATAACACTGGTCTGCATGCTTAAATCAAAGGACTATCTTGTTAACATAGAAGCCAAATAGCTGCATGTGGACAGTCTCATAGCAAAACATCCTGTTCATATATAGCAGGCCAATCAGCAGCCTATGGGGAGCCTGACACAAAGCATAAGTGCAACTGCACTCTCCGTTTCATGCTTCCTACAGCTTGATATGCAGAAGCATACTGTATCTGGTACTGGAGGTGATATGTAACTATCTTGGCTAGAAGCCATTGTACAATAGGCTCAAGAGTGCAGTGATGTTATTGTACAACAGAGCAAATTACCAGTCTACAAGGCAATTCCAAAAATGAGGAGAGGCCAAACAAAAAATTATAACTTTGAAACTGGACTTCAGATGAGCGTTATTGTCTGCTCTTGCTCTGTGCCAAATATGGGGAAGTTTGGGCAAAGGGTTTTATAAAACTGTTTCTCCTATGCAAAAATAAGTGAACTTAAACAGGACGAACAAATTTAAAAGACCAATCTTCCTTATTTTGAAAGAGAATTATTGGTCCCACTTGCTTTTTTTTAATTCAGAAGGAATCCAGGTTGTAGGGGCTAAAATATTGATCCTCAAAAAAAGCTTTTCAAAAGGGTAAAATAGTAACTTTGTTATAAACTGAGCATGTGTGGAATAGGCTAAGGAGCAAAAGCGTTCCAAAGCAGATACATTGTTGTAGCTCTATGGGCAGGGTATGGAGTTGTTTGAAGGGCAATGAAAGTTCACAGAAGATACAGTGGACCCTCGACTTACAGACGGCTCCACTTACAGACTTTTCGAGTTAGCGACTTCGCTGGCCGCAAAATTTAGGTTTGATTTGCAGCCGGAGAATCGACCTACAGACCGGGAAAAAAACCCCCAAAATGGAACAAAAACAGCCAGTTACGGATTAATCAGTTTTCAATGCATTGTAGGTCAATGGAGCCTCGACCTACAGACTTTTCGACCTGCAGCCACCATTCCAATATGGATTAATTCCGTAAGTTGAGGGTCCACTGTATGTTCATCTTCTGGGATCCTCTAGCACCAGGTTATTCTCCTGTTGCCACTTGTGTGTAGTGTATGTATACTTAAACTTCTACAGTGGTGCCTCGCAGAACGGTCGCTCCATAGAGCGATGAATCCGCGCAACGGTGCTGTTTTTGCGATCGCAAAAGCGATTGCAAAACGGCACCTAGATAGGGCAGGAATCACAGAGCGAAGGGCGGTAAGTGGTTCACTTACCAACCTTCGCTTTGCGACCCGCCGATCAGCTGTTCTGCGGCTTAAAAATGGCCGCCGGAACAGCCGAAAGGGCCAGGCGCAGCGTTTTCGCGCCCTTGGTAAGCAAGGGGAGGGTGCCAAAATGCTGCCGGAACAGCAAAAATGGCTGTGCGCAGCGTTTTCGCGCCCTCCCCTCGCTTACCAAGGGCGCGAAAACGCTGCACCCGGCCCTTTTGGCTGTTCCGGCGGCCATTTTGGACCCGCCGGACAGCTGATCGCAGCGTTTTCGCGCCCTCGTTCAGCGAGGGGAGGGCGCGAAAATGGCTGCCAGCATTGTTGAACGGTGAGTAATCAGCCCAATTGGAACGCATTAAACACTGTTTAATGCATTCCAATTGGTTTTCTTGCCCCGTTCAACGATGCTTTCACACAGCGAGGCACCACTGTATTTTAAAAAGCCGGGAAATTAAATTCTTCCAAAAACCTCCAGTTTATGAATGTGGGATATTGTGTTTCTGTATCCATGATTCAAAACTCGAGGAAATGGCCTAATATTCACATGACAAAAATAGCCCTGACAATCATTTTGTGTTTGAGTGAGAAGTGGTTAATAGATGCAAAAAGGAATGAGCTTTTGGGATTTTTCCTTGCTTGATGTCACTTTGTGAATGGTAGTGAACAGAAGAAGGTATCCTGTGAATCTTCTTGACTTGTTGGCTTTGCGTTGTCAACGTTGAGGCTGCCCCTTTGCTGTGTAAAGCTTAGTATCCTTTTTCCTTCTGGTAAAACAAACATGATATTGTGCAGAAATATTGGGCCATTTCCTGGTGGTTTGAATCATGGATACAGAAGAACAATGTCCCACATTCATAAACTGGACATTTTTGAAGCTTTACAAATGCCTTGTGAAGCTATCAGGCCTGGCAACAATTGCTGCATCTTGTGGTCATGAATTCCATAATTTAAATATTCACTGTGTAAAGAAGTAATTCCTTTATCTCTCCAGAATCTCTAACTGAAGATCACATTGCAAATATCTGCTGGCTGCTGGAACACACCAAAGAATTTAATAAAACCAGTCTAGCTTTATAGGCCACAGCAAAGCCTTTGACTGTGTGATTCAGAAAAAAACCAGAGATATGCATGAACTGCATGTTGGCGATTCAGCCCAGTTTGACACAGCCCCCCATTCAGCACCATGGACTTCCCTGCCCCGCCTCCTCATCTGAGTGGCCAGTTTCCCAGAGAGGGTGGAGGAGGGAAGCATGCTGCTGTTGATGAGTGAGCAATTGCCTGGAGAAGGTGGGGAGGGAGGAGCGTGCCACACCAGATGAGACTGGAACACCGCAGCACAGTTCATGCTCATCTCTAATGAGGACCTATGGGTTGTTCCAAAAGAAATGAGTGTGCCTCAGCACTTGATTGTCCTGATACATCACCTGTATTTTGCATAGGAAGCTAGGACAGAATATGGAGTGACAGAATTTTTTCCTATACAGTGGGGTCTCTACTTAAGAACGTCTCTACTTAAGAACAATCCAACTTAAGAACAGCTCCATTTGCTAAATTTTGCTTCTACTTGAGAACAGAAATCCAAGATAAGAACAGGAAAAAAACCTTTCCTGCTCTTTTTTTAACCTTAGGTCATCTTAGGTTAAAAAAAATTCTCCCCCTAGTGGTAGAGTACGTATTAACCAGCTTTGCATTAGTTCCTATGGGAACTAATGCTTCAATGTACGAACGCACCTCTACATAACAAAAAAACAGCCAGAACGGATTAATTGGTTTTCAGTCCATTCCTATGGGAAATTTTGCTTCAACTTAAGAACGTTTCAACTTAAGAACACCATTCCAAAACGGATTAAGTTCTTAAGTAGAGGTTCCACTGTAGTTTCTATGGACGGAAAAGAGCAGATACGGATTAAATGGTTTTCAGTGCATTCCTATGGGAAATGCAGATTCAACATAAGAACTTTTCAACTTGAGAACCACCTTCCAATACGGATTAAGTTCTTAAGTAGAGACCCCACTTGTAGACAAGGGTGCATTTATCCCCTTATCTGTTCAGTCTGTATGCAGAATATAAAATATGGAAAGCCAAACTAGATTCAGATGAAGGAGTGAAAATTGTTGGAAGAAACATAAATAATATAAGATATGCAGATGAAACCATTTTACTGAGAAAAAGCAGCAATGACTTGAAATGTCTTAATGAATGTGAAAGAAGCAAATGTCAAAGCAGGACTGCATTTGAACATCATGACAACCAAAATCATGACTACAGGAGAAAAATACACAACTTTAATGTCAACGATGAAGAAACTGAAAGTGTTAATGATTTTGTATCTTGGATCAGGTGGGGACATGGTGGTGCTGCGGGTTAAACCGCAAAGCCTCTGGGCTGCAAGGTTGAATGATCAGCAGTTTCCATGCAACGGAGGGAGCTTCCATCGCTTGTCCCAACTCCTGCCAACCTAGCAGTTTCAAAGCATGTAAAAATGTGAGTAGATAAATAGGAACCACCACGGTGGGAAGGTAATAACATTCCCTGTCTAGTCACGGTGGCCACGTGACCACAGAAACTGTCTACAGACAAACACTGGCTCTATGGCTTGGAAACAGCGATGAGTACTGCCCCCTAGAGTCGGACACGATTGGACAATTTGTTAATGGGAACCTTTATCTATCTTGGATCAATCATCAGTCCAAAGGGAGATTGCGCCAAGAAATCAGAACAAGACTGAGACTTGGATTGCCAGCAATGAATTAGAAAATATCACCAAATGTAAAGATGAATCAATGAAGATCAAGATCATCCATACTTTCCTATTCCAAATCACCATGTATGGACTTAAAAGTTGAACAGTAAAGAAATCTGACAGAAAAAAAATGGATTTGTTTGAAATATGGCTGGAGATGAGCTTTATGAATACCCTGGACTGCCAGAAAGATGAAGAAGTGGCTCCTAAATCAAGCTTGAACTATCTCTGTAGGCACAAATGATGAGACTGGGGCTGTCCTAATTTGGGCACATCATAAGAAGGCAAGATTTTCTGTAAAATTAAGTAATGCTGGAAAGGGGTGGAAGGCAGCAGGAAAAAAGACCAAATACAAGATGGATTGACTCTCTAAAGATCTTCATGCTTGAGTTTGTAAAAGCTGAGCATGGTTGTTAAGGACAGGACATTTTGGAAATTGCTCATTTATAGGGTCTTCGTAAGTCAGAAGTGACTTGACAGCAAATAACAACAAAATGTTCTCAACAATTATGATGCCTTTTCTTTTCAAAAGAATGAGAGTGTATGACCCACTCCTATTTAAAACTGGGTATCTCCTGCCGATGCCTTAACAGACAAGGTCTGGAACCAGGAATAAAGTTGTATAAAGTCACAAAATGTGGTTATTGACATGTTCCTATCCTTGGAATTCTAGGCCTAAATCCAGATGGGGCAGGATGGAGTAGCTAAACCAAAAACATGCTGACTGCCTGTTAAAGATGTAAAAAAGCTAAGCTCAAGTGTTGCTGAATTTCTCTAGACACATGAAGTATTAAATGTGGTACTTTCTTCATTGTAGAAGCTGAATTACAGAATCAAGTTTTCTTATTTAGAATCTGTAAAAGCTAAATAAAAGGTTTCAGAATCAAAGGGTTGATTTTATATGAGTCCGCAGTAAAAGGTGTAAAATGCTCTGTCAGAACATACCAATTTACTCTAAGATTGCAATGTACCCCATATACCATTACAGAATTAATTGTGGCATAAATCCAGCTGTTCACTCCATCTGGGGTAGACTCATTCAGTCAGTAGGAACTTAGTAAATGAGCACTTATGTATATTCAACTGATTCAGTGGTTTTACTCTACTGAGGACTAACAATTGGATTTAGGTCTATGTTTACCAGAGAGAGGTTCATCGAACAGCTCTACCTGAGGTTCATCACAAGCAGCTTTGATGAAAGAAAAGGCAAGAAAGAAGGTGTTTGGTAGGAAGATAACAACATCAGCTGCTCTTGAGCAGCCTGCAAGGAATTCACTTTGGGGATTGGATGGGATGACATCTAGGACTAGGCATACTTATTCAGGAATTCTGGGTGTTTATGAGCCAGAAACATAACTTTCCCCATCTCTGGGCCTGTCTTTCCTTCACATGATTAGATTCAAATGAGAATGTTGGACTACAACATGAACACCTATGGACAACTTTCCTTTAAGTGTTTTAGGCTGCAGCTACATGGTCAAATACTGTGGGATTTGCTCTGGGTGCAAAATGGATTAGTCTGCTTCTTCTTTTTTACTGATCATACGATGCAAAAGCCAATGTGAATCTGTCTGCCCCCTTTTGCTCCTGACAATGAGCTTTGCTGCTGGGGGCTTCTACTTTTTTCAAGTTGGAATAATTCAAATTGATCCCCCTAGATGTGATCAGATGTCTTATTCTCCAAAAGAGTGGGGTTATGACTATTCTGGTGACATACTTGGCTCGGTGTGATGTTTTGGGCAATGGAAACACCCATCTCTATGATGTTCCTCCCTAGTCACCCTAAAGTATTTTTAAAAAACAAACTATTGAGTTTAGCACTGGATCATCTTATCACTACATTGATATACTAGTGAAGCATTACATCAGTTCTGCACAGACAAAAAAAGAGATATGTTGTGGAAAACTTCTCTTTTCCCTGTTGCCTCTTCACACACTTAGAAGAGTGTCCCATGGTGTTGTGGGAGTTGCAAAGATTTTCTGCAACCCACAAAGGTGCATAAAAATGACTCCATCTGCTCTTTATGGAGGCAACCTCCATCAGAGTTCATTCCTCTATGCACCTTTGTGAATTGCAGGGAATCCTCAGGACTTGCAAAGGTGCACCTGCGAGCTTTTCAGAGGATATGAAGAAGTGGCATGCAAACAGCATGGAGGTAAGAGGACTGCTCTACCTCTGGTCATTTGGTGGCTCCCAATCTCATAATCTGGCCTGTGCGGTTCTTTCTGAAAGTCCCATCCCTAGTATTAGCATGAAACATAGATGTGTTATTTTAAATGTCTGTAAATGTGCATATCTGGAGGAAAAATCAAATGTATAGATAATGACTCAGCAATAATATACACAGAAGGGATCTAGGAGTTTGGGTAGACCACAAGCGAAACATGAATCAACAATATAATTCAGCAGAAACATGACAAGTGCAATACTAGGCATCCTGAACAGAACAATGATGTCCAGATCATGGGAGTAGTGGCACTGAAATATGCTTTGGTATATTCTGAAATACTGTGTTCTATTCGAGGTACTACATTTTAAGAGGGATATTGACAAGTTGGAAAACATGCAATGGAAGGTGAATTAGATGATAGATGGTCTGAAAAACATGCCCTGTGAGGCATAGTAGAGGGAGCAGAGAAGACTGAGAAGTGACTGGATAGCCATATCTGAAAAGCTGTCACATGGAAGATGGAGCAAGCTTGGTTTCTACTTCTTTGGAGGATAGGATGCAAAGTAATAGATTTAAATTAGAAAGGAGAGAGAGAGAGAGATTTCAACAGAATCCTAGGAAGACCTACCTGATAGTTAAGATCTATACAACAGTGGAACAGACTAACTCAGAAAAAGGTGGATTTTTCTTATATGGGATGTTTTTAAAGAGAAGTAGAATGGCTGTCAGGGATGCTTTAGCTATGAATTTTCTGATTTGGCAGAGTGTTGCACTCAATGACTCTTGGGTTCCCTTCCAGCTCTTAATGCTATTATTCTATGAATATCCATACCATGCTCAAAATAGAAACATAATTTCAGTCAGATGCACTTGTACGCATATATATGCAATATCACATGCCCCAAGATCTATCAACAATTATTACATATTGCATCACAGATGGTGTATGAATTTGTTGGTTTAAAATGACATGGTTGGTTTGCTGTGAGGCAGATGTTGTTTTATATTTTAAAACTAAAAGCTACCTCAGCATAGTTTAAACATATGTAAAATGATATTTACAATACTAATACTTTATGCTGTTTTTTCAGTTTGGCATAAGCACTACTTTTACAAACTCTCTCAGTATGAAGCAAATTAGTCTGTGTTAAATAATAATAAACATGGTGTTCATGGTGGTAGTATGAAAATTAAAATATCAACTGAAGAAAATCTATAAATATGTTGCAATTCTATCCAACCTAACAATTGCACAGTCAGAAACATAATTTTTATAGATATCCACTACTGATCCTAATCCGTACTTGTTCTAATGACAGCAGGCGCTAAATGCAATATGTTTCCTTATAATCAGTGTTTCTGTTGACAGCGTTCATTTCTTCAAATCTAAAGTACAATCTAGAAGGAATAACAAATGATGGATCTGAATTTCATAGATGGTAAATACTGTCATTTCCAACCTCTGGCTCTGCAGCCAGATACCTAACTCATTGAGCTCTCCAGCCAGCACTCCTTAATGTGGTGAAGGGGTTTAAGTTTGTCAGTGAAACTGAGAACAATGCTATCAGGAGGCCAGACTCCATAACAAGCCTGGATTCCGAGCAGGGTCACCCAAGGTGGAATGATCACTGCTAAACACCGGATTAAGATGCATCCATCTTCTTGAAGGAAGCTACTGGGCAGCAGAAGTAGCTGAAGGTAACATGGACAGAGGAGGCAATGGTTGTGACATTCAGACTAACTTTTGTTAGTACTGCACAGAAGGTGCCAATGGTAAACCCCTGCTGAACTTTCCTTATCATGAAAATCATGTGATGAAACAGTCCAAAATGAAACAAGAGATAGACTCAGAGGCTGGAAACCATTCAATCAGCTATTGACGAAGAGCAAAGGGCAAGTATGAATAAAGCTGTTGCTAATGACACAACTAGATTAAAAACACAAAGACGTCTAGGGTCTGCTGTGCACAGAATTGAAAGGAAAACCTAATGCAGCACAACAGATACAATTACAACATGGAATGTGAGAAGTATGAATCAAGGTGAACTGGAAACCATAAAGCAGGAAATGGAACATATAAACATTGCAGTGCTTGGTGTCAGTAAACTAAAGTGGACTGGAATGGTATATTTTCAGTCAGACACAAAGTGTTCTACTTTGGAAATGACAAATTCAGAAGAAATTGAATGGCTGTAATCCTTTTGCAAGATGTAGCACAGGCAGTTTGAGACTATAATGAAAATTCTAAAAGAAAAATAGCAATTAGACTTCATGGAAAACCTATCAACATAACCATCATTCAAGTCTATGTTCCAACTACAGATGCTAAGGAAGAAGATACTGAAAGCTTTTATGCAATCATCCAAGAGGAAATCAACAAGAAAACAAGACATGCTTGGCACAAGCACTGTTCCTCCCTCAAACCGGAACTGACTCTACAGCGTGAAACTTAATAAAACTGCCATTTTAAGGACCAGGCTCCACTGTTTCAATTGACATTGAACAAATGTCTCATCAAAATCATTTAATGCTCCTAGTTTAATATAAGAAACCCTGGATATGAGAGGCAGACAATGATCACAAGGGTTTTTGTTTGTTCTTCTTAAGCCTGAAACCCCTTGATCTTATCCCATGATAGCTAAGTTTACTCATCAATGATATTTATTTATTTATTTATTATTTATTTATTTATTTATTTATTTAAAAGATTTTTAACCCACTTTTCTCCTTTAAAAGGCCCCAAGGCAGCTTACATCAATTAAAAGACAGTATTTAAGTTAGCAACAATGAGTGTACAATACTAAAAGGATGAATGAGTACAATACTAAAAAATATAAGCACCACCAAAATACATTCAATGCTGTAAAGTACAACCATCCATTTTTAAAAACCCACTTTGCAGCCTTTCACTCAGGGAAAGCTTGCCTGAACAGAAAGGTTGTTTCCTATTTTGAATGACCTTCCTCACCCTGGCGCTTTTCACAATTGCACAAACCCACTTTCTGTTTGCTAGTTAAGAATTGTGTGATTTGTGGTCCAGCATATCTAAAAACTGCTGGAATACGTTCAGAAGGGTTTTTTTTTTAAGTGCAGTTAAAATAATAACAAAAAAGGAATAGAGAAATAGATCACATAGTGAGGGAATGGTCCAAATCTCCATGGAAATCCAGATATATCACATATGTTAGAGATGCACAATTGTTTCAGCCCCCAGGGCTCCGTCCAATTTTACTTGGGGGTGGAGGAAGGATGCTTGCATGCGTGCAAATGTACATGCACACACATATGTGTACAGACACATTAATAAGCACAGATAAACAGAAGTGCATACACATGTGCATGCACACACACATTATATAGTACACAGGGGTAGCTAGAGCTGCTGATATTTAGGGGTCACTGTGGAAGCACTGTACCATCATCATCGTAGTAGTAAAAGGGGCAGCATTATAGGTGAAAACAAAATAAAAATAAAAAGTAAAAAGACAAAACCATGGTGGCATTTTAAAGTAGTTTATTTCTGAATGTGAGATTTTGTAGACAAATCCACTTCATCAGACATAAGAGAAAGAGATAAAACATGGCAATTATTTTATACATGGCATTAAGGTTGTAGTTGGTTGGTTGGTAAGAAAGTAAGTGGGCATTAAACATTGTGATGATAGTGTCTTTAACTTTAAAAATGTTGCCTGGCAAACCTCTGCAAATGCCCATTGCCGCATGGAGGAATCCCCGCGAGTCCTGGGATGGTGCAAGGTAAGCCCCAGGGGACCCCCAAAGCCAGCGAGCGGTGCTTGCAGAGGCTAATGCAGCACCCCTGCGAGTCCTCAGATGGTGCAGGAAAAGCCTCCTAAGTGCTCTGAAGACAGCACGCGCAGTTGCGGGGCACCCCAGCCAGTGTTCTGATGGTGCAGAGAAAGCCATCGGAACACTGGCAGGGGTGCCCCGCAACCACGCGTGCCGGCTTCAGAGCACTTCAGAGGCTTTTCCTGCACCATCAGAGGACTAGCGGGGGACCTCCCCAAAGCCGGCGATTGCAGTGAGGGAACCCCCCCCCCAGTCCTCCAATGGTGTTTCCCCAGCTCCCTACCTGGTAAGTAACTTTAAAAAAAATTCCCATAGGAACGCATTAATTAGATTTCAATGCATTCCTATGAGAAAATGCTCCACGCAAGACAAATTTTTCGCAAGACGGCATTGACTGCGGAACCAATTAAAATCATCTTGCGAGGCACTACTGTAAATAAATATGCACCAAACAAGATACATAAACTCCAATGCAGCTTAATGACAGCATATAAGAGACATATCAAGCTTTTAGAACTTTTGCTTCTCATTTGGTCTATATCAGCTCCAGTGTTAATCCAAAGTGCAAATACAAAAGGGATGATTTCTATCTATTTCTAAATTAATATATTTTAATTTAATTTTTTTGTCTATCTCCCAAAGAAGAAGAATGTGGCGAGGCTGAGCTTTTTAGATAAGAATAAAATTTGCATTGCTATCACTTTTTATATATCTTGAGAGTCAGTCACCCTCTTGTACTTTTGCTAAGAAGTTAAAACAACCAAGGTCTAGACCAGGCTTGTCCAACCTGCGGCCCGAGGGCCGCATGCGGCCCAGGTTGGCTCATAATGCGGCCCAGTGCAATTTTTTATTTTTAAAGAAATTCCAAAGTTTCAAGTTACACTGCCAGCACTTGCGGCCGGAATGCGGCTGGGGCACGTCACAATGGTTGGGGGGGGAGAGGGAAGGAAGGAAGGAGTGGGAGGGGAGGGGAGAGGGGGGCTATGTGACTGCATTGCGCCATCCCCGTCAATAGGTGGACCCCCTCCGGGCCCCATAATGCCACCGGAGTTGAAGCTGGCAGCCTCTGTTGTTGGAGATCGCAGCTGCCGGTAAGCACGCTTGGAGCGGGGCTGTGGAGGATGGCTAGGGCTGCCCCCCCCATGCGGCCCAAACCAAATTTTCATCTTCTAATATGGCCCAGGGAAGGTGAAAGGTTGGACACCCCTGGTCGACATTTTACCTCTGAACAGCATTACCTCTAGCTTGTCTTTAGTTGGAACAGAGATCCCATCAAATCCAAATGCATCAGAAAAGAGGTAAAACTTTAGGATTTACATATTGGCTACCTTGCCATGTGATATTCCTGAATACAGAGAAAAGCACATAACATCATTCTGTCTCCTAGGTTCTGTAATTGATTCCTGGGACTCCTGGAAGACAACATATTTTTACCAGAGCAACTGAAAATGGCAGGAGTTGAAATGTTTGGTCAGCCATTCTTATAAGTAAATGTATTTTCTTCATGTATTGAGTTTATTTTCTTCTTCCGCCCCCCCCCCCAAATGTGCATATAATTGTGCATGGGAATGGCTGCTGTTAAATTATGTAATGAAGACAGGCAGCTGAATTAATTACCATATATAAAAGCATCTTCTTTGCTACATTTTATAAGCAGCAGGTTCAAACTTCTCTTAGTTTTGGAGTGTTTTGTGCTTTTGTGATTTTTACATCAGAGGTGAATATTTCAAAGTTCTAACTATATGCACACATATTGATCATGGTATGACACATGTACTCTACGTAAAACCTTTGGGGGAGCGATAAACATTTGGAGGCAAAGTTTTGCTTGAAATGTTCAAGCTGAGTCATTTCAGATATTTAGGTTGTTTAGTGGTTTGAGTCTTACTGTGACGTTTTGTCAAACTCTGATAAAATATTTCTAATATCTACATTATTTTAGAAGACAATGCGTGCAATGGCAGTCTGCAGTCTTAGCCAGAGGGAGCGGGATCGTCATCTCACCATTGGTCAAACTGTGGGCAACTGGTGATGTTACAGAGCATGTATAAGATCTAACAAGAGTATTTTCCACTTCCTCCCATGAGAAAGAAATTATTTTGTATTTTGCTCACTTCCATTCTGATGAAGTGTTGAAACAAGATTTAACCCTTAAGGCCACATCACTTGGATGAAAACAATAGTACTTGTTATATTTGTATATTAGCTGTTGACTACAGCGACACAATATAAGCATATAGACTAGGAATATGTGGCTGTAATACTTGATAATTTATAGGAAATATTTTATCACTATTTTATGCATCATATTACTATCTCCACGAATTTTGTTTAAAAAATGCTTTGTCTATTTGTTTTGATTTTGTTTTGTTTTATTTTGCTTTGCTTTCCTCTTTTAAAACCAAATATTCTAACTTTCCTATCTCAGTGTACAGGCAGTAGAGTATAAACTCCTGTCCCACTTCTAATGTTTCACAGGATTTTCTCTGCAACTACTTTGGCTAAGCATCAGAAGAGGAGGTGATGTCTGACAAAGCCTATTCCACTTTAATTTTATGTTGGCTAGATTGTGCTTAGCCGTAACAGCAGTAGCATATTTTATATAGAAAGCTCTTAAAATGACAAAGTAGCTTCCAGAAGTAATTTGAAAACACAAGCTGCTGTCCATAGAGTAAGTTATAACCTTAAATTACTGTCTCTTTGTGTCACTGTTATTTACATTTTACAATGGAAATGCACTGTAGCTGTTATTATTACTGTATTCTACTTTTGCTTTAACTGGCTGATATTAATTTAAGGCTATTTTAGGCAGCTGTAAAAGGGACAGAAATTTGTTTTTCATGAATCAATTTTAAAATAAACTTTTAAAAATATTTTCATGAGACCAACAACTTTAATTTAGCTATTAATCTCACTATTCTAGACCCACTGAGTCAGTGGAAATTTAGTAAATCAACACTTAGGTAAATTTAATTGCCTCAATAGATCTACTCTGATAGAGATGAACAATTGGATTTTGGCCTGTAGCTGGTGGTCTATGTATATTTATTGTCCAAAATTTTGTATGTGTTTCCTTACTGAACTATCAGCTAAATCTTCCTTGTATCATGCACTATGGTCCTCAACTCTAAACTGTGGGATGGAAAGCAATTTAATTAACTTTATTGTCCCACTGGAGTGATATGTGTGGTATAGAATATTTCTTCCTTAGGCATTTTAATCTTGCAGAAAACCCTGGATAATCAGACAGCTGGGCAATATGTCCCCTGAACCTTGTCTTTGCTGAAGTCGATGAGATTCTTCCACAATATAGATTGCTGTGGATTAAAGTATTATATATAAAACAATATTTTTAACTGTGGATTTGGTTGTCACATCTAAAAGCAAATGTTGTTTATGGTTTGTATTCAGTAATTATATGCAGTCAGCAAAGCTCAATTTCCTTATTTCTGGCAATTCAGGAAATGAAGAAGGGCCAACTTGTGTATGATAATAAATTATTATTTGCATATAATGTGTGAATTTTTTAAATGGCAGTCACAACCATGGGGCATGAGGCCAATTAGGATGACAAAAAAAAGAGCTTAAAACATGCTTTTAAACATCCTCCAAAGCTGTTATTTGCTTTCAGAGGAAAGATGGGAGCTTTTTCCAAGATAAACAATAGCTTTGGAGGGTCAAGAAGGCATGATTTATGTGTGTGAGGGTGATAACCCCTTTCCTCCTCCAATACTTTGGATTACTTTTAATAAAAGATACACCCACCACCATTTTGAAACAGATACTCTCAGGGCCATGTTGGATATAGGCTTGGGTCAAGTGGGAAATATAAAACCCATTTCAAACTATACTTTTCAAAAATTTAAACAATTTTTTCTTAGAACTATATGATCCAAGTAACCCAAATACAAACACAATATCAAAAATACAAAAATTAACTCAGAAGTAAATTATTTCACCAAAATGCTAGTCTAAAAATGCTTTAAAAATCTCCCTCTTAAATCTTGTGGTCAATTTCCAGCAAACTTAATGCAAATTTAGCCTTCTGTGCAGCTAAGTGATTCTTCCTCCAATTTCTTCTCCAAGCAGTGTTGTTACAATGTTGTTACAGAGGGCAGTGGATGCCTTACTTCTTCTTTTATAGTCATTTTTAGCACAGTTTGCTTCTCTATACCAGTGGTTCTTAACCTTTTTGAAAGAAACACCCCCTTGAGCCATTGAGGAAGTTATCATTGCCCCCCTCCCCACAGCGATATCTTTTTGTTTGTTTGTTTGTTTGTTTGTTTGTTTGTTTGTTTAAGACACTTAAAACCAATGACCCCTGAAAATAAAATTCAATTGCAAGAAAATGAAATGCGCCCCCCCCAAAACAGTAACATTTAATGATTTAGTTACAAGTGAATTTTAAGATGCAAAAGGAAATATAAAAAGGGCATAAAAACAAACTGCAATGCAGGAACTAAAAATTTCAAGAGAAAAACTAAGATTTGAGGAAAATACATATTCATGCACACTATAAAAAGGGTTAAAAAGACACAAAGAAAAATTTTACAGAAGGAAAGCAACAAAAATCAGAGTGACAAATTATATATATGTATCTTTACACAAAAAGTTTACACGAAGAGCACAAAAAACCTGAAACCATAAAACTGAGAAATCAAAATATAATCTCGAACTGGAGTGCACATTAAAAAAAGTACAATAAAAAGAGACAGACAAAATGTTTTACAGAGCACAACAAGAATTCAAAAACGAAGCAAACATCGTCACACTGTATAAGAACAAAGGAGACAGGGGCGACTGCAATAACTACCCTGGCATCTCTCTTCTCAGCGTTGCTTGCCCGTATTGTGCTGAAGAGACTCCAGGTCTTTGCAGACAGTCTTTCCAAAAGCAAAGCAAAGCAAAGCGTGCTGCTTATATACCGCCCCATAGCGCTTCAAGCACTCTCTGGGTGGTTTACAATTTAATTATGCAGGCTACACATTGCCCCCCCCCCAGCGAGCTGGGTACTCATTTTACCGACCTCGGAAGGATAGAAGGCTGAGTCAACCTTGAGCCGGCTACCTGGGATTTGAACCCCAGGTCGTGAGCACAGTTTTAGCTGCAGTACAGCGGTTTAACCACTGCGCCACGAGGCTCCAGAATCACAATGTGGATTTCGAGCTAATAGATCCACCACTGACATGGTATTCTCCCTCAGACAGGTGCAGGAGAAATGTAGGTAACAACAACAGCCACTCTGTGGCCTTCATAGATCTCACAAAGGCCTTTGATTTGGTTAGCAGGGAGGGCCTTTTTAAAATACTTCCCAAGATTGGATGTCCACCTTAACATCATCAGGTCCTTCCATGAGGGAATGAAGGGCACCGTAGTTTTTGATGGCTCAACATCAGATCCCTTTGACATCGGATTCCAAAAGATCTCCTGTATGGGGAATTAGTGCAGCAAAATCGCCCCAGAGGGAGACCCCAGCTGCGATACAAGGATATCTGCAAGCGGGATCTGAAGGCCTTAGGAATGGACCTCAACAGATGGGAAACCTTGACATCTGGGTGTTCAGCCTGGAGGCAGGCGTTGCATCACAGTCTCTCCCAATTTGAAGAGACCCTTGTCCAGCAGGCCGAGGCAAAGAGGCAGTCCTGAAAGCAGCAAAATCAGGGAGCTGGACAGGGGACAGACTGTATTTGTGTTCAGTGTGGAAGGGATGGTTACTCTCAAATTGGCCTTCTCAGCCACACAATATGCTGTTCTAAGTCCTCCATACAAAGCACGTTACCATAGTCTCTCGAGATTGAAGGATGCCTAATCAATCAATCACCCATGGGCAAAACACAAAACAAGACATGAAAATGAAAAAAGGGTGCTGAGGTTTTTATCCAGTGTAAGTCACTCCACTGATAGAAGGCACTGTCCCCTTTCAGAAGAGGGAAGGAGACAGTTTTCAGTGATGCCCCTCCCTCTTACAGGCCACTTCAGAACTGCTGTTAAGTGTGAGTTGGGTAACTGAGCTTGGTGTGGTGGCAATGGAAAATGGGGGCAGCACAGGAGAAAGAAAATTAAGGTAGGGAAACAGCCTAATTTCTCCTTCCACCAGGAAGATGATCCGTACTGGACACAAGCCTGTGTATCCCAAAGCTTGAAAAATGCAGCTTGATAAAAGCTTCACTTTATCTTCCACAAACTACCTCTGATACTAAAGGGTGGCAATTAAAAACAATATATCTCCATGGCTTTTGGCCACATCCTGATGAAAACATAGCCAGGACTATGTATTAATGGCCCATTCTAGTTTCACCAAAAGATTTAGTCTTCATACTGACCAATAGTATGTCAGCTAGCATATTATTGCCATTGCTGGCAATAAAATGCTGGCAATTCGTTTTGTCACTTCAGCTACAAGTCCTAACAGAATTTTAAGAATTGGAGAACCTTAGAATAATAAAGGAATATTGATTTTGCTGCTGTCTGAACCCTAAATTTAAGATAGCAACCCACTTGGGTCTCAAAATAATTTTGTTGAAAAAGCAAAGCAAAGTTAGAGAGAAATTCTGTAGATATTAGACTTTGTATTAAGGAAATAGAGAAGCAAATTAGGGTTGTATATTGCCTTGTAGCAGTTTTAAATTGTTTTTTTTTTTTAATTTAAGGAGCATTGTTAGAATAATGCAAAAGTCTGTTGACCACAGCAACCTTCTACACTCAAAACTTCTTTAATGTAACATTTTCACATTATCTTTTCAGAAGATTTTGAGAAGAATTTTCAAGTTTTATGCCAATCACTTCACAGTCCTAAGGGTTTTACAGTAGTCAGAAAGTAATGAGTAACTAACGCTCTTTGCAACATTTACTCACACAAATTACTTTGGGGGAAGAGGGTTACAACAACATCCATAACAAATTACCTTAAAAACAACTTTCCAAGTACCCAACAGAACAATAAACAACTGAACTGCTGAATAATTCAATGAGAGATGGCGTGCCACCCCAAACCGACCCGTTTCTTTCCACGCTTCCGTTGCAATGGGTGGGAAGGTGGGCCAAGGGCAGGGGATTGTGGGAGTTGTAGTCTAAACTTTTGGAGCGCCCCTGCCACCTACTTCTTGAAGCAAACTGTTACACTCAAGCCACTGACATGCTGCCCTTTTTGCCTTCACTGAATGGATCCTCAGGGTTCAGGGAGAAAGAGGAGCGGCTGACTTTCCGCAGTGCATTTGCTTGTCTCTCTATGACAGCCCCGTGGATTTTGCCCTCAGCGCTCTCAGTTCAATTTGAGAGCTTTCTCTCCCAGAGGATTTACACATAGAGGCACATCACATCCATGTACATGGAAGACAGGGGAAGATCTCAAGTCCGACATCCCTCAAAGCCATTTAAAGTTGGCCAGTGAACTTTCTCCCCACCTGACAGCCAGCCAGCCACAACAGGACAACAAGAAAAGCTGGAAAAGCTGCCAAATTCCCACCCACCCAGGATGACCTGAGCCAGCCCCATCCCTAGAAATCCTGCCACACCACCCCAAACCGACCCGCTTCTCTCCGCGGTTCCCTTGCAATGGGTGGGAAGGTGGGCGGGAAGGCAGGACGAACAAATGGGGCTTGTCTCTCCCTCCCCACCCAGGGACAAGGCAGCACTTCATCGGGCGAGGATGGGGACCCAAGAGACCCTTTCCTTCCACCCATTCCACACTCGGTGCTCCCCTAAGGGAGGAAGGCAAGACGTGGCAGGCAGAAAGAACTGGATTGTCTGGCGGTGGCGGCACCAGATCCACTGCCAGCACCGTGGCTGCAGCCACCTTCACAGGTTTGGTTTGCTCCCTTCTGCTCCAGCGTCCCCACACCGCCCCTTTTTGTTCTATTGCCCCCCGAAAAATGAAATCGCCTCCTGGGTGGCATTATCGCCCACGTTAAGAACCACTGCTCTATACAACTAAGGATGCCCTACTGTCTTCTCCTCCTACTCATTATAATCATTTTTAGCACCATAAGGGTATATATGGCAATGCCTTACTGGTGAAATATGTCTATATAGCATGACAGTGAATTATGTCAGTTCGGGTTATACTACCCATAAGGGTTTCAAACACGTTAAGAAAAAGTTAAATTGTGACTAACATTCCTAAGTAAAACATTCCTAAGTAAAACTCACACAACAATTTTCCCTGCCCTTTAAACGCAACCACAATTCACTCAACAATTTGCTACAAAAACTACAAAAATAAGTATTCTTTCAAAGTGTGACAAGTCATATTCATAGGTGATAAAAGAGGAAACTGCCATCTTGGCTACAGTGTCATTGACACAATTTTTACAAAGTTCAAACTACAGTGGGGTCTCGACTTACGAACGGCTTGACATACGAACGTTTCGGCTTACGAACCGCTCTCATAGGAATATATGGACTTGACTTACGAACTTAGATTCGAGTTACGAACTCTTTTTTTTCTTTTTTAAAAAGCTAAATCATCTTAGGTTAAAAGGAAAAAAGGAAAAAATATCCCCCTCTAGTGGCAGAATGCGGAATAGCAGCTTCCCATTAGTTTCTATGGACGAAAAGAGCAGATACGGATTAAATGGTTTTCAATGCATTCCTATGGGAAATGCAGATTCGACTTAAGAACTTTTTGACCTGAGAACTGCCTTCCAATACGGATTAAGTTCGTAAGTCGAGACCCCACTGTAATCATAAGGGTTTCAGGAATTATCCATACAAGCTGTAATCCCATATCCGAACCTTAAAGAAATAACATATACTGAGAAAACACTCCTTAGCTACATCACATTAATTACAAAATGAATGATTTCTACAAAACTATTTATTAAAAAGGTAATGACAAGGAATTTTATTCAAGATGTATGTAATACTAAGATGATACTAAAAGTACAGTACTGTAATGAAAAGCACCAAATACATTATGTATTGGGAATTTCAGATCAGAAACGGGCAACACTTCACATTTAGAAAGGCATTATGTGCTTTTCTTTCAGACATTTCATGAATAACATCGGGGAAAATCAAGTAACTTTGCCTCGTCACTGTTGATGTTCAAAACAGCAAAACTATTCAACCGTTCTTGCACCATTGTGAACCAAAAGTCTGACCTAATTCATTTTAGAACACTAAAACTCTTCTCATTAGCTGGTTGTCTTTGGTGTTTTCCCTGGTGAAATTGATATTTGGGTCCATTGCATTTATGTGATCTGTGAAGGCCTGTACTTCCTGAATCTTGATCTTTACCTAGGTGTCATCCACATACCTGAACCACCTGATCAGTGTTATTAGCTTATATTGCTTGAAGGGTTCTTTTTTGGTTAATTTTTTAAAGAACTTTCTTTCTTAATGCCCATGTTCCTCTTTGGACTTTGCAGATTTATAAAAGCTTGGAAGGTGAAGACTCTACTCCCCACTCTCCCAGATGTTACACGAAGAGAGAATTTAATTAATTCCCCCAGAGTGGCAGCCAAAAGCAGTATCAATATCTTTGAGCAGTGGGTGTGTTACATCCTGGCCGGAATACTGTAACACACTCTATGTGGGGCTGCCGATAGAAAGTGCCAGGAAACTTCAGTGGGCCCAAAACACAGCAGCAGGATTGCTGACTGGGGAGGGTTACAGGGATCACATCCCCCCCCCCCAGTTATAGCAGTTCTGCTGGGTGCTGATCTGGTTATGGGCACAACTCTTTCTTTTAAATATTTCTATACTTAATGTTTTTAGCTTTAATATAATATTTTAATGATGTGAGTGACTCTTTATACTAATTGTTTTAAGCTTTAAATATTGTCTTTTAATGATGTAAGCCACTATTGTATACTCATTGTTTTCATCTTTAAATATTGTCTTTCAATAATGTAAGCTGCCTTGGGTCCCTTTTAAAGAGAAAGGCAGGGTTAAAATAAATAAGTGTGGAAGCATAGGATCAACTTTCACATCTCACCACTTCTGTGCAAGATACAAAACAAAGCCAACCATTGTTGCAATCCATTCAAACTCATGCACTTGAGTATGTTTACATTATTTGTTTAAGCACTGCTCATTTAACAAAGCTGTTCAACTTACTGAATTACCCAATTCATGAATGCATTTACAAAACTCTAATTCTTAACCACACACACACAAAAAATCTGTTGCGAAATATTTCATCTTCATGCTTTTTGGTGCTGAACCTGTAGAACTTAAACAAAGACAATCAGTGCAAATGATGACAATGACAACTGCCATGTAGCCTATGAACCCTATAATTAATCTTCCTTCCTACCTTAAGCAGTAATTAAATCTGCTACTTCTACTCAGTTGTTTTATTTTACTTTGCTAATTAATAGGTCAGCTGAATACATGTTTGACTCTAGACGCTAAAGAAAATAGAATAAGCTATTATTTTTCCCAATAAGATATTAAAGAAGAGAACTATAAAACAGCATGGTTTAATTGCAATGACAGCTCTTGTTTAGGAAATGAGAGATCAAGTGTGACTTTCAACTAGTATGAAAGAATAATCTTCCATATATAGGTTTGTTACCCCCCCCAAGTAGTTTATGTTAGGTACTGAACCCAGATGAATCCAATTTTGAATCATGAATTAAATGGAAGAGGCTCTTAATGTTCAGAATAGCTGTAATTATAGGTAAAATAGGGAGCCCTCCAATTATACAAGGGATAGCAGAGTTGTTTTTTTTTAATTAACAGTATATATACATCTTCATATTCAGTATGAATATGAACACACAGCAGTAGTAAATGGAAGTGAGCCTGTGACTATCATCCCATGTCACTCATGCCATTCATAGTCATGAGTTGATTTGCATGAGCCTATGAGAGGACTGGAGAGGTGGAGTCAGCAGCTACATGAGGTTTGGCGGGAGAAGGAGGAGTCAGAGATAAGGGCTGGTTAGTCAGAGAGAGAGGGAACAAATACTGAGAGAGATAAAGCTGGTTAGGGAAATCGGTAGAGAAGGTGTAATGATATAGCAAGAGAAAAGAAGTATATTCGCGAAGGCTTTCACGGCTGGGATCTAATGGTTGTTGTGGGTTTTTCGGGCTCTTTGGCCGTGTTCTGAAGGTTGTTCTTCCTAACGTTTCGCCAGTCTCTGTGGCCAGCATATTCAGAGGACAGCACTCTGCTGTCCTCTAAAGATGCTGGCCACAGAGACTGGCGAAACATTAGGAAGAATAACCTTCAGAACACAGCCAAAGAGCCCGAAAAACCCACAACAACCAGAAAAGAAATATGTACTGAGAGAACTGTTGATGATTTGCTTGTGTGTAATGTTTATCTGAGAAACCTCAGTATTTAGTCTGCTTCACTTCAATAAATAAGTTCTGTTTCTGTTCCCAAGACAAGTGTTCAGACAAACGTCATCTATATTGTGGACTGAGGTAATCCACTGGTGGCAGTGAGAGGAAAACGTGACGTGAGCCTTTGTAAGGGAAACACAAGCAGAGGCCACAAGGGCAAATGCCACAGAGCCCTTTCACAATGCCAGGAGAAATACAGTTTATCTCAAAATCTGATCACTGTGGCACTCTTGACTAAGAAAAGGAGAAAGGCACGATTTAGTGTAAGAAATATTGTGATAGTGTAAGAAATATTGTGATCCTGGAGGCAATTCATGTCATTCTGGCAACTCCTGTGACGTCACTGGAACCAGTTGTATTGGCTATTGCCTTTCCATTGGACTGCTTCAATGATGTGGAGAGGGGGGGATCTGCTGCTTGGGTAACAGCCCATCCTTCATATTATTTTACCGAGGCTTCGTGCTCTGGAGAGGACATTCCAGCTTCGCATACAGCGTTGAAATAACACAGGAAGTAGCAGTTACTGCTTATAAGTCTTTGCTCGATTGGTGTAGAACATGATGCCAGGGGCTACTTCTGATGGTGGGAGGGGTCACTGCACCTCACTAGGTAGGGTGAAAGCCAACAAGCAGATCAATAACCCTGCGCTATGCAACAGTCATAAGAAAACTTCTGCCCTAAAGTTGGGCACCTGGAATATTTGGACAATGACCCCTGGCTTTTCTGACGACCCGCAGGAAATAGACGACGTGCACATGACAGCTGTCATCGACATGGAACTGAGTAGACTGCAGATGGACATTGTTGCCCTGAAAGAGACGAGATTGCCAGACATGGGATCTGTCAAATAAAAAAAGCCTTCTTATTATTCTGGCAGGGAAAACCATTGAATGAGAGCAGGGAATATGGTGTTGGCTTTGCAGTCAGAAATACTCTGCTGAGATCCATTGTTCCACCTACTGTGGGGAGTGAAAGAATCCTGTCTCTGCAGCTCCATTCATCAGCGGGACCAGTCATGCTCATTAGTGCATATGCACCAATACTGTTGTCCACAACAGAAGTCAAAGACAAATTCTATGATGATCTGGCAGCTACTGTCAAAAAAGTCCCTGAGAGAGCCGCTATTCATTCTCGGAGACTTTAACGCTAGAGTTGGTGCTGATCACAACTCTTGGCCCACTTGTCTAGGTCGTTTTGCATTCGGAAGCTGAACGAAAACAGCCAACGTTTGCTGGAGTTTTGCTGCTATTATGGTATTTGTGTCAGCAAAACGTTCTTTAATACAAAGCCTCAACACAGAGTTTCCTGGAGACATCCAAGTTCGAAGCATTGGCATCAGCTCGATTTGATCCTCACTAGACATTCTAGCCTTCCTAGTATTATGATCACACACAGTTACCAGAGTGCTGATTGTGATACTGATCGATTCCTTTACATAATCAGGTCCTTTCATGAGGAAATGAAAGGCACTGTAGTTTTTGATGGCTCAACATCAGATCCCTTTGATATCTGAAGCGGAGTAAAATAAGGCTGTGTCCTTGCGCCAACCCTGTTTGGGATCTTTTTTGCTATCATGCTGAAGCATGCCTTTGGAACTGCAACAGAAGGTTATCTCCAGACTAGATCAGATGGAAAGCTCTTTAATCTCTCTAGATTGAGAGCGAAGACCAAAGTCCAACTGAAATGCATGCAGGACTTCCTCTTTACAGATGATGCAGCCATTGTTGCCCATGCTGCTGAACACCTCCAACAACACATGAATTATTTTAGCAAGGCCTGCCAAGACTTTGGACTAACAATCAGCCTGAGGAAAACACAAATCATGGGCCAGGGCATGGACTCACCTCCCTCTATTACCATCTCCACACAAGAACTGGAGGTTATTCGTGATTTTGTGTACCTTGGCTCAGCAGTGTCTGACACTTTCTCCATAGATGTCGAGCTGGATAAACACATTGGCAAAGCAGCTACCATGTTCTCTAGACTCACAAAGAGAGTATGGCTTAATAAGAAGTTGACAGCATATACCAAGATCCAGGTCTATAGAGCCTGTTTCCTGATCACACTCCTGTACTGCAGTGAGTCCTGGACCCTTTGTGCATGGCAGGAGAGGAACCAGAACATGTTCCATATGCATTATCTCCGACACATTTTTGGTATCACCTGGCAGGACAGTGTCATCGAAGCAACCAACATGAATTTGACACAACTCTGTGAGGCACTGGAAGATAGGAGGGCCTGCCGTGCTCTGGTCCATGGGGTCACGAAGAGTTGGACATGACTAAACGACGACAGCATGACAAAGTTCTAAATAGAGTAGTCCTAGAACGAGCTGGAAGTTTTAGCATGTATACATTACTGAAACAGTGATGTCTACGTTGGCTTGGGCATGTTATGAGAATGGAAGATTTCCTGTATGGAGAATTAGTGCAGGGAAAGCACCCCAGAGGCAGACCACAGCTGCGATACAAGGATATCTGCAAGCGGGATCTGAAGGCCTTAGGAATGGACTGTAACAGATGGGAAACTTTGATGTCTGAGTGGTCAGCCTGGAGGCAGGCAGTGCATCATGGCCTCTCCCAATTTGAAGAGACACTTGTTCAGCAGGCTGAGGCAAAGAGGCAGTCCCAAATCCAGCAAAATCAGGGAGCTGGACAGGGGACAGATTGTATTTGTCTTCATTGTGGAAGGGATTGTCACTTTCAAATTGGCTTTCTCAGCCATACTAGACGCTGTCCCAAGACCTCCATACAGAGCACATTACCATAGTTTCTTGAGACTGAAGGATGCCTGCTACTATTGTGATATCAAAAAACATTTTTAGTTCCGGCTATGGCCCAAACTTTATCCAATACTGGGTTCACCACAACTTGCAAACATATCAATTCCTGCTTTATTGTATGCAGATGATACAGTCATCCCATCCATCCCACCAGGAAGACTCAGGAGAGTACTTAGGGCATTTTCAGCATATTGCTCAGAAGAGTGATTTTTAAAAAATCTGAAAAAAACTAAACTTTTTGTGTTTGCTAAAAGGCCCATGAAGCATAAATGACAGATAGAAGGGCATAGAATTGAGCAATATGTCTGCACACCACACACTTTGACTATGACTGATAGAAATTTTAGTATGTTTTAGAATATATTTATTGCTTCCCAAGTTCCTGAGGCTATGTACAATAAAAAGATCAAAATATCACATATAATGGAGAAATACAGAGCTAAAAATGCAATACAATTTAAAACTATTGTTAGAATAAAAATGGAAGAGGCTCTTAGTGTTCAGAATAGCAGTAATTATAGATAAAATAGGGAACCCTCCAATTATACAAGGGATATCAGAGTTGTTGTTGCAGAGACAAAATACTGCATACCACTAATACTTAACAGAATGCAATAGTCTTTACTGCCTATCTTGAGTAAAATCAGGAAGACACCAGCCTCTCTGTACAAGCCAAAATCTCCCAGCCCTATTTGTTGTTCTCTAATTAACAAATAGAAAGTGTGGGTGATCACAGAACAAAGGAATAGCTAATCGCCTTAGCAAGAGAACAAAGGAGTCGACAGCAAAAGTCTGAGCCAGCAGAGCCTACTGGCAACACCCTGAGGTCTCTTTTTATTGACTTAGCATGATTACATAATATGTTATGAGAGAAACAGATAGGATACTAGTTACTTCATCGTAATTAGGATTGGCTAAAATAACCCTTTGAACTTATGCTCTGCCTCTAAGCAAAAGGGCAGAATAAGAGGCTACCCCGTCTGCTGGCAGCTGCCGCATCCTGCCAGGAGTGTTTGCCTGTCACTGGAACAGAATTCAGCTACAACCTTTAAACAGATGTTTCCCACAAGAAAGCATTGTGGTTACCCCATCTGCTGGCAGCTGCCGCATCCTGCCGGGAGTGTTTGCATGTCACTGGAACAGAATGCAGCTACAGCATTTAAGTAGAAGTTTCCCGCATTTCCCCTTTTTGTGTTTTGTTAAGCAAAGGCACATATTCTTTCATATATTTGCAAACTACATATAAGTCTTTTCGGCAAAGGCCTGAGGGTAAAGCTTTGAGACAGGTAGTTATAATGGCAAAGGTTGGTACACATTGAATAAAGCAACAGGAACTTATAAGAAGTATGAGGAGCATAATTCCATATGTTAACACAGTGCGAAGCCATCCACAGTGGGGTAGCCATGACCACAAACTGTCCCACCAGGAAGGATGTATGTCCTGTCATATGTTATTGGCAAGCTATCTAAGCTGAGCAAGCTGATTATTTACTGCATGACTATTATCAGATAAGTTAAAGCAACAGAGATTGGCAAAAGACTCACAACCTATGTGATTACGCAACATGAGATAATCCAATGCTGCGCGGTTGTCTAAAATAGCATCATGTAGCTGTCATTATTCCTGATTCAGCAGGGCAATAGCAGTGGAAGTGCGGTTAATTACTCCAGCTAAGGAGCACAAAATGTTGGCAAGAGTGCGAGAATTACAAACAGCAATGCCAGGAACACCAACAAGCAATATAACCAGCGAAATATATTCTGCTTTGGAGAACAAAGTAACATTACCATCACAAGTACTATCAAGAAATAACCTTTCTCGTCTTAGCTGAGTCGAGGAGTTCTGCAAGGCAAAAGGTTACATTAAATTGATTATTAATCTGCTAAGACAGCATTGTGTTTCTGACAGATTGGCTAGAATGTAGCTAAAAGTACGTTGACCACATTTAAAAAACCTACCTGTAGGTTGGATGATATGTGCTAAATTATAAGAAATGTTGACAGCATGGGTACAATTCCATGTGGCTTTGGTTGTAGAAATGCATGTGTCAGAGGAACAGTTGATGACTCTGGCAAATGAAGTGTTTTCATTAGATGTGACAAAAGGGGTGTAGAGGGAAAAGCCATCAATGGGTAATGTTTTTGGTGTTCGCCCCCAATCAGGAGAATTATTGTACTTAATGACAATGGCATTCAACCACTGTCCTAACCAAGTGTCATTAGTAATGTCGCAAGGTTATTTACAGACAGGAATTAAGCAAGTTCCTAGTAATCCATGCATAGCATATGCTTCCTGAAGACAGAAGTGAGAGACGTTCACAATTTCTGCCAACCTTTCCCATAAGGTAAATTGTAGATGGGTATGTAAATCCTCTTGAGTCTCTGCGACACCTATTAGAACCGCTCCAAGAATGAGAACACAACACAACAGCATCATGGAGTTGGCATTCAGCTGCAAGATAATGGCTACTTGAAAAGTTTCAGGAGTTTCTGAGATCTGACTTAGAGTTCTTTTTGCATCAGCACTCAGTGTCTTTATTATCCCTCAAGTAACTTTGGGCTGAGTGCCTTCAAGTCAGGCCGGGGGCTTCCAGTGAAGCACAGTCATCTTGTCCTGGTCCAGGGATATCACTGGGTTGAATTCTGGAATTGGGTTCTGCAGGTTGCGATGCCAACTCATTCTTCCCATGATATGGCCTCACACACTGAGCCAGTATCCAGGAAGGACCCATGGGAGTAAGCAAAGCAGCTGGGCCCTCCTACTGAGGGTCGGGAGGTTGCTTATAAGTCACCAGCAGCCGTTCCATGGGGGTTTCTTTATGAAAGCGTTTCTGTACTGGCAACAACTTATGCCGACCTACAGATACAGTTAAATGATTTAATATGAATAATACTATTGGTACTACATCTGGAACATCTTGGGGCTTAATCTCTCTGTTTTTTTGTTTGTTCGGATAGGAGAAATTTAAAAGAGTGGTTTGCTTGTTCTACAATAGCCTGTCCTGTGCAGTTGTAGGGAATATCATGGCAAAGTCAAATGTCCCATTCATTTCGGAAAGTGGAAAAGGTATAAGAGGTATAGGCAGGGCGATTGTCTATTTTTAAGGCTCGAGGCTGGCCTATAATTGCAAACATACGTAAACAATATTGTATGACATGGCAAGAAGTCTCGCCAACGAAGTGGGGTAGGCCAGATATATCCCGAATAAGTATCAATAGTTAGATGAACATAAGAAAGAGGCGCAAGTGTAAGAACATGAGTGACATCCATTTGCCAAAGCTGATTGGCATCCATTCCTCGTGAGTTAACAGCATCAAAAGGAAAGGAAGTGGGAGACATGGAACAGGAAGAGCAGAAAGAGACGATGTCTCAAACTTGATAAAGTGGAATAGAAAATTGCTTATGGAGTTGTTTAGCACTCTGAAAAAAAGAATGGCTCTCAATAGGATTGGAAAAGAGGGGGCACAAGGAATGAAGAGCAGAGTCTGCACGATGATTTCCCTCTGAGATAGCATCTTGAAATCCAGTATGAGATCGTACAGTATGTGAGCTGCAAAAAAAAGAGGTTGTGATCAGGTAGCAAGGAAGTTTTTTAAAGTCAAAAACAGGGAAAGTAAAGCAAAGTCAAGAGCAGGAGAAAGATAGGCATATGACAGATGAATGAGAAGGTTAAATACATATTGAGTGTCTACAATAAAATTTAAAGGTGGCTCTTGAAACATTTGAAAGGCAAGGATGATAGCAACAAGTTCTGCACGCTGGGCAGAGTTCTGAGTACAAGTAAAAAAGGTTTTCCGGATTCGGGAAGGTTGCTGAAAGGTAACCATGCCTCTAGTAGGTGCACCATCGGTAAAAACAGTTAGTGCATCAGGGAGAGGAGTAGCAGTGAAAGAAGAGGAAAAGCAAAGAGGTACTTGCTGAATGAATGTTAAGTGAGGGTCTTTAGGTGGATTAAAATATATGTCGCCAACATAGTCTGCAAAAGCAATTTGATAAATTAGTGACGTAGACATTAAGTGATCATGGTCAGCTTTGGAAATAGGTCAGTAACAACACAGAAGATCCCAAACTGCGTGTTGTTTGGTGCGATTGCGTCCTTTGATTACAAGGTCTGTAATCGCATTTATAGTGGAGTAAACATTTTGGGGAGGAGTGTCAGATAAATAAAGCCATTCTGCTATAGAAATGGCCTTGTCAGACTTCGGGCTACACAACAATCCAGTAGGCAATTGGGGAGTGTTCAAGATAACCAGCTGCAAGGGACCAAGAGAAGGAATGTGGTCGACCATAGTGCATCACAAGGCTGCATTAATTTGATGTATGGCATGTTTCATAGCCTTGGTGATGGGTATGGAGTCAGCGAGAGACTGATGTCCCCTGAGAGTGCATTAAACAAAGGCTGCAATTCATGAGTACGAAGGCACAAAAAGGGAAGAGCCCAATTTAAGTGCCCAAGAAACTGTTGCGACTGCAGTAATGTAAATTGAGATGGAGTTTTTTGTTCTGGCAAGAACGGAGAAGACATTTTGCATCAACCTTTTTAAAGAGATCCCGACCCCAGATGGAAAACGGAATAGGCAGAATAGCACTTTGATCCCTGCCTTCCCCTCCACTTTCTTGAGAAGAAAAAATTTCTGGGTTAGAAAAGTGGGTGAGGGGGTCTTATACGTGGGGGTGTATTATACATAGAAAAATATGGTACACATGCTTTCATAATAACTTCAACTGCAGGCTTGAATCAGATTCGTATATAGTGCTAGCTGCCCATGATCTCTGTACCTTTGGCCACAGTGCACATGCACCTCTCATTTCTTGGTTGTCTTTCAGACATTGTAACCAACTAACTCACAAAGAGCAAGCGATTTTTTAAAAAATATATCTTTGCAAGTTCTACTCCATTTGATTTTTTGCCTTATACACAGGCAGAACCCCCAGCTTCTGCATCACAGGGCAGAGATGCACTTTTGTAAATTAGCCTCCTTGTGTTTCCGAGGTGCACTCACATTTTAAAGTAGTAGTTGATCTGTATCTGACAGTTCATGGGCTCATGCCCTTGCATTATAATCCACCATAACAATACTCCTTCTGATCTGTATTCTGTCAAGCAGTCAGGTCCATAATTTTGCTAACTTATCGTGTCTATTCAGTAATTATTAATAGCATGGTATTTGTAGCTCTAATTTGGGGGAGTGTTTGTTTTTCCAACGCTCAGTGCTAATTAGCTAAAACTAGGTATATGTGTGCAGTTAAACCAGGGCAGTCAACCTCTGGGGGCCATATATGTCTATTCCTGGACCTTGGAGGGCCACACCCACATTCACACCCACACTAGTGACTCTCAGCCTGAAAACCATATAAAACTTTGGAAAATCCCTCCTGGAAGCAAAGAAAATCTTTTAAAAAATTAAAAGTTAGGCATATAAATTAGGCATATAAAAGTTAGGTTGCTGGGGCAAAATTATCTCCATGCCCCCCCCCAGAGGGCTCAAGAGGACTTTTTGCACTTGTGTGGGGTGCTAAGGGACTGCACTGGGCCCCTGGGGGCTGCACATGAGCTGTGAGTCACATGCCGTCTGCTCCTGATGTAAACCTGCATCAGTTTAACTGAGATCTGTTTATTTAGGGGCTATTGAATAACCTTGCCTTTAATGAATTAACAATCCATAGAAAGAGGTGGATGTCTTTTCTGTGCTTTAAGTATATTTTCCCCATTTACCTCTTTCAGTGTCCCTTTAATTTCTCTGTAGTCCCTTGCATACTCTGTAGTCCTTTACAGGAATCTTTACAATTCTGTTGCATTAGGGTGTGACATTCCAGGCCCTTGACAAGGGCTTTTGTTTAGCAATATTTATAGCAGCTTCTTGTCGTTGTAGAGCAAAGGCGATTGCCCTGCCCTCTGGCCCCCTTCTTAAGCAGATTTTAAGCAGAAGCTTTTCTCATGTGGCACTAATTGAAATTATTGTGGGGGGGGGCATGTTGTGAGCTCATTCTGTCTGACTCTAGCTTATCTGCTTCGGGGCTAAACTGTGGGTGGGTGGGGGTGAACATGAGAGAATACAAATCTTTTGCATCATTTCAACGAGGCTCAGGACAACCCAGCCATCTGTCCACTCTTGGATTTGAGAGACAAACACAGAATCCACACCAAGCTACAACTCAACGGAAAGAAAAAAAATGAATTGCCCTGGAACTCTGCTTGAGAATTTCAGATGAGGTACAGATTCTGAAACCCTCCCAGCAGGTCAGTCTGATCAGTCTGAGATTGCTGTTCAAAGATACCAAGAGTTTCCGCAGCAAATCTTCAGAATGGGCAATAGGATTCTTAAGACCTAAACCGGAGCTAAAAAAAAGAAACATTTCCTTTAGAGATCTAAAACACAGCTTGGTGTGTTTTGCCCACATCCATTAATAATTTCATCAGTGATGTGTGTGTCTTGTTTACTGGCACTGCTGGCAGCTGAGCAACTTAACAATGGGCAAGCCTTGAAAAGATTTAAAACTAGCAGGATACTTGAAGAGTGATCTGGGTTTTGTACACATGTGGCTTATAGTTTGAACAAGAGAGCTATGTTAAAATATGTATTAGGAGTTGTCATCTGAAATGTGTTGGCTTCATTTAGGTGAGTAACCCAGCTTTAATCTCTCTGGGGATTTAAATGGTGCAGTATTGTGTAGGATTCTCCTTTTTCTGCTCATAATTTACCACAAACTCGGGGAAGAAAGCAAACCCTCTAATGAACTGTGGTGGAATTCATAGTGAGAGGATTTTATGCATATTGTATGCTCGCCTTAGAAGTAGATTTGAAGATGACATGCAAAAGCTCCGTGAAGAGTTTTACTATATGAACGTAAATGAATGTATTTTGGTTTCTCTTCTTCTTGATCATTCTGTGAGAAATCCTCTAAGGAAAAATAATTCATTGACAGGAGCTCTTGCATCTATTAAGCAACCACCGTTGGTTTTAGGATTGCACAGGGGGGGGTGTAGTAGAATGGGGAGGGGGGATTAAACACAACAAGCATAATACAAATTGGCAGAACATTGATATTGATATTTTGTTATGCTATTGATATAAAAACTATCCATATACTTTATGCTATTAAAATGTAATTTCTGCTACTTTGTTAACCATATTATGATGCTATAGTGTTTAACTATGCGTCTAATAGAAATAAGTTTTTTTTAGAAGTTCCATAATCATTTAAATTTCTGGTTCTTAAACTTAGTATTTTTGCTACATTTTGGCATGATTTTCTGCTACCTGAATATTTGAATTCAAGACAGCTATAATGATTTTGAATCATAGATAATGATAAGAGAAAATAAACTTTGCAATTATATGGTTTGGTGTTTCTCCTTGGTTTAAAATTCTTCAGGGATTAGTAAAAATTGTATGAAAACCAATAATTAAAATATGAGCAAATATGAGTTTACCTCACATGGTTATGAAAGGTTTACAAACAGCAGAACAAGTGAAGTGCATGGAAGCAACACATTTTTCTTGCCTCTAATCACAATAATATTATGTATAATATTCACCCTGCATTTACGCATTGTGAAGTTTGGGGAAAAGATGAATGATGAGCAAGTGTCACACAATGCACCATTTTCTGTCTGTTGAAATTGAAACCCTGTAGTTTTATGTAGTTCGTCAATTATAGCAATAAAGGAACAAAATGTTTGCGATGGCCTTTAATGAAACAAATATTCCTCACTTGATTTGTTAAATGTTGCCAAAAAATTTAATAACACAGAAGCTTAAATAACAAAACTCACAGTGTACTCAGTATGTATAAATCTCATCACATGAATGACAAGTCAATGTGTCTATTATAGTTTCAGAAGCAAGGGAGAGTTAGTCTATTATAGTGAAACAGCCGAGACTTGTGGCACCTTGAAAACTTACAGAGGTATTGTGGCACCTGGGCTAGGGAACAAAATGCCATAATAAGAATCTTAGGCAATTAAGGTGCCACAACACTCTTTGTTATTTTTATACTTTGTCTATAATAAGCTCCCTTTTGTTGTGTACTGTATCAATAACACTGGTTTGTTTTAAGCTTCAAGGCAACTAGTAGGGATTTTTTAACTGAGCTAGAACTGGATGGTATAATGATAAATTGTTGTATTATTAAATTCTGGGTCTGCCATTGCCTGTAAAAATATTTAACAATTATAAAGTGGCACAAGCAATACCTTACACTTCACTTGTTCCAACAGCTTCAGGAGGTGCAGAGAAATCTAATTTAAAAGACGTAGAACATTGTGATCAATTTCCATCAGTAGGAAGAATATCCTTCCTTAAATAATAAAATACAGCTCTTACAAAAAACCTGTAGTCTTTCTGAGATATTGTGGTGCTCATATGAAAGTGTGAATGTGTGTTACTAACATGTTGCTGGTATGTAGTAAAATGAAAGCTGGGTGTGCGTAATTATGGTATAATGACAGCTGAATGTCATTATGGGTGTTTGCTCCTTAGCCTGCACAGTTTGTGCACTCAGAAGGCAAAAAGAAAGCTTTATTTGGAATGTGCTGGGAGGCTGTGGGCATGCACGCATGCTGCCAGAACAGTGCTTCAGAACACAGAAAAGAGCAGCAGGATGCTTGTCAAGAAGAGAGTCTTTGTCAGTTGAAAAGGTGGGAGGTCAAGTTCTAAACATGTTGAGAAGTCCGTTACAACATGAGAACTGTGGGTTGAGAGTTTCTGCACTGTCTCTCAGATGTTATTGACGAAACAAATTTTGTCTGTAGCAAATTATAAGTTATGATGTTTGAATATTGCCAAAATAAATTGTTATAATTAATCTATTATAAAATAGAAATTGTGTTCTTTGAAACCTTAGAAAGGCATGATTTCACTTATACATTTGATTTCTTTTACCAAAAGTGTGGGATGAGTGGCAGTAATTTTTATAACACTGACAAATTAATAAGGAAGTCCAGAAATTATAACAATATAAAATCAAAACATCACAGAAATACAAATCATGTAACTTGATGGGACACATTTTTCAACATGCTCCTGTAATTGAGCGTAACTAGAGAAAAACATTTTTTAATTCTGGAAGAAAATGACAACTTATAATCAAGAAGCTAAGATGGTAATCATGAACCATAGCAAGGTGATAAGAAAAAAGCATATCCTAGGATTTGTTTCCTAAATATACTTAAAATGTAACTTAGATAATTATTCCTCCTTGGTTGCCATCAATAATAATAATTAAAAAGTCAATGCAGGGTGGAAAAATGGGTCACTTGGGTTTTAGTGTTAAGCAGCAAATCCAGAGCAGATAAGATTTAACTGAGATGTTAAGGTTTATTTAGTGCATTTATTAATGAGGAAAATGTGTGTGTGTGTGTGTGTGGTTAATGAGCATGACAGGCTTAGGGGAGGATATGATTGGTTGGCTGCCTACTGGTACAGCCTGCTGTCATTTCTTTACATGTAAATATTATATAAGAATGCAAATGTTAAAAGTCTTCCTTTTTAAAAAGTGCAAGCACCCATAAATCTCACAAATATTCATTGAATGTTGGTTTTAGTGCAGAATGCTTTGTAACTCTCTCTCTCTCTCTCTCTCTCTCTCTCTCTCTCTCTCTCTGTATGTGTGTGTGATCTCCACCAGCAAATATGTGACTATTTCACTGTAATGTCATTTTGCTGAGCTGCATCTTATTTTCAATACAATTGACAATTATTTTAGTTAATCTACATGCATGGTTCTTTCAGTTACATATCCCTATTCAGAACATAAACTCAGCAATTCTCTCTCTAATTTTTATAGAAAACTCAGTGGCCCTTCCATTCAAGTTCATCACAAAGAGACTACTTGTGGCCCAGCTCAGATGGTTATGTTTAGATTGTTATAAATGAATTATTGTATGTCTTGAACCTTCATTCTCTCCCATCTCTCTCCCTGTTTTCCTGCATGAGAAGCGTTTAGCTATATCAAATTCCCTGTTGTACACGTTTAGGATATGTAACTTAGTTAATTAATGAATTACAATAGCAAACCACAGTTTATCTTTGTTTTAACTGCTTATGGCTAGAATTAACCATATTCACCCAGTTCATACACGAGTGAAATATTTAGTGAAAAGTAAAAGTGAAAGCTTCCAAGCATAGGGAAGGGATTCATGAGCCCAAGGCTCGTTTTGTGTTAATTGTCCAAAATGAGTCATTGTGTAGAAAGGTGAACAAATCGCTTTTTGCAGAGATTCCTGATGCAATGAATATTGTGTCCACAATTAAAAACAACAGTACAGTCAAAATGTATTGTTTTGGCACATTGGGTTTGCATACCAAAATATCTAGTTGATACTCCAAAATACACAAATTTCCAGATTCTGTACACTTTGTTTGTTGTTTCGATTTATATACTGCTCCATAGCGCTAAAGCACTCTCTGGGCAGTTTACAACATAATTATTTGAACAACAACTTGCGCCCCCTGTGAGCTGGGTACCCCTTTTACCAATGTCAGGAGGATGAAAGGCTGAGCCAACCTTGAGTCGGCTTCCTTAATCTGTCAGGCTCAAACTCAGGTCATGAGCAGAGGCTTGACTGCAGTGCTGCAGTTAAATCAGTGTACCATGAAGTTCTTAATTAATTAGATAATATTGTCTATTTTCGCTTTATTGATTTCAGCAAAGACACAATTGGGTGCAGAGTGTTTCAGACACCTAATTGTACGGTAAAGAAAAAGAAAAAGAAAACGGTTGCTGAAAATTACACAGTAGAGGGATGGTTTAAATCTTTTTTATAATGTTACTGAAATTTTCCACAATAGCAGTAGCCTAGACATCATCATTAGAAGGTACAGTATTGTATCACATTTACTATGCTACTGAGGTGTTACGATTTGCACCCTAGGAATCCGTCTGTACCCACTCTATAGCTCCACCAAGGACTTGAGTATGTGAAGTCAAATGGAGAGGGAGCAGTGCTCTTGAATTCAATCCTCTCCATCTTTTGATTTTTCATTTCCAAATGTCTACTCAGGATATTTTTACTTGTTTGTTTCCAGTTCAACTCCAGGACTAGAATTATGCCTAGAGAGACTGTCTTCTGCATCTGGAGTGGGGAATTTGGGTCTAGGAAAGGAGAGGACTCCATTCTCTTGCTGAGTTTGCCCTGTAAGTGCCCTACTCCTACATCCCCATTATCTCCAAATATACAATTTGGGAATTTGCTCATTGCTTGAAAGTGGACCTACTACAGTCATTATTGTTATTTTACTGAGAATTTTAATACTGGCTACATGACTAGTCAGCTGTCAACTGTAGAAATTGTAATATTCTCCCCAGGCAACACAGTAGGTAGAGGAGGACAATTCTGGCAGATATGAGGGCCGGTTTACCAACCTCAGGACCCACTATGGACTACATCAGCAGCAGAAATGACCAACCATCTAATCAAAACAGGAAGTGATTCAAAATTCACTTCCTGTTTAGACTGGGGAAAATGTGGGGGCTGTATCATGTTTTAGAGACTTCCAGAAGCAGAAATTGACCCTCTTTTTTGGTCCCCTACCACCATTCCCTCCCCCGGCAAGGCCATTGGGGTGATCTCAGAGAGTCCTGCAGTCTGGAAAAACAGGTTGGGGGTGGCCCACTGGTCAGTCAACCTTGACCTACTCCAGTAGTAGAAAAGTAACTGTTTTCTTATTTATCAGGCAAAAATAAAAGAAAAAGAAAGAAGGCAAAATGATTGTGGTGCCTTAAAGACTGATTAATATAATGGGAGCTTTTGCAGACAAGTCCATTTCTTACTACTCTATGAAAGCTGACATTAAAATATAGCATTTTGTCTTTAAGTTGCCACAGGTCTTCTTTGTTTTTTTCTTTGTCTTTTTGCCTGATATGCTAGCACAGGCTAACACGGCTACCTCTTCTACAACTATTTTCTTGTTCATTTTCTTGTTAGGTGCCATCAAGTCACCATCAACTCATGGTGGCTCTATGAATGAGAGATCTCCAAAACATTCTGTCCTCAACAACGCTGCTCTGCTCTTGTAAACACAAGGCTGTGGCTTCATTTACAGACTCAATCCATCTAGTATTTGGTCTTCCTCTTTTTCCTGCTGCCTTCCACCATTCCCGGCATTATTCTTTTCCAGAGAATTGTGCCTTTTCATGATATGCCCAATGTAGGACGTTTCAGTTTCACCATTGTTGACTCAAGAGATAGTTTAGGCTCAGTTTGCTCTAGGACTTACTTATTTATCTTCCTACCGGTCCACAAAGCTCTCCTCCAACACCAACAGCAAATTAATCATTTTCCCCATCTCAGTTTTCTTTACTGCCCAGCTTTCATACCCTTACATGGAGGTTGGGGATTCAAGAATGTGGATGATCTTGGTCTTGGTCTCCAGTGACACATCCTTACAGTTGATAATCTTTTCTAATTCCTTCAGTGCTGCCCTTTCTAATTACAGTCTTCTGATTTCTTGGCTGCAGTCTCCATTTGGACTGATAATTGATAAAAGGTATACAAAATATTTAACTATTTCAAATAGAGATGGGGACAAATATAAAAACGGATCACTTTTTCTGATGAATACTTACCCATTTTTATTCGTCCTTCGTATTAAAACAAAAAAACCCCACACCATTCTGCCTACTGTCCGCTGATCAGTCGATCAGAGGCTGATAGGCAGCTGCCACACCCACACAGCCAGCCACCCCAACAGCCTACTCCCACACCCCCTTCCTTTCCCTACCTTAACCCCCACCCATTCCCACTGACACTCCCTTACCTTAATAGCTGCTGCTGAGGTCTCCATCAGGCCTTCGCAACCATCGTGTGTAAAAAGGGAGACTGGCTGCCCTTTGCAAAGATGGCGATTGTGGCTTCATTTAGGGTAGGGAAGCTGCAGCTGCCATCTTTGTAAAGGGCAGCTTGGATTCCCTAAGGAAGGGGATGTGGGAGTAGGCTGTTGGGGTGGCTGCCTGTGTGAGGGTGGCGGCTGCCTATCGGCTTCTGATCAGTTGATTGGCAGCCGGTAGTCAGAATGGGCTTCTGTGCCATGTGTTAAACTCTCCTCGGGGGACCCAATTTGTGGGTAAATAACTGGGATGTCCGATATCCAGTCTTCACCAGAGTTAGCAGGCATGTTGGGGAAAGACATAGGAAGCTCCATTGTGATTCTGGAGTCTCTAAGTACCTGAGGGGAGCTTTCCTGGTGGGGTCCTCTTTGTAATTATATAATTTGGGGGGGGGCATGATCCAATATTCACCAAACTTTCAGGAGTTGTAGAAATGTGTCTGGGGAAGCTTCCCTGCAAATTTGGTGTCTCTAGGCCAGTATTATAGCCATGTAAATTGCAGATGAATCAACAGATCGATCCATCGATTCATCAAAGAATATTTGTATATTTGTACCTGTTGATCCGTTAACCCTGATTAATAACGGATCAAACCGAATTGCCATTTCTTTATTTGTCCCCATCTCTAATTTTAAGAGTCTTCATTGTGAATATTAAAGTAATGCAGTTCATCTGTAGTCATCATTTTTGTCTTCTTAAAGTTCAACTGTAGTTCTGCGTTGGCACTTTTTTCTTACATTTTACTCAAAAGTCATTTGAAGTTATTACTACTTTCCACCAGTACGATGGCATCATCTGCATATCATAAATAATTTTTCCCACCAATTTTCACTCCTCCTTCATTTGAATCTGGTTTGGCTTTCTGTGTTATATGTTCTGCATACAAACTGAACAGATAAGGGACTAAAATGCATCCTTCTAGACAACTGTTTCTCAAGCTGCTCTGTCAGTCCATTTTAAATTACTTTTAACAGTTGTGTTGGCTCATTCTTCTAGCTAAATATGAGGTACTGCAACAGTGCTGGCTTTATATGTAGGAAGACATATTTAAGTCAACTCTTTAATTGATTCTGGATGAGTTGTATTCTCAGGCTGAAATCCATGTAGCATGTGTATCTTCCTCCTTCATATTTATCATCATCATCACCACCACCATCATTATCATCATAATCGCCATTACTCAAAGGCCATGTTAGGGGGCATTTCTTCTGATTTTCTTTAACGTTTATTAGGTACTCATTAACTGACTTCCAAACTTAATTATTCTCATATCCTCACCAGACATGCCTAGGTTAGAGTAGAAGTGCCTCTGTAGAAGATCTTAAAATCCAGGGGAGGCTCATATGGGGAGATGGGGCCCTCCAGATAGCCTGGATTCGAGTTACATAAGATCATAACCAATATGTAGATCATAATCTATAGCATACAGATACAGTACGAGCAGGTTGTAACCAACACTTTGAAGTGGGTCTGGAAATGGTCCAGGTTTCAGGGGAGCTGTGGTAACAAGGAAATTCTACGTTCATTTTATCTGTCCCCAGTTATTAAATTGGCTGCAGCATTTTGGGAGAGTTAACATTTCTGAACACTAAGGTAGCCCCATGCAGAAAACCTTACAATAATCCAAGAACAATAATGGAAATGTGTGTCACTATGGCCAGTAGATATCTCAAGGAGTAGTTGCTGCTGGAGTATTATCTTAACCATGTAAACACACTCCTGATGCAATGCAACCTGACACAAGCAATGGAAGTATTATCTGTATTTTGAGATGGAAAGTTTCATGAAGCCCTGTCTTATAGGATGTGAATGGGGAAGGTCCATGTAAAACCTCCTTCCCACATTTGCTCACCTTTATTGGGGCTAGGAGAAGAATGTGACCTACCCAGCCTTCCTTGTACCCAGGGCTAGCTGAAGTATATGGTTATTGTAACACGGGCTAGGTAAGCATTTCATTCATATTAGCAGAAAAGTTACCGTAAGTTGTTCACATTCCTTCAAAGTGCATATAAATTCCTAATGGTTCATGTGGCAGTGAAAACTTTGCAGAAGTGTTGGGGATAAACAAGACCACCAACAAATAAAAGGGAAAAAAACATAATGGAAAGAAGCTTGATCCACTGTGCGACCACTCCAGGTTTGGGGGCAGCAATGGTGAACCTATGGCATCTGTGCCACAGCTGGCATGCAGAGCCCTCTCTTTGGGCATGCGAGCCATAAGTCACCATTGAGAAATAGTTGAAGGAAGGAACTAGTCTGGCTCAGTTAAGGATTTAGAAATGTATCGGTATCTGTTGACATGTGATGCCACAACCTTGTGGCTGTCCTTCACTGTCAAATGCAGTGCCAGCAACCAGCAGCAAGGAGAGAACTGAAAGAGTTAAAAATGATAAAAGGTGGAGGTGGAGGTTATCATGACTCTGTGAGGCAGGTCTACAGAAAGAAGAGAGAGGAAAGGGTGAGAAGCTGGCAAAGAGAGAAGACTAGAGAAAGGGAATGGTTTTGCCATGAGGGGGGTGAGACCAGGATCATAACTTGAGGTGATCCATTTGGTCTTGATGTCGTTGACTACATTCAGCTACTGCTAGATCAGAAGCAAAGGTTGTAGACCAGCTCATTCTGAGACAGATTGCTTGGCAAGAACTAGTCCTCAAGCCCCACAACCTGTGCTTGAACATATTTTAAGGGGGGGGGGGTATGTGTCTGTTATTGTGGTTATTATCCTCAGCTTTTAGTGAAAAGGGCTCAAGAGGAGCCTAAGTGAGCTATAACTATTGGGGACAGTGACTCTTTTGTTCAGGGGCCCTTCCTTTTCCAGGTGTGACAAGGTGATAGTCCTCTGGTTTGATCCATCATTTAGGAACTCAGGAGATGATTTGGGCTTATGTAGTTTGCCTATTTGTAAGTGTGTTTTTATATCTATTTACTTAATGGACTACATAAATTATTAATTTGCTACATTCTGTACATTAATTTTGCTGCCATGTGTATCATATATTCAGGGGAACAGGACAGGATGATACCAACTAAAGCAGTTACAATGTGGCTATGAGAACACAGTGACAGAGGTATAATGAAATTGATTGCAAATTGATTTCAACATGACACTGATATATTAAGCAGTGGGTATGAATTCTCCTAAGACAGTGATGGCAAACCTATGGCACACATGCCACAGCTGGCACACACAGCCCTCCCTGTGGGCACTCAAGCCATAAGTTGCTGGATGACTACCTCCAGCAGCCAACCTGAGGAGGAGGCTGCAGCTGCGGTGCTAGCACCCTGGCAGGTGGCAGGCCAGGATGTAGAGCAGCGGGCGGTGGTGGGTTGGCCGAGCTATAGGCAGTGGCAGGCTGGGCATGACTGGAGGCGGACCCGGAGTGGGGTATGGAGGCACCTCTGTTCCCGAGATTCCCCCTTCCGCCACCATTTCCGCCACCTCCACCTGCTGCCCATTGGGTTGTTTTTGTTTTCAGTTTGGGCACTCAGAATCAAAAAGGTTTGCCACCACTGTCCCAAGACATGCTCATCTCTGGCAAAACTAAGAGCTAAAGCTGTGGGGCCCACGTGGACATGTTAGCTACAGCCCCCAATCTTATATCTCTTCTCAATTCATGTTAATTCTTTTTGTCAGTTCTATGCTGAAAGATGAACACATGGTTCCTAGATCATATCAGAACTATTTCTGGAGGTAAAAATGATGAGATTGAAGGTGTCCTATTTGGGGCACATTGTGAGAAGGCAGGGTTTTCTGGAAAAGACAATAATGCTGGGAAAGATAGAAGACAACAGGAAAACAGGAAGACCAAATACGAGTTGGACAGAGTCCCTCAATGAAGCCACGGGCTTGGATTTATAAGAGCAGAGTAGGGCAGTTGAGGACAGGGCACTTTGGAGATTTCCCTTTCACAGGGTCACCATAGATTGGAGGTGACTCGATGACACATAGAACAACTTGGTCCAACTTGCCTGATCTTTTTAGGGAGGCTCAGCTCACCATTCTAGTCTTAGAGGGCTTGAAACCTCTAGCTACCCATATTGTTACAAGGTCCATAGTATAATTGCTGCAGGTTTGGGAAAAACATTTCAGAAACATTCTGTCATAATTCAGAAGCCAAAAGAAAGGGAGAATTGTCATATGAAATTTCCAAACAAAGCAATTTCAGGTAAATTTGATGACCTTTTGTATATAGAAAAATATAAAAACAATGTGTTCTCAGTAATTGTTCCTGAGGAAGCCCTGAAGTCCTGTGAATGGGCACTCTTCTTTGTATCAGTAACATGGAGGGGTGGAAGGAGAATGGAACCCTTACCTTGTTGTTACATAGCCATTTGCACTCAGGATCCTGTCCAGGCTCACAGAAGCAGGTGGCATGCCTGAGGCTGGCACCTGAGAACAGGCTTTATGGTGGTGCAGATGTGAGATGAGGTTTTCTCTCAGTTCTGCTCTTACATTACAGTGGAGCCTCTACTTATGGAATTAATCCGTATTGGAACAGTGGCTGCAGGTAGAAAAGTCTGTAGGTTGAGGCTCCATTGACCTACAATGCATTGAAAACCGATTAATCCGTAACCGGCCATTTTTATTCCGTTTTTGTTCCATTTTGGTTTTTTTCTGGTCTGTAGGTTGATTCTCCAGCTGTAAATTGAACCTAAATTTTGCAGCCAGAGAAGTCTGTAACTCGAAAAGTCTGTAAGTCGAGCCATCTGTAAAACGAGGGTCCATTGTATTTATTTAGAGCCTTCAGGTAGTTCCAGCTATTCAATATTTCTTCTTTTTTACCCATCTATTTTTATTTCCTTAGCTTCTGATTGCTGTGGAGGCAAACTGGCAGCAAGTTGATAGGGCAGGAATTTTACCTGCCCACTTACTGGCCTGGTGAAATGATCAGTGCCACCTGCACAGCAGCTTGCTTTGCCTCTGATGTCAAAAACATCACAATGAGCTTTCTTTATTACATGTAGCCTGTCACACATTTGACACAACAAAGCAAGAGGGCAACAAATGCAGAGTGGTATAGTCATATATATATGAAAGAAGCTACATGGCACCATTTTCACATACCAAAATCCAAGAACATGGAAATTTAAATGACTCAAATGTGGCAAAATCATGATAGAATTAACATGTGTATGGCATTAATTACTGGTACTCTTTGCAAGATGGTGAATAATTAGCCTAAATTTGGATAATTTTGTTGTTTTACTTATTTTGTAGTAAGGAGACTGTGTAAGCAAATAAAGTAGGGAAATGCCAACATCATAAAATATATGAAACTGCATTTGAACCATGAAGAGTTCCAATGAATAATAAAAATAATAAAAATGAAATGAAGTTGCATCTCAGAAGAAGCTATTTCATGCGGTTTTAAACGCAGCTAAATAACAGCTATAGTATGCAGCAGTTTCAGTGGGCAACTGTCATGTGACAAGTGGGGAGGGTCCAATACCTGTTAATTGTCTGCTGCAACTTGATCAGAACAAAATACTTAGGGGATGGGACTGTGGTAGGGAAAGTTTCAAGGAGCACCTCCTACTCACCACTTCCCCATTTGAGATCAGCTTCTGCTTCTGATAAACACATGCAAACAGTGACAAATAAAGACCCAAAGAGCAGAGTCGGCACAAAAATATTTCCTTGAAAAGAAGTTGCCAAGGTGTGGGGTCACCATTAAGAAAGTCCAATCCCTAATACCAAAACTACTAATGCTAAAGGAACTTATGAACCAAAGAGTAGGGCTTCCACTGCTAAAGTTTGGGCAGGCTTGTGCAGTTGTAGGAGGTATCTAAGACTTTAAAGGCCAGTGCTTTTATTGGGGCAAAAAACCTAAATGTGTCCAGTTGTAAAATGTAAGCAGTACACCATAGATATGAGATCTCTGGCTCCCAAAACTTCTCTAGCTCTCACGTTGATGATGATGATAATGATAATGTTATTTATTTATATTGTTGACCAGAGTGCATTCCAATAAAATCAATACTGTACAAACATGCAACACATTTAACCACTATATATATGATCAAAAAGAATTAACCAACTGCTAAAGATGAGCCAAAATAGTTCAAATAAAATACACCATTGAATGGAGACTGAAACCCAGCTCTCCTATTCCACCACTCTATCCACTGCACCCACACTGAGTATCCAGTTATAAAGATACATCACTGGAATCACACTATCTACAATAGGCAGATGACCCGTTTCACTAAATACTGAATAGATTTTCTACATTTATCAGATGTTACCATTTTTGCTCACTACCTTCTGAGTCCCATACAGAAAATAATATTTAAGTTTATTTTGGTGGTGTTCTTAGTCAGGAAGAATGTACAGTATATATGAAGTCTAGAAGATACAGGTGGCATTTTATTAGTAACTGAAGGGAAATTCTATTCTGCCTACTTCATTATTTATCTCCTTTCTCCATATATGGCTTAGCGCTCTTAGCTATATTGAGTTTCAGAATCCACTGGAGACAGAACATTTACTGTATATTCTTTGGTAGCGGAGGAGGGGAGGACAGAAGGAAAGGCCATAAGTTAGAAGAAAATTCCATTTTCATAATGGTTGTAATGTGTGGCTCTTAAGGGAATCCTGATTGCATTAGAAAAATCTAGTATATATGGGCAGTTTGTTACTGCCCCTGAACTCACTAAAAGCCAATCCATCTGTGGATGCAATAAAGGCAATGAAAGGAGGGAGACAGCATAGGTCTTTCTGTATAAAAGCAATCCAGATTATTGCTGCCTTTAAAGATACAGTATTTTTATGATCAGGTATTTCCAAGCTGTCTTCCATTTTAATTTTAATTGTGATGAGTACAAATGATGTTCATCAGATTGTGACATCCTCCTCTACAACTGGTGGTGGGGATACAGCAAAATAAATAATCGAGTTAAGATGGCTTACCAGGCAGCTATTATCCATGACAGGGAAAGAGAAGAGGGGGCCTGGTGCTAAACCACTGCTGAAGACAGACGGCAGGGAAAGGCTGATGTTCCATGCACTGTATCTACAATTCTCCAAATTGTCTAGCTGGCCTCTGTTAAAAAGTGAATGGTTCAGAAGACAGCATAGGCAGAGGTGACTTTCAAGTCTGATGATTCAGTTACTCATCCCTATAGAAATTTGGCCAGGAAGGGGAATAGGTTAGTCCAAATTGACCTCAGAATCTCCATCTCACAACACACTATAGCAAAGCAAAAGTATAGGAACCATTTTTCACATTGAAAATATATGAGTGTGCTAGTACTTCAGAAAACAACTTAGTATAATTTACTCTAAGTAACTCAAAATGTTGTAAATATTTCCATTATTTAAATGGGAAGAAACTTTAGATTCATATTACAGTACTGTGAAAGAAATCTGAGGCATAGAATTGTAAAGATTAAAGGTGATGCAAGTAAACACTGGGGGGAAAAGTGCTAATTCAGAGGGAGGGAACTTGCTTTGCAAAACTGGCAGATACAATTGTTTTCTGTGCCAGTTGCTGTGCTCCAGAAACCATCTCTCAGGACAGAGACTTTCAGGGCATTGTTTCTGAGGGAAATGAGCTTGCTGGCTACAGTCTTGGCTGCCAAGGAGACCCGAGCAAGGGCCTCAGTCAGCCATTCCTAAACCCACCCACCCCCATCCCAGAGATCACAAACAGCACAAGGTCTTCCAGTTGCCAAGGTCTTCCAGTATGCTGAATGGAGGCGCTGGGCCTGGACTACTCTTTCTGCTCCTATATTGAGAAAGGCACCACTAAGAGCATGTGATACTCAGCAGTCAAGGGTGCATTGATGTAAAAGGGAAGTAACGCAAATTGGAGTGTGACTCTGATTTTAAAAGAATGAAGTGCTTTTGTGGGAGAATTAGCAAAGCAGAGATTCACCAAAGCACTGATCTTGAACTGGGACAAAGGAATTGATGGAACCTGTTTGCCGAGAGTAGCAAAGTTATGGGCTGGGAACCTTGATATTATATAGTTGTGGCATAATTGTTTTGTATTTGTTTGTAATTAATTGCAAAGGTATCTGAAGGGAAGCATACATTGAAATTCTGATTTATTTATTTTTTACAAAAGGAAATGAACTAAATCTGTATGAATTGATACCATTTATGGGACCTAATTCAGATAGCTACTACAAGGAGTGAATTGTCTGGTGTCATGCATTTCATCAATAAGCAGCTTTTAGGATATATTTGGCATGAGCAGAGAAGATGCAAGAATAAACAAAAGTGTGATTATAGACCACGTTGTAAGGGCAGTTTCATGTCACCATTCTTGAACAAATTAATCGTTGTCTATGGCAGTCTTGTTCTCTTTCAACTCTTTTATTACAGAGACAGGTCTGCCTTTATTAATTACTCATTCCTCACAAACTCAGTGTCTGTGATGTCAGATATTCTGGTTACACAGTTGCTCCTTGTTGTTTACAGCAGGTCCTTGTATAACAACTGCAGAATAGTGTATGTACATGTGTTTGTGTGTGAGAAAATGAGATAATTTTGCTCATACTTACAAAAAAATTAATGTGTACAACACACATGCAAATATCTTCATGCTGAGCTGGTGCGTCCTACTGTCAGTTGGAAGTAGTGAGAAAATGACAGCATGCATTAAACCCACCATAGACAATACATTCAAATGTTGTCCTTTAGTGCTGCTTATCATGAAATATGTCTTCTTGTATCATGAGGAATCACAGCAGTTCCCTGAGACTTCAGCTGGCACCTTGAGGCCTAGCAACCTATTTCACCACCTCCCATGGTGTACCAAGCATACTTTCAACTCGGGAACTAATTTTGTTGGACAGATTACTGGGGGTTGCAGTGCGAAAGTCAAGTTACATCCTCTTCCTCTTGTTCATGGACGCCTCTGCTGGATTGAAGAGATTTCCGTGAGTCGATCAAGACAATTAATTACAAATTTGTCAGAAATTTGCCAGATTGCTAAACTTAATGTGGTTTCCACGCTAGGTGAAACTAATGATATATATCTTTTATATCTACCATTACAATTCATAAATAAAAATACCGGTTTTCTTTTTTTTAAAGTTACATAATGTTTTTTATATGTACGACTGAAACATATAGGTCAAAATCCTGTTGTTAGTGTAGTAAGTCACATTAGAGTGGGTTGTTCTTCTACTCTAGCATTGTCAAGGTTAAAGTAGGCCCATTTGAAACAATGAAAACTTCCAGAGGAGTTAACACACCAAATTCCCAGTGATTCAACTGGCCTACTCTAGTGCAATTTACAGTGTTAAGCAACAGGCTGTTGGCAGTTGTTGTAATATTGATCTCATTAGCATACATAATAAGATAATTAAACAAAAAGAACAGTCAGCAGAAATCCCAGTTGGGCAATATCTTTATAAGGACCAAGCAATATGTTACAAATGTGCATAAGCTTTGATGCTCTCCAGAATTATGAATCAAGCTTGGGGGCTATGCAGAGCAACATGTACTAGATATCTCCGTGGTTTTGGTTCCTGACTGTGGATCCAGAGGCTGGGAGTTCAGTTTCAAAGTGTACCTCCTTTACAGGGACTGGGCTTGATGATCCATATGATCTCTTTCGGCTCTACAGGTCTAAGATGATGATTATAATTTCTGCATTTAAACAATGCAGTATAATTATTATACATTTCTGCTTACACAATGCAACTCTGTCACATGCTTAATTCCATCGTGGCAAACTATGTGAATGCATTGTTATTTAATCATACATATTATCAGGGTTTATTCCATTTAAGGTAAAGGTAAAGGTTCCCCTTGACAATTTTTGTCCAGGCGTGTTCGACTCTAGGGGACGGTGCTCATCCCCATTTCCAAGCCATAGAGCCAGCGTTTTGTCTGAAGACAATCTTCTGTGGTCACGTGGCCAGTGCGACTTAGACACGGAACGCTGTTACCTTCCCACCGAGGTGGTCCCTATTTATCTACTTGCATTTGCATGCTTTCGAACCGCTAGGTTGGCAGGAACTGGGACAAGCGATGGGCTCTCACTCCGTCGCATGGATTCGATCTTATGACTGCTTGGTCTTCTGACCCTGCAGCACAGGCTTCTGCGGTTTAGCCCACAGCGCCACCACATCCCTCATTATTCCATTTACTAATGCTCAAACATTACTTCTGTGCCAGAAATTGAAATGGTATTGAAGCTATTAGTATTTTAGTTTTGCTAATTCAAGGCAAAGGAACACATCACAGAGTTGTACACCATTTTCTGGTATATATAGAAAATTATGCTTCACATTATGCCATCCCACCAAAAGCTGGAATCCTATTGCACAACTGTTTGTGCAGAATAGTGATTATATAATAATCAGTAGGAATTAGCTTCTGATAAAAGTAAATTACAACCACATGCACAATTTCAAAGTGCATGTGGTTGTAGACAATGTGATGTAGTTGTACATGCACTGAAATATCCAAAGGAAGCCTTAAGTCAGCAGCAATTTGCCATTGCCGATGACATCATTGGCATTGTACATGCAGAGCTGTGCAACAGGATTTCAACCAATACTGTAATTTATTTTTGATAACAACAAGATGGGAATATCGTTCATTATGGCCGTGATATAAGTAAGAGGAAGACACACTGTACCATGTGAAAAGGATAGTATTTTGATTTCTCAAACTTTGCTTACATTAAGCAGAAATAAGTAAAATCAACATGCCATTGCAGTTCTGTCACACAAGAAAAGAAACACATTATCATCTATTTTACAGCTCTAACTTTCTCTTTGTGGTTAATATATGGCACTGGCCTTGGTAATCTAAATACAGATGGAAGATAATAAAGAAAAGCACTCCACAATGTATTAAAAGCATATTTCTTGCAAATACCATAACGGTCCAATAGTGAGAGTTAGCAGGTGAATTGCTTATCTGGGGGAGGGAATTTTGTACTTTGGAGCAGCCCCTTAGGAAAACACTGTACCTGTGAAGATCAGTATAGGAAATGTCAGCAGAGCAAGACAGGATAGGTACAAAAGTAATTTTACATTCACTATTAGGCTTAAGAGGAACATTGGAAGCCCCCACCCCCACTTCTGCCTCAGTTATCCTCCTGCTTTACCCCAGATTGAGCCCTCCTTAATTGCTTATCTTCAGCCATCTGAAGTTGAGCTCATGGCAAAGGTAGTTAATGTTGTCCAAGAGCGCCCGTTAAGGAGTCAGATAAAATTTATGCCAGTTGATACCAGCATTCTAGTCTGGCTTTGGTGCAGAGATACCTTTGGTCAGCATTCTGGATGAGTTTCAGCAGAAACAGGACATGTGGTGTGTGTCATTGTTGGTTCTGCTGGACATCAGTTTGTTCTGCAGTGCTTCAGCAACTACCACATCCTTCTAGGCTTTTGGTTGATATGGGCTTGAGTTTTGTGGCAGTTTTCGTTCTGTTTCAATGACTGTTCTCAGGTGGGGACTATTGCTCGGCCTTGTAGGTGTCGTTTTATGTGTTTTTAAGACTCAATATGGTACTCTACAATCACTGCATGAAACTGCTCAGAGACATCATCAAGAGTTTTAGGACTAGGTCTCACTACTGTACTAGGCTGGTGATATTTAGATCTGTCTTTTCTTTTGAATTTACAGTTAATTTTGCTTAATATGGAGTTGCCATATATTGACCATATACTCACCAAATTGCATTGCCTCCTTCTGAACTGAATTCAGGGTGTTAATTTTGATTTAAATACATTGGAACCAGAATATCTGAAAAAACACCTCCTACTAATAGATCCTGCCTATAATTTGCCATCTTTATCATAGATCCCACCAGCAAGAGAGGTGGATCCCATAGGTACGTATGTGACAAGACTTTTTCAGCAGCAGAACCCTGACCTCCCAGGATGAGATCAAACTGGTCTTGCCCTTGAGTTCTACATAGTTTCTAAAATTGCTCAGTTTTTCCAGGATGTTATTTTTAAAACTTTTTTCTTTTTTTCTTTTTAAAGGAATGTTGTGTTTTGGGATTTTGGTTTGATTTTGTTTTGATTAATATTTTATATATTTGATATAATATTGATGTAACTGGAGACTCTTTCAGGACCCTGAAAAGTGATATAAATTCTTTAAATCGTCATAATGTCTCAGACATTTACCACTAACTGGCAGGGCTACTTGACTCCTCTCACCAAAGGCATCAAGAAGGGAGATTGACTTATTTTGCCACTTGTGCTGAATAACATGAGAATAGCTGGTTTCCATTTCAGAACCATTAAATGTAGCTGGTGATGCTCTCATTACTACCATCCACATACAGTACTACATTGTGTGTTTCTAACATATATTTAGTTTTGCTAATTCAAAGCAAAGGAACATTACCTCCCACTGTGGAATTTAGTTGATTATTTTCCCTGTTGGGTTCATGGTGTTCAAAGTAATAGAATTTGGAGGAGTGGGTAGTAACCATGCAGCCATGCTTATCAGTGCTGATCACTCAATGATGATGTGACAACCTAGGTCCCAGTACTGCCTGTCTCACCTTTTAAAGCCCCCTCCCCCATTATGATTTACAATTGTAAATGTAACTATATTTGGAAGCAAACCTAACATTCAGTAGTTGTATTTGCCAAAACTCAAAAGCAGTTCTGCCTCTTTTCCATGATGAATACTACGTATTGGATGAAATATCAGACCCTATCACATTTCAAGCCCAAGGTATTTATCTCTCTTTTCAAACCATGAAAGCGTTTAGAAAGAGTAAACAGAAGATTGTTCAGCTAAGAATAGTCTACTGACCCACCAATGAAATATCTGCAGCTCAGCTACATTCTGATATACAGCTACACTACTAAATTGTTTTTCAAGAACACAAGATGGAATTTCCCCAAATCTCTTACTTCCAGTATGCTTTCTTGTTAACTGAGTGCATGTATGGGAGAGAAAAATCGAGAGAAATAGATTATATTTTGTTTTCTTAGAAGGAATGCCATTTACTATCATCTGCTTATTCCAATTTATTGGTATAGCACTGAAGAAGGGCCAACAAATTGAAAGCTTTCTAGAAACTGTTTATGAAATTAAGTCATTCACTATAAATAGATATACTATTACCATAGCAATAGAAGCTATAAATGGTCTCTCTTTTTTTCTTTTTCTTTTTTTTGGGGGGGGGGGTTGTTGTTGTTTAGCAAAGTTTTAAAAGTTGACAACATTCACTCTAATTTGAAGGCCTGGGACTCCACTTAGAGACCATTTATAATACTATTATCTTAGTACCAAGAGTTCCATATTGAAAGGTTCTAGTGATGAAATTCAGTCTAGCTTAGGACAGAGGCTAAAAAGAGTTTACATTTACTGATAGGTTCCTCTTAACTCCAATTTTACATCAACATCCTGTTTTAATTCTCTGTAATGAGAGTAGGTTTTTTAATCCACTTTGCATTCTAAAAAAAGAATTCTAAAGCAGTTGACAACAAATCCATCAAGTTCAAAATAGCCTTCTCAAAAAAAGCTTCCAGTAAAATTTATTTTAAAACATGGAAACAAGTATTGTGTTCAATTTAATTTTTCATTCACAATCTAGTTGTAATTTTTTACAGTTAACTGTCTTTGTGTTGCACTATAAGTGTTCTGAGAATTAGAGATGGACACAAACTGGTGGTTCAGGGGTCCATGCTGGTTTGTCCTGTTCCCAGCTCCACCTTTTCATGTGCCAGGCAATTCGTTATGGATAGGATGAATTGTCAATGGAAATGTATATAAGCATGATGGACGCAACAGAAAGGACAAATCTACTAATCAACATGAAGAGGTTTCAGAACAAGTAAGGAATGGCAACATTTCTTCTGAACTACATGAGATAGATAATGTGAGATCCTTCTGTGTCACAGGAGAGCTTCAAGGCATGCAAATGGGTGACAGCATCTTTTGGTGTAAGAAAAAATTAATGAGAACTTCTTTCCACTCCAGCACATAAATTGCCTCCAGTGCACACAGTACAGTTGTAGGAGTTTTTGGCACACCCATCTTGGCAAACTGCATGTTCCTGAAATGGAAATTAAACTGACATTCCTTTCTTCCCAATTAATCCTACATATATCAAAGAGCAGATAATGGGCAGAAGACATAATTGTATTATTTTCATAAGAGAAGATGTGTAACCAATCAGATTGTGTCTAGTATCGGGCAATAGGTGCTTAGAGGGTTAACTGCCCCCTCTCTCTCACACACACACACACAAACAAAGAAAGGAAGAATACTATTCATTATCTATGTGTTTTTTTAAATTCATGTTTCATCTGCTGTGTGCAAACTCATAAAAACTCAACACACTTTTACTGACAAGTCACACACTTTTACTGCCAATGGAAAGGTACTGATGCCAAGAAATAGCCAGCACAAATTGCATCACAGGGATATCATCAGGGCAAGACTAATGTGTTTCCCCGAAAATAAGACAGGGTCTAAAAAATTATTTTTTGCTCCAAAAAACACATTAGGGCTTATTTTCAGGGGATGCTCTATTTTTTCAGGTACAACCACCTACATTTATTCAAACACAGTCATGTCATCTTCTGGTTGCTGCACAATGGTGGAGGGCGGGGTTTCACTTAACGGGGGCTTATTTTGGCGGTAGGGCTTATATTCCGAGCAGCCTGAAAAATCTTACTCGTACTAGGGCTTATTTTCAGGTTAGGTCTTATTTTCAGGGAAACAGGGTACACTTTTTGTTGTGGAATACAACCATCATAACATAGCCACCTGTCTTATCGAAGAGAAACCCTCTTTGAAGTTATTTCGAGAGATTTTCCTCCTACCTCCGCTGGATCAGTAAGATCAAGATCTGGGGAAAGATTTCTCTTGTACGTAGCATGGTGGCACGTTCTTGTGACGCTCATAAACCTGGAGATTACAGTGTTCTGCGTCATACGTAGATCTTGCAGTACAAACAGAAAAGTCTAGAACTAAAAGCTCTGAATGTGTTTTATTTCATAGCAAAACAAACTTGACTCAGACCTTTTCAATTTGTTCTTTAGTTTCAATAACTACAGTGCTTGAATCTTTTCTGTCTGCCAACAGGGTTAAATACATTTTATCTGTTTGGGAGCTACCTGAGCTGCCATTAAAATGTCCTCTGGGCCTAGAAACAAAATAAACACAAAACACAGTGTAAAACCACTTAATCAAAAGTTATATAAAATACAACAATGAAGCAAAAGTCTCTATCTCGCACACGCGTGCGTGTGCACACACATGTACACGCATGCACACGCACACACATATTAAAAACAAAGATTTTAAGATGAAAAACCCAGGCTACATATTTTAATTTTAAAATGCCTACATCAACAAAAAGCTCTTCATCTAACACCAAAGAAAAACAGAATGGTGCCAAACAAAGCTATCCTGAAAGGCTGTTCCATACCTGAGATGCAATTAAGAAAAATACTCTCTTCTTTTTTATCCCATATTGGATTAAAAATCCTTAGGGATTCAAAATCTGCTCTATGTGAAATTGAAATAAAACTCTGAAATATTATTAGTATGGGCAGTAAACTGTCCAGATGTCCAGACACAGAGAAGTATTGTTGATTATGCCTGACTAGCCCAGTGGTTTTTCCTACTCTCTTCAATTCTGTCCATTAAGGTGCTCTAATTATTATATAATACAGGTGAGGGGTATGATACATTCATTGAAATCCTGTTCCATAAATTATACTATGTAAGGCTGATGATGTCATCAGCCACAGTGATTTTTTTAAAAATATTTCCACTGCGGACTGCAGGATGGGGAGGGATCTTAAATTTCTGAAAATTAATGCAACCTACAATATAGGGACATGGTGGTGCTGCGGGCTAAACCACAGAAGCCTTTGTGTGCTGCGTGGTCAGAAGACCAGCAGTTGTAAGATCGAATCCACGCGACGAAGTGAGCTCCTGTCGCTTTGTCCCAGCTCCTCGCCAACCTAGCAGTTTGAAAGCATGTAAATGTGAGTAGATAAATAGGTACCATCTTGGTGGGAAGGTAAAGAGCGTTCCAAATCTAAGTCGCACTGGCCACGTGACAACGGAAACTGTCTTCGGACAGGCGCTGGCTCTACGGCTTGGAAATGGGGATGAGCACCGCCCCCTAGAGTCGAACACGACTGACTAAAAATGTCAAGGGAAACCTTTAACCTTTACCTTACAATATATCATTTTGGCACTATGAGGTGAAATTTCTGATATTAACAGTGGCCAATAGAGATAGGCATGAACCCAAAAACTGATGAAATAGAATGGTTTGTGGATTGTGGTTACCCTCAAACCACCCTTGAGCTCCAGAAAAATGAAACGGTTTGTGGGTTCATTTGTCTCCAGTTCATGCCTGGGGGAGAGAAGCCTAACACCTCCACCCCATTTGCCACCTGCTTGCCCCCTTCTCACTGCTCCTTTGCCACCATACCTGGACCTGCCGCCTCCTCCTCTTCATCTTCCTCTGCCACCATGTTTAGAGACAGCCAGCCTGGTTTCCCTCCAGGGAGCTATGCATGCTATCTTTTGGTGTGCTCATACCTATCAGCTTATGCCAAGAGACAGCAGCCTCAGCTCCCAGAAGAGGGAATGGTGGTGGCAGAGGACAAATAAGAGGAGGAGGAGGCAGAACCAGGTAGGGAGGTGATAGGGGCAACAGGAAGTTGACGTGGCATCCGTTTTGCCGAAGCAAAACAAAGCACTGAACAGGATGTTTGGTGCTTTGTTTCGTCTTGGCAAAATGGGATCCCTGAACCAGACCACAAACTCAACCATGACCCAGCCCAATTCATGGTGTGTTGTTTATTTATTTATTTATTTATTTATTTATTTATTTATTTATTTATTTATTTATTTATTTATTTATTTGTCGGTCGGTCGGTCGGTCGGTCGGTAGTTCAGCTCGTGCCCATCTATAGTGGCCAATATAGTGGTCAATATCGTGTTGTGTAAGTTGCATCTGCATTGTCTTCGATGCATTTTTGGTATCACCTGGCAGGACAAAGTTCCAAATAGAGTAGTCCTAGAATGAGTTTGAAGTTTTAGCATGCATACATTACTGAAACAGCAATGTCTACGTTGGCTCAGGCATGTCGTGAGAATGGCTGATGATCAGATTCCAAAAGATCTCCTGTATGGAGAATTAGTGCAGGGAAAGCCCCCCAGAGGGAGACCACAGCTGTGATACAAGGATATCTTCAAGCGGGATCTGAAGGCCTTATGAATGGACTTCAACAGATGGGAAGCCTTGACATCTGAGCGTTCAGCCTGGAGGCAGGCGGTACTGTGTGGCCTCTCTTATTTTGAAGAGACACTTGTTCAGCAGGCCGAGGCAAAGAGGCAGTCCCAAACCCAGCAAAATCAGGGAGCTAGACAGGGGACAGACTATATTTATCTTTAATGTGGAAGGGATAATCACTCTCAAATTGGCCTTCTCAGCCACGCTAGACGTTGTTCCAAGACCTCTATTCAGAGCACGTTACCATAGTCTCTCGAAACTGAAGGATGCCTACATGATAAGTTGCATCTGGGTAAGAGTGATGTTATCACCCACAGGAGGAAATATTTGGTGATTAAATAGTTCCCACTTCTGTCCTATTGCTTATCCAACTCATGTGTAATCAGACTTACAAACTTTGATCCGGTTGTGAATAACTGAATTGATTGCTTATTTCATTGCTAATGAAACATTGTCACTTTGCCCATTATCTGTATTTCCACCTGGGTCATAGGGCTACAGTCATATAGTTTCACTCTTATGTTGGAGGAAGTGGACTTGTCCACAAAAGCTCACATTAAAATATAACATTCCTTAAGGTGCCATCACATTTTTGTCTTTTTTTGTGTGTGTTCTTTATTTTTATTTTGTTTTTACCTCTAATTGACCCAGAAAAGCTCACACTGAAATACAACCTTTCATATGCCATGATGTTTTTGTCTCTCTCTCTTTTCCCTTTCCTTTCCTTACTTTTTCTTCTTTTTTTATCTGATATGTTTGCACAGACTAACATGGCTGCTTCTTTGAAATAAATCTGCTAGTCTTTAAAATGCCACTATATTTTGCTTTTTTTCTCGTCCCCCTCCCTTTTATTTTATCAACTAAATATTACACCTGCTCATTCCTGCCATCAAATCTAGTAGGACTATGATTCTTTTTACTTTTTCCCTTTGATAATCTAAAAGCACATAATGGGGCTTCACCCCGCTTACAAGACATACATGGCTGTCACTTTAAAACAGCCCATGTTTTTCCTCTCTGTGTTGCTAATATTTAGTACTATTGAGCATCTTTTTTTAAAAGTGAAACAGTGGCAAGAATTCTATTGCTGATTTATGCCTGCATAAGAGAAATAACTTAAGTCTTGATGGTAAAATGCTACTTATTAGCGAGGTGCATTGTTGGCACAATCCAAATCACCCAGGAATGCAGCAATTAATGGCCAAGACACAATTTCCCGTAGGCAACTATAAATAAGAAATAGGATTTTGGCTGGTGTCATTGCACTTTGACTATCAGATGCTAGATGCAAAAAATTTCAACATTTTAATACTTGAAAAGTTTTCCATATAGCATCTGTTAACCTTTTTCTTAAAATTATTTAAGGAAATAATGCCCTTCCTTAAAATTATTGTGAAAAACTAGCAATAAGGAATTGATTTTTGTGGAGACCACCAGGAAGGGAATCGCCGTTTTATGTTATTTCAAAATCACTTAGTTACTTTGTGTTTTAACTCATTTTTTAATGTCATGAAAGGCTTGAATAGCCTCTGACAGTAATCTGATTTAATAATTAGGGTCAAGGCAGAGTTGTCTGTATGATAACCATGCTGCAGTTAGAGAATAAATAAGAAAATAACATTACTAAAGAGAACATTTAGAAAAATGTCCGACAATAATGTTTGCATCATGTGATCTTGCCTGGGGAAACATAACCTATGTATAGGTTGAGCATTCATAACTGAGTATTTGAAGTCATGTGTTGCCACCACTATTATATTATTAGTATCATTGAAGGAAGAGTTTATACTATAATTTTCTACAGACACTTGTTGCAGATGATTAATTCCTAAGAATGCAGACATCTACTCAATCCAAATAAAGAGAGCTACTATTAACATGGGTGAAAGCGGCAGACAAAAGGAAATCAAATCATCTGTTAGGGGTAAAAATAGACACTGCCCCATTTATCTTTGCTGTTCGTATAATGTCAGCGGTGTCACCCATAATCTCTGTGCCTTTTTAAAAAATACTCAAAACACAAGTTATATCAGCATGACTCTGCCCAACAGCTGTCATTCACCCAAGTCTTTCAGTCTTTATCTTGCATGATATTTTTGCATCCATCTTATTCTATTTTTAAAATTCAACAGATTTCATATTTAATCAAATGACATCAAAATGTTCATTGAACAGGAGGGTTTCTTGTATTTTTGTGTGCATTTTTAAATGTATGAAAATTACTAGAGATCAACAAAAGCTTTACATTTCCTTCAAAATCCTTCCCAAACAAAATGTAGTAGACAACATTAAGTCATGTTCTCATTTTTAAAGCACAAAGCTTTTATAGTTTACTTTCACTCCAAAATAATACTTTCTTGAAATGGCTAATACTATGAAGAAAATTAGTGTTGTTTGTTTGACAGTCCAATTCTATATGCCAGAGAGATCAGACATGCAAATAAACCCACACTATCTCTTAGTGGAAGAAATTACAAAGGATGCTAATTTGCCAAATATATACTAAGGCAAGCTTGTGTTTGAATAAATGGGGGGTTCCCCCTTAAGTATGCAGTGCTTCGAAATGTGGAATCAGCTTCTCATCTAGATAGAGGTCCTAATTCTTCAAGTTCTTGGTTCATGCCAAAGTTGTCATCTGTAATAAATTTCAGATATAATTTACTGAGTCCAGTCCAATCTAGCATTCTTTTACCAACAATAGCTGGGATAATCCTGGGAAGCTTCTAGCTAGGGCATGAAGAAAACTGCCCTCTCCTACTCTTTTTTCCATCATCATTTAGTAGCCAACAATGTGCTGCCGCTAAACAAGGAGATTTCCTTTAATTGTCATGGCAATTAATGTTCCTGTCTTTCATGGGTTTTGTAAAGCCATTTCAGTGAGTTGCCATGTCCTGTCTCGTATGAATTCCTAGGTAAGAAATCTACTACAGTGAAGTGTGGAGTGAACTTTTTCTTCCATGTGGCATCTCTATGATAAGTAACCAAATTAACCCATACAAATTATAAGGTGCAGTACAAGAATCAGCTGCAAGAAGGGGTTTTCTCTCCTGACCCCACACAATGAAGACCAGGAGTTCTTTCCCCATATCTTGCTACCTGTGCTTTCCTTAGCAGTGTCTACCTTTTTGTTTTGTTTTGTTTTGTCCACTACCATTTAAGGTTAAGGTAAAGGTAAAGGTTCCCCTTGACATTTAGTCCAGTTGTGTCCGAATCTAGGGTGCGGTGCTCATCCCCGTTTCCAAACCATAGAGCCAGCGTTTGTCCCTAAGACAGTTTCTGTGGTTACGTGGCCAGTGCAACTAGACATGGAACACCGTACCATATACTCTCCTTCTGAACAGTGACATTTCAGATGCAGAATTCCAATGATGATACTTTGAAGAATTGTATGAAGACATCTTCACATTATCTCTGTTTAATTATATCTGCATGTTAGTACAGCTATGATATTGTGCCACAGAACAAATCACCACTCTACAAGGCAATTCTAAAATGGGGGCAGCCCAAATAATAATTATAACTTTGAAACTGAACTTTGGATCAGCACCAGATGTAGTGTTTCCCTCCCTCCCCCTGTACATCCTAACTCCATTCATGCGGTGAGAGTCCCCAAGGCTTCTTACGTAGGTCCTAACATCTATAACCTCTAAGGTTGGAAATCTTCTCAGGCATTTCTAGTATAACATGGGCCAATAGTGCCTATAGGCTTTAGGGAGTCCTTTGTTGTCTATTCTATCCACATAATTTATAAATGAGTGTTAGTTCTCAATAAATCAGTGTGCTTCTTCCCACTTGCCATATCTAATTTATTAGTCAAATGTTCTTCTAATACTATCTGCTGTATTTTAGAATTTGTTGTTTAGTCGTAAAGTCGTGTCCGACTCTTCATGACCCTATGGACCAGAGCATGCCAGGCCCTCCTGTCTTCCACTGCCTCCCGGGGGTTGATCAAATTCATGTTGGTAGCTTCAATGACACTATCCAACCATCTCGTCCTCTGTCATCCCCTTCTCCTCTTGCCTTCACATTTTGCCAACATCAGGGTATTTTCCAGGGTAGTATTTTAGAATACCATACTGTAATGAGACTTCTTGCAAGCTTGCTGGGGGGGCAATGTGTAGTCTGTATAATTAAATTGTAAACCGCCCGGAGAGTGTTTGCAGAACTATGGGGCGGTATATAAGTCCAAAAAAAAAAAAAAAAAAAAAAAAGTATTTCCAACCTTTAACTATTCGTTGTCTTTCTTCTACCAAGAGATACACTATTATAGGCGTATATGAGACTGCTTCATTTACACCAACAAATCTTGTATATAAAGTGAGTTTGGTAATATGCTGACCTGTGATTAAATTAATTTCATTAAAAACCTTAACCTTAGAACCTCTCTGCCTTGCTACATGTCCCCCAAAGATACTGAAACGATCCAATTGCCTTACGTCTCCTTCAATATTGTGGTGATATTGCTGAATTATCATCTGAAGGATAATTAAACAGTGCTTTTGAAGCACATTCAGTGCTATTTCCTGAGATATCATTGACACTCCTTTAAAGGGAAACTTTATGAGCATATTTCATTATTTCATTTTCTTCTATCATAATGTTCCTATCCCTTTCCCAGATTTCTCACAGAACTCTAGTTAAATAAGATATACAGTAGGTTTAGCTAACCTACTGTATATCTTGTTTATCTAGAATGAAATAAAGTGTTGAAAGCATCCATTTGTTGGCTTTATCTAAAGAGGAGTAGAAATTATCAAGCCTAGTGAGGCTTCCTGTGCTTCTTCCCTAATCTTTGTCTAATAAATGAGAAAGTATGGCTGGGATGCAGACTTTTGGAGCAAGAGAGGGCAGGGGAGGAGCAAGAATGCAAAGGGCCAGCTTGATGTGAAATTCCTTTATTTATTTATTTATTTATTCATTCATTCATTCATTCATTCATTCATTCATTCATTCATTCATTCATTCATTCATTCATTCATTCATTAGATTTTTACCCCACCCCCCTAGACAGCATCTACTCAGGGCGGCTTACAAATGTCATAAAATATTATAAAATACTGTACAATACGATATAAAATACAATAAAACAACATAATTATTAAACAATTAAATCAGTAATATAGTGTGTTCAAGATGGGGAATGATAGAACAAAAAGATAGAATTCAAGGTGCCAAACATTTCAGGAAATTCAACCCTTATCACATTTTAATAGAAATGAAAGGCCATCATTTTGACACTCACTATTCCAGGGACTCCAGGACACACTGGAAATGAGTTGAAGGGTTGGGGGCGAAAGGGTGTCCCAGGAGACATAATGCAATGAATGTGTGTTATCCAAGAAAGGGTGTGGAGTTTCTTCAGAGTCCCTTACACAGGACTGGTAACATTCCCCGAAGGATGTGGTGGCCTTTATAGCTAGAATGATAATGTGTGTCATGTGGGAGTTCAATCCGCAATGCAGATCAGGAGAAGAGGCAGTAAACCTGGAAGTCGAAACCAGCAGCAGGGAGCACAATGTTCAGGAGTAATCCTTTAGCAGTTTACATCACACCACATGTCTGGATTTCCCCATGATTTAGCGTGGAGATATAGGGCCATCTGGGATTGGGTCAGGTTTTGAGGATTTGTCAGTTGTAGCTGTATCTTGAAAAAGCTGATCTTGCCTCAGTAATACATGCCCTTTTTACATGTACTCCTGCCTGACTTGTATTTTGGGCCCAATCTTGAAGATGATCCAGATACTAAAAACAGTACAGATTATATCAAGTTTAGAAACTGTTATAGATACCCTGTATGTGTGTCTTGTACCATCAAGTCAGAACCAAATCATAGCAACCCTAACAGAGCTTTCAAGATACATGAGACATTTAAGAAGCGATTTACTAGCTCTACTCCCTCAGTGAGTTTCCATGGTGGAGAGGTGATTTGAACCCTGTTCTCTAAAGTCCTAGTCTGTCACTCTATCCACTACACCATACTGGGAATCCTGTAGCTACCCTAGGACATGGGCATTCAGATGACATTATGCATATTCTAAACAACGTACAATAATTGCCATTTTAATGCCATTAACATTATGAGCTATGAAGAATGAAGGGAGAGGTATTTGTCATATGGCAAAGTAAAAAAAAATTAGTTGTTAATTTAAACTGATGATATTTTCTGAAATCTACATGCTTTTTAGCATTTGCAAAGAGCTTTGGAGCTTTGCATCATTCAGTGGAATGAGTGACATGCTGTGGAAGGCAGAGGTGTGCTGTCTCTGCCTGGAGATAGTACAGGAATTTTTAAATGGTCAATTTTCTTGGGAATAATGACCTCAAAATACATTGTTATGTCACACTAAGAGTCACATCGAGTTTTATGCTTAAAGCTAATTTCAGTGAAGAAATATCATTATGCCTGAATCTTCAGAACTGGAAAGGTTACATTTAAATGTGACTTCTATGAATTACTTTTCTATCAATGGTTGTGGTCCCACATGCAAAAACAATAGGGTTTTATTTCTGTTATTTCAGTTGTAGTTCTTAATGCTATGAGGGTTCGACTTTTGGCTCCATGTTCAAAGAAATCAGTAGATTGTTGTTGCTTCAAAACAGGTGAACGATTTATTGGTGTATTTAACAATAAACAAGTGTCTGCAATATGATTGAGATTTTTTTCTCCTTCTGCCAATGGGTCCAGAAGGGGTTTCCAGTCTTCAAACAGGAACGGATTTCCATAACTATTGTTCCATGATCCTGATAGATCTTCAGGGACCCAGTCTCTTCCAACAAGGGCACGGTCTCATTGTCCCAGTTGTCATACCACAGGATCCATCTCTCAGGGTCTCAGCTCTCCCAGGATCCTCCCTGTAATTCCTTCTCCTCATCTTCCTTACTCTCCATTCCAGCCTTTCTCTCCTTTCTCTCTCAACTCTCTCTTTCTTCTCTCTCAGTCTCCTCCTCCACTCTCTTGCCTCGGCTTCTCCCCAATAAGAGGGTCTGGGTGGGATTTCCATTCTCCTATAATCTGCCTCTTCCTTAGGCACTCTTAGCCTCTCCCATAATCCTATCCAGGGATCCTCCATCCACACCCATTCCCAACCAGGAGGCAGCTGTTTGTTCTTCCCTCCTTTTTACTCCTCCCCCCCCGTTCCTGCCTCAAAATCCACCCTCTTTTTCCTCTCCTTTCCTGCCTTTTCCTCCTGAACCTCCCCCATCGTCACTTTCTGCATCTCTTCTGTCAGCTTCTCTATTTCTGTCTCTTGCTGAGCTTCACTGTAGGCTCTGATGCTAGCTGTGGTCTCGCTTCCTTATCCTTGCTGCTGAGGAGGGATGGCTCTCCAGCGAGTGGGGCATCCCTCTTGTCTTCTGTCTCACAGATGCCTATGCCACTGGCTTCCTATTATAACCATACTGTACTTTTGGAAAATCATTATCCCAGTATCTTCTCTGAAATCATCTGTGGATGATGCTTTAGTTGTTCAAATACAAAGCTGAGAGGAGATGCTTTGGAGGAGAATGTGTTGCTGAAACACAACAATGTTTTCATCTTCTGATGATGAGCCCTCCAACCTATCTGTAATGCTTGTTTTCAACTTCAGAGTAGCCCAAGGTGCAAAGTGCTTTCTGTATCAGTTATGTTTGAGTGGGAAAGGACCCAGGGCTTTGCAGTGGTTTTCTTGCAGGAAAGTTGTGGATCTCCTCTACATTTGCAGAGGAGATCCTTGCCCTTTTAATAGTGGATTCCCAGTTCCCACATATTAAAATTCTATATTATACAAGATCCTCCATAGGTGTAGCAAGAAAATTCCTAAGGCAATAAGCTTTCTATATATTCTAATATCACATCTCTTTTGTTTAAGGGTCAGTTACCTCCAATTGCCCAGCTATTTCCTCATATAGACTACATACTTTTTTTCTGTGCACCTGAATACAGAAGAGCTGTTACTTAAAAAAAAAAAAAAAAAGACTCTTATGAGACTGACACGCCCTTTGAACTCTTTTTTTTAAATGTAGCTCACCATTCATGAGGTTTAGGTTTTAGATTGGTTGATGCAAGATTCAGTTCCTGTTGCGAGAGAATGAAGATCATATTTTGTTATTGCTGCATTTTCACTGTTTATGTGCTTCTAGTCCCGCCTCTGTGTTTACAGACAAATCACTCTCTTTTTGAACTCTTTGGTTGAACTTGTATTTCTTAAATGTCTCACTTGTTTGTGTTATGCAATATTCTGCAAATATCTGCAAACAGAGGAGTGAATAACAATTAAGCACTCAGTAGCCCTATTCAGTTGTTAAGACAGCATGTCTGTTCAACACATGAGGAATAGAACACACTAGAGCGGGGTCTTGACTTACGAACGGCCCGAGTTACGAACATTTTGACTTACGAACCGCTCTCATAGGAAAATATTGACTTGACTTACGTACTTAGATTTGAGTTACGAACTGAAAAAACTGAAAAAACCCACGTGGGAGGCAGGGAAAGTGCAAAATGTGAACTTTCAGTTAACTGTTGGCCAGTGAAAAGGGTGCCTGTCTGCTTCCTCACTCCTCCCAGCGTTTAGAGAGCGGATTGGGAGACAGTCTTCGGACTGCCTGGTACTGCCTGGACTGTATTTTCCCTGCCTTCCCTGAACCTTTCTTGACCTAAGAAAAAAAGAAACAAAATATCCCCCTCTAGTGGTCGAAGGCGGAATAGCAGCTTCCCATTAGTTTCTATGGACGGAAAAGAGCAGATACGGATCAAATGGTTTTCAATGCATTCCTATGAGAAATGCAGATTTGACCTGAGAACTTTTTGACTTGAGAACCGCCTTCCAATACGGATTAAGTTCTCAAGTCAAGACCCCACTGTACCCTCTTTCCATTGTTCATGCAAAAGTGAGAGATCTGAAGAACAGAGATTGATCTACTCATTAAGATTCTCCATATGAGCTGAAACAATGATGCAGGGATTTAAAACAGCCTGTTCAGAACCCAGGCACAAGAGCTGAAATTACAATGAATGGACCTGTGCTAGCCCCCAGTGGAATAATATCTCATGCAGTCACCATTGCAGCACTCCAACCTGTGCTGGTGTATGGAGAGCTTCTTGTTTCATCCCTTCCCAGACAGGTGATGCAGATTAGTCCAAAGGCAATATATCTGACTTAGCTTTGAGTAACAAGTTTTGGAAATTTCTGACAGAATTAAAATGGCAGTATTCACCCATCCTGTATCCTGTACCACGTGTGAAATATCCACACATACCTGCCAAACTAAATGCCACTAAGAGCCTACCCACATGGACATTTGTCCTGCTATTTGGTTGGTCCACTCTTTTTTCTGGTGTCCACATGTGGACATTACTAGAACAGATCAATTTGCCCCAATTTGCACCTTTTTGAATCCCTGTCATGGATTCTACTATTTTAGTGCAGGTCGGAGAGCTCCGATTTAGCCCATTTCCTGCAAGTGTGGTTGCTTGGAATGGACTAAACTAGATCCTTGCATCTCCTTCCAGGGTCAGTTTCTCTGATCATCTGCAGAGAATCAAGGGAAGTAAAATTATTTTTATTGAACCTGCTAGTTCATTGCTGATGCTATGAATCACTGTGATTAAAATTAAAAATATGTTTTCTTTGTATGTCGCCAATCAAAACTATGGCTGCAGGCAGTTTCTCAATCAACAATATGCAGAGTGGCCAATTTTTTATTTTTTATTTTTTTGTAATTTAATAAAAGTGATTCATTGCATCAATGACTAGCAGATGGAAAAATATTTCACTTCCTTTTAATGTCTGCAGATGATTAGGGTAAACATTTAATTGACACAAAAGTTGATATGCCATTTGGATGGGAGGAGCACACCAGTTGACACATATCCCCCTCCTCCTGACACACTATCTACTAATTGGACTGGCTCTCACATTTATACTGTAATACTTAAGTTAGAATTACAAGGCAGTAACCCTGAAAACAGGGGCCAACAGAATGACTAGAAAGACTATAATGAGTCTAAATCTAATCAGGTCTACTAAATGGCATACAAGTTTCTCTGGGGTTTGGTAAGATAATAAGTGTTAGGCTAGAATTGTGTATTTACAGCCAGCTCTCTCCTGTAAATGGAAACCTTGTCCATTGAATAAAGAATTCCAGAAGCATATGTCTTTATTCACATACTGCTGTTTTATCCCCTTTCTTAGAGTTCTTCTCAATTCCATCCTACCTAGCTGACTTTCAACCAAACAAACAAAAAACCCTCAATAAATCACATGTAGAGGTTTTAATAGCACTGAGAGTCTATGTTTGGATTTTGAAATTCTAGTGCATGTAGATTGATTAATAATCACAGCTAGTGGAAGTCACAGCTTTATTGCTCCAGCTGCATGACACATTTCTCACATTTTATTGCTTTATTATTGAAATTATGTTTAATCTAAACAACCACGTGGAGGTTGGTTCGGGAGTGGTTCCTCATGTTTATGGGAATAGTGACTAATCCCTTCTCCCATGTGATAATAATGAAAATCTCCCTAGCATTGCAGTGTCCCTTCAGACAAGAGCTGCCCAGAATGCCAAATAAAGAGGGTTTTGATTTTTTTAAAAAGAGTCCTAGTTTCCTGGCAGTAATGAACAAGTGAGCTGCTAAAGATGCATAAGTAAATGGGGAACTCTGCAAAGCCTTCTGTGGCTGTTCATAATGATGAGGATGCAAGGAAGTCAAGAAGGCTTTGCTCATGTTCTTGTCTGGCCCCTACAAGAGTGTGGCATTGGGTGGAGCCCATATTGTTATCAGCAACAATACAGTACTAATAAAATGCCAGTTAATGACCAGAGATCTATGAGGAGGTGACTTTTTTTTAAAGGAAGCATGCAGAGAAACGTGTTTTTTGTTTGTTTGTTTAATGCCTGTGTATGAAGGTAACTCAACATTCTGTTCTTCTGTAGACATCTACTAGCTTCTGAAACAGAGCCCTGCTTTTTGATATATAAATGGAAGCTTGTTATAACCAGCTGTGGAACTGAGTTTCTTTTTGTCTGGAATGCACTTCCCCACCCCCACGAAAGGCAACATATGATTAGAAGTCAGCCTATTAAAGATTATTACCCTCTCTGGTGTATTTTATTTAGTTTGACTAGTGACATTTAGGGATCGAGGCGTTTGAGGTAAATATATATATATTAAATTTCAGATTCTTAAACTGTTGTCTTCCAAATAGTTCTGAAAGGAATGCCCTGTAAACCATAATCAGGGCTATGGAGTTAACAGAGTCTAGATATCTTATATGTGTAAATCAGAAATGAACTTTTATTCTTCCCCTCCAACAAACCCTCTTCTTGAGGAGAACAGCTACAGTATTTATTTATTTATTTATTTATTTGATTTTTACCCCGCCCCTCTAGACCATGCACACACAAAGAAACACAACAAATAAGCATTATAAACAACAGTATTTCCCCATTCTGAACTACCAAACTCCTGTGACAATCAAGGTAAATCATCTGAGCTTTCAGTTTCATGTCATGGATGATTCTGCCCTGTTGGCATCTAGCTACTAACTTTTCCCCACTTGTGGAGCTCTGGGGCTTTCTGATACGTGAGAAACAGTGAGGGTCATCTTTCTCTATCAAGATGTTTCCTGAGTGATGGGACTTAGTCACCTAACAAAGGCATCTAATGATGCACCTTTAGTAAATTTGTATTGCACTCCCTCTTTCCTTTTCCCTTCTAGCATTGCTGCCAAGGAAGATTGAGAGCAATGTAATTAAGTGTGTTGGGCTTTTTGAACTGCATCTACCAAAGTCCCCTACCTTCCATGTCCACTGTTGTGTCTGAACCCTACACCACTGGTTCTTAACCTTGGGTTACTCAGGAGTTTTGGACTGCAACTCCCAGAAGCCTTCACCACCAACTGTCCTGACTGGGGTTTCTGGGAGTTGCAGTTCAAAAGCATTTGAGTAACAAAGGTTAAGAACCACTGCCCTACACTGTGGTTAACTTTAATTGTAGGTTATTGGAGAAGAACAGCTTCAAGGTTTCGAGCTGACTCCTTTAAGTAAGCCATACCTGAGATTAATATTGTTTCGTATATATTGTTTTCAACCTAAGAAGGAGCAGTCGATCAAAAACAAAATCACAGTAACCACACTGGAAGAGGACAAGGATGGAGCCCTTGTGTGAGTCAGTGGCATGCTGCAGCCTTTTCCTGTAACATTACATCAGAGAGTCATTTTTTCTTAGTCTATTCCGTCTCACAGCGTGGTTGTAAGGATACAGTTAAGAGGCTAGAAGGGTGAGGTCCTTGGAGAAGGCTGTGCACTCTCTCAGTTTAAAAATGACTCACAAGTCCTGCAGGCATTTGCTAAAATCTTAATGTCTAATATCTGAAAACAGTATCCCTTCATTGTCAGAAGTAGTCAACCCAAAGGTATTCACATTGCATAGGAGTAGTTTTGCTAATTGCACAGTGTGAAATGTTAACAAGAAAAGCTTGATTCAGTTCTAATGATGGCAAAAATCAAGTGATGCCTTTGTGATCAAAGGAAACAGGCTAGCCTTTATAAGCAAACTACAAGCATTTGTTGTTTTCCTCTGATGAAGCTGTATTTCAGCATTAGTGTGCCTCATAGCTCTGCACTAAACAAAAGCATCTCTGTCCTCATTTAGATTGTTATTCCTTCTTTTGTATCTCTTCTTTTGTATAAATATGTTAAACTTGTTAAAACACCCAGGGGCCTCAGCATATTGAAACACAACAGTTGCAAGCATGTAAAAAATAATAATAAGTTGAGTTTTGATGCACTGAATGGATAAGAGTTAAATCATAGTTTTCCTCAAACCTTTTTTTGGTTCCTTTGGACACTACGTACAAGACATATACTATTTAATAACAAGGTATCATACACTGTGCATAGTAAAATACAGCATTGATCAAAGTTTAGAGTTCTTTGAATTCTTTGAACTAAGTAGATTTTAAATATTCATTCTTAGGGAAATTGGTATCACTGTAATGAATTTAGAAAACCTATGTAAAATAGTCTGTTATCAAATAGCTTAGAAAAATAGTAATGCACTCCTTATGCAAGAATACTTGTTCATTATTGACGTACAGTCAATTTATTTTATATAAAGTGTATTTTAACATTCTGTTCAAAGATATGTAGGGTTGCATTCTGTTTATGAAAAATCAACCATGAAATTGAATTGTTAAATTGGAGGGAATGTACCTAAATTGTGTTTTTTTTTTTTAATCTATACAAAATAAGAAGAGTAAGTAAGAACGTGTGGTCATAGTGCTTGACTAGGCATCAGGAGACCTGTATTTAAATCCTGGCTCAGCAACTGAAATTCACAGACAAGTGGTAATGGGTAAACCACTTCTTGAACACCTCACTTATCTTGAAAATCCTATTGGAATGCCAAACGTTGCCTTAGTGGCATGCGAAAACAATAACAAGTACAGGACACACTTTCTAATCAATTTGATAAGCACCAACCCAACCCAAATCTAATGTCTTTAACATAGTCATTAAACTCTCCAATGACAGAAAGACTGGAGGGTCTAATCATCATACTTGATTCCACTACTGAAGACTGCCTTGCAACAAGGTGTGGGGATACACTTGCATAGTCTCTGATCAGTTCACCAGCAACAGATAATTTAACCTGGAACTCAGTGAAATAGAATTTTGGGGAGAGGAAGATACTGTAACGCAGCAGCTCTCCCCCCTCCCCCTCTAACTTATCAGACTACTTCAGTGTTGCACCAAATCCTCAGCTCATTGGGAGTTTCTGGGAGATGTAGCCCAAGAAAGTAACATTTCTGCTTCCTAACAAGTTTAAATATCAATGACTGAAATACTGTTGCTATAAGTTACGCCATGGAAGGCATCAGGTGCAGCAGTTTTTCAGAAATAAAACTTTACTGATTTCTTCCCTAAAGGTCCCTCTTTTGAATCAGTTTCATTGCTAGGAATCTATTGGAGGCCATGGGATTAGAAGGGGAGGTCTTTATTTACTGGAAATTTCTGCCACCAATAAAGTCATTTTAAAAAATTGCCATGGCTAATGATGTCATCAGCATCATAACTTACAATAACTGAATTTCAGCTACTGATATGTAAGATTGAATAAATATCTGAACAAGAATTTCGAAGAGCCATGTCAAGAAAAACACATGTAGAATTAGTTCTTCTAAGTGGACATTATAATTTCTTTACCATTGTTTGAATCCTTTCCCCTGAAATTTAAGATTCACAGCAATCATAAACTCAACAATAGAAGAAGTTGAGTAACAACAACAAGCAGAAGCTCCTATTAATTTGTACTCCCTCCTCTTCCTTCTCCTGTCTTTCTTAAACAATTTTTTTTCCTTTCCTTGGGGCAGAACATTGCTAAGGTCCCACATATTTATGGAAGACAAAATAAAACTTAATGTTTCTGGCAGAATCATATACTGTGGACTTGTAAAATTGGAAGAAGATCATTAAGTCCAAACATCCCCAAAAGCCCCCTTCATGGATTGCTGCCTTGAGTAACTCAGAGAAGCTATGGACTATGCTGTGCAAGGACACCCAAGATGGACAGGACATAGTGGAGAGTTCCGACTAAACGCAATCCACCTGGAGTAGGAAATGGCAATGCCACTCCAGTATCTTTACCAAGAATGCCCCATGATCAGAAACAAAAGGCTAAAAGATATGACGCTGGAAGATGGGCCCCTCAGATCGAAAGGCATCCAACATGCTACTGAGGAAGAGTGGAGGACAAGTACAAGTAGCTCCAGAGCTAATGAAGTGGTTGTGCCAAAGCCGAAAGGACGCTCAGCTGTGGACGTGCCTGGAAGTGAAAGGAAAGTCCAGTGCTACAAAGAAAAATACTGCATAGGAACCTGGAATGTAAGATCTATGAACCTTGGGAAGCTGGAGATGGTCAAACAGGAGATGGCAAGAATAAACATCGACATCTTGGGCATCAGTGAACTAAAATGGACAGGAATGAGCGAATTCAGCTCAGATGATTATCATATCTACTACTGTGGGCAAGAATCCCATAGAAGGAATGGAGTAGCCTTCATAGTCAACAAAAGAGTGGGAAAAGCTGTAATGGGATACAATCTCAAAAATGATAGAATGATGTCAATACGAATCCAAGGCAGACCTTTCAATATCACAATAATCCAAGTTTATGCACCAACCACCATTGCTGAGGAGAGTGAAATTGAACAGTTTTATGAAGATTTACAACACCTTCTAGAACTGACACCAAAGAAAGATGTTCTCATTCTAGGGGACTGGAATGCTAAAATAGGGAGTCAAAAGATAAAAGGAACAACAGGGAAGTTTGGCCTTGGAGTTCAGAACGAAGCAGGACAAAGGCTAATAGAGTTTTGTCAAGAGAACAAGCTGGTCATCACAAACACTCATTTCCAACAACACAAGAGGCGACTCTATACATGGAAATCACCAGATGGGCAATATTGAAATCAGATTGATTATATTCTCTGCAGCCAAAGATGGAGAAGCTCTATACAGTCAGCAAAAACAAGACCTGGAGCTGACTGCGACTCTGATCACCAGCTTCTATTAGCAAAATTCAAGCTTAAACTGAAGAGAGTCGGAAAAACCACTGGGCTCCTCAGGTATAATCTAAACCAAATCCCTTATGAATACACAGTGGAAGTAAAGAACAGATTTAAGGAACTCGATTTGGTGGACAAAGTGCCTGAAGAACTTTGGATAGAGGCTCGTAACATTGAACAGGAGGCAGCAACAAAAACCCTCCCAAAGAAAAGGAAATGCAAGAAAGCAAAGTGGCTGTCCAACGAGGCCTTAGAAATAGCAGAGAGGAGAAGGGAAACAAAATGCAAGGGAGATAGGGAAAGCTACGGAAAACTGAATGCAGACTTCCAAAGAATAGCAAGGAGAGACAAGAGGGCCTTCTTAAATGAACAATGCAAAGAAATAGAGGAAAATAACAGAAAAGGAAAAACCAGAGATCTGTTCAGGAAAATTGGAAATATTAGAAGAACATTTTGTGCAAAGATGAACATGATAAAGGACAAAAATGGGAGGGACCTAACAGAAGCAGAAGATATCAAGAAGAGGTGGCAAGAATACATAGAGGAATTACTGTATATCAGAAAGATTTGGATATCCCGGACAACCCAGACAATGTAGCTGCTGACCTTGAGTCAGACATCCTGGAGAGTGAAGTCAAGTGGGCCTTAGAAAGCCTGGCTAACAACAAGGCCAGTGGAGGTGATGACATTCCAGTTGAACTATTTAAAATCTTAAAAGATGACACTGTTAGGGTGGTACATTCAATATGACAGCAAGTTTGGAAAACTCAGTAGTGGACAGAGGACTGGAAAAAAAATCAGTTTACATCCCAATCCCAAAGAAGAGCAGTGCCAAAGAATGCTCCAACTACCGTACAATTGCACTCATTTCACACGCTAGCAAGGTTATGCTCAAAATCCTACAAGGTAGGCTTCAGCAGTATGTGGACCGAGAACTCCCAGAAGTATAAGCTGGATTCCGAAGGGACAGAGGAACTAGAGACCAAATTGGTAACATGCGCTGGATTATGGAGAAAGCCAGAGAGTTCCAGAAAAAGATATACTTCTGCTTCATTGACTATGCAAAAGCCTTTGACAGTGTGGACCACAGCAAACTATGGCAAGTCCTTAAAGAAATGGAAGTGCCTGACCACCTTGTCTATCTCCTGAGAAACCTATATATAGGACAGGAAGCAACAGTTAGAAGTGGATATGCAACAACTGATTGGTTCAAAATTGGGAAAGGAGTACAATAAGACTGTATATTGTCCCCCGGCTTATTTAACTTATATGAAGAATACATCATGTGGAAGGCAGTACTGGAGGAATCCCAAGCCGGAATTAAGATTGCCGGAAGAAATATCAACAACCTCCAATATGCAGATGATACCACTCTGATGGCAGAAAGGGAGGAAGAATTAAAGAACCTTGTAATGAGGGTGAAAGAGAAGAGTGCAAAAAAGGGCCTGAAGCTCAACATCAAAAAAACTAAGATCATGATCACTGGTCCCATCACCTCCTGGCAAATAGAAGGGGACGATATGGAGGCAGTGACAGATTTTACTTTCTTGGGCTCCATGATCACTGCAGATGGAGACAGCAGCCATGAAATTAAAAGACACCTGCTTGTTGGGAGGAAAGCGATGACAAACCTTGACAGCATCTTAAAAAGCAGAGACATCACCTTGCCAACAAAAGTCCAAGTAGTCAAAGCTATGGTTTTTCCTGTCGTGATGTATGGAAGTGAGAGCTGGACCATAAAGAAAGCTGACTGCCGAAGAATTGATGCCTTTGAATTGTGGTGCTGGAGGAGGCTCTTGAGAGTCCCCTGGACTGCAAGGAGAGCAAACCTATCATTTCTAAAGGAAATCAACCCTGAGTGCTCACTGGAAGGACAGATCCTGAAGCTGAGGCTCCAATACTGTATGTATGTATGTATGTATGTATGTATGTATGTATGTATGTATGTATGTATGTATGTATGTATGTATGTATGTATGTATGTATGTATTTATTTATTTATTTATTTATTTATTTATTTATTTATTTATTTATTTATTTATTTATACCCCGCCTATCTGGTCGGTGAGGACCACTCTAGGTGGCTAACAACAATAAAATACAGTAACAATATAAAAAAGCATTTCTAATTAGTAAAAACACTACAATACATTACATAGAGTGCAAAACAGAAACAGTAAAGAGGGAAGAAGGAGGTCAGGAGGAATATGATGGAAAGGCCTGCCCAAACATCCATGTCTTCAGTTGTTTCTTAAAGATACCCAGCGAGGGAGACCCGCGAATCTCAGGAGGGAGATTGTTCCAGAGGCTAGGAGCCACCGCCGAGAAGGCCCGATTTCTTGTCTTCTCCTTCCGGGCCTCCCTCGGCGTTAGGCTCCTCAACCTCACCTCCTTTGGCCATCTGATGAGAAGAGAAGACTCCTTGGAAAAGACCTTGATGTTAGGAAAGTGTGACGGCAAGAGGAGAAGGGGACGACAGAGGATGAGATGATTGGACAGTGTCTACAAAGCAACCAACATGAATTTGACACAACTCCGGGAGGCAGTGGAAGATAGGAGGGCCTGGCATGCTGTGGTCCATGGGGTCATGAAGAGTCAGACACGACTAAATGACAACGACGATCCCCAAAAGCAGGAAATGCAGTAAGGCACATATTATGAGAGCTTCAAAAAGTTCCTTTTTTTGGACTATAGCTCCCATAACCTCTCAGCCATCGTTCATTCACTTTTAAGCATTGTTTACAGCAGCCATTCTCTATGGGGATCATATGGCTCCCTGGGGGGCCCTAGCATATTTGAGGGGGGGCACACCTCCTTATAAGGTTCATTATGCAATTTATACAATCCTGATTCAGCCTATATTTCTTTCATACTGTGCTCATACATGGCTAAAAAAAGGTTGCGAATGACTGGTTTAGAGGCAGCTCTACAAACACATATCAACAAACCATCTCTGGACCAAGTATGCCCATGGCTGTAATATTGACCTAGAGTGTGGAGTTCATACAGTCTCTATGAAATCCTATCAAAATATTACTCTTTGGCTATCATATGGAATGGCTTGTTTATCATAAAAAGTTAGCCGAAACAGTGACTGCATCCTTTGCTTCATATTTCAGGTTCTGTAAGAACTAGGGACTGGCTTCTCTTTTTTTAAATCAATGAAAGCTCTGAATGTGGGCTAAATGAAGCTGGGTGACATGTCTAAAATCCAGGTAAAAACTGGCCTGTGTAACATGTCAACCCTATCCACGGTTAAGTAAGATTTCATTCACTGTTCACCAGCAGTAACCATAGACACAACAGGTAGCTGAAGAGTAACATATGGAATAACTTTTAAACCGTTTTTCAGAACCTCATTGAACCAATTAAAAACTGTGTTTCCCAAAAGATCTTGAACAAAATATACACCAGTAGTATACTTAACAAAATCTGAAAGAGCCATATAATATGCCTATTTAAAAATTGGAGTGAGAAGATGTGTTGAATTTTGCTCTTTTTCACTTATCATTTAACTGAAGCCATTTTAATTGAATTGATTTTATGTTTGGCACAATTCTAGAGATCATTAAGTTGATTATGGATGTGAAGTATCAAGTTGTAAGATTAGCAGACATCATTTTTATTAGCAATGTAATATTGAAATTTACAGTTGCTGAACTTAGGTAGGGGACTCACCTTAGCTTCGTTAACTCTCGTGTTCCTTCAATTAACAGTAATAAGCAGGCCTTATTTCAATCAGGGCTCGTCAGCCATGGAAGGCAGCCCATCTAGGAGAAGGAAAACTCCGATTTCAAACCTCCACTGCCTTGTGTCTATATCCACTCATCGAAAAGGCTTCAGGAGTTAACCTAGAGGCAAAATCCGGAGCTGGAGTCCCAAAGGCAGTTCATGTCGTTCTGCCAACCCCTGCGACCTTGCTGGAACCAGTTGTATTGGCTCTTGCCTTTCCATTGGACCATTTCAGCAACGTAGAGAGGGGGGATCTGCTGCTTGGGTAACAGCTTATCCTCCATATTACTTTACCCAGGCTTCATGCTCTGGAGAGGACACTCATCGATTCAGAGCATGTTACCATAGTCTCTCGAGACTGAAGGACGCCTATATATTTCAATCTAGTGGTATTATTATTATTATTATTATTATTATTATTATTATTATTATTATTATTATTATTATTATTATTATTATTATTATTATTATTATTATTAAAATAAAAATTAAAATAATAAAAATAAAAAATTATAACAGGAATAGAACTGTTTATTTCCAGACTAGCCATGTTTGTCTGTTGCAGCAAAAACAACCACAAGTCTTGTGGCACCTGAAAGATTCGTATGTTCTATTTGACATAAATACACGTTGATTGCAGTCCACTTCATCTGAGCCATCTGTGCCCGCTTCCTCAGCTGCAGTCTGCAAAAGATTGAGCCAAATAAAACTCGTTTGTTTTTGACATTTTCAACAAGACAGTTATTGCACTGGACAATTGGCATTAGTTTGCTGAGTTAATGTCATCCATAACCTTGAGATTTATAAATAAAGCAAAAGAAGGTTTGCCTAAGGATGGAGATGCTTCTCAGGAATAGCTGGATTTCATTTGAAAAAAATGAAACATTAACCTTTCTTTTATTTTATTTTCACCCCTTCCCTCTTAGGAAATCCTCAGAAACCATCTCAAAACCTGATAAACACTAATTTGAATGTCTGCAGCCTTCTTCTGTTTCCCATACTATAAATGTAAGCAGATGCAGACTGCATGACATCATAGTTTATTTGCCTGTTTGCCTGATAAAAGAGTCCAGGATAACTCAATATCTTGCACAGTATTTTTGCATGCTTTGAGTTTTCTGACAAGGTATTGCCCTAATACAAATTTTGATTCTCTTCCTCTTTTTGGCCAACACAGTTTCTTTAGCTTTTTAATCTCTGTGTACGTGCATGGACAGTGTTGATTCATATGTTGAGGAGCAGGACTGAAATAGGGCTGAGTTAGATATTATTATAATTTGTTACATTTATATCACTTTTCTTCCAGTGAGCTCAAACTGGTACCCTACTTTATCTTCACAGCAACCCTGTGAATTAAGTCAGGATGAGAATATATGAGTGGGCCAAGATCACCCAATGAGTTTCATGATCTAGTGGGGATTTGAACCAAAGTCTCCTCTTAGTTCAGCACTCTAACCACCACACCATATTGCCACTGATCAATGGCATGACAGAATTACAAGAAGGTGTATGTCTTTTTTTTCCTTTTAAAATAAACAGCAGTTTTGAAAGGAAGTCTGAAATTGTTTGGGATCCATATCAAAGGTGTGAGGATTTAATCCTGTGCTTCTCTGCCATAGTCCAGATTTGGGAAACTGAGCATTTGATATTTGTATTGGGAGGAAAATTCCCATTCAGACATCCATTAAAATGATACTTCTGTGTCCAGCCTGCCACATCTGGATTAGGTCTCCAATGATGTCATGACAAAGGCTCCCTGACACAATATCCAGGTATTCCGAAAAGGAGTGTTTGATAGAGACCACCCCGTTCCAGAGGAGTGTGTGGCTGTGGAAGCACCCTCTAGATGTCCCTATCACCTCACAGCCCCTGGTGCCAGAAAAATCCTTCAGATGAGTATCCCTGCTTCTTCAATTGGCCATGTTATCATCCCCAGATTCTAAGGAATGCAGATGTGGTAACATCTCCAAAGCCTTGTTGCTTCAATGCTGTTGCAACACAAGATGCTGAAACAAAATATGACCTCTTTAAGGGAGAAAGTCTCATACAGAGTGTGGGCAGAAATACTGCAGCAACACAGGAGAACCTTGAGTCATACTTAAGGTTCAGTCTGATTCTGTTGGCTGTTGAAACAGTATAGTTATCTGTCTTTCAGTGCAATCCAGACAAATTTCAAGCACTGTGGTGAGAACCAGAGATTGCTTTAGGCTTTACCGCTACCCGGCTTCAGCTTTGCCTAACCTTTGCTCTGGGCTCTCCTTTGTACTGACCACATCAGAGATCACCCCTTGCTGTATCTTGCCCGCTAAAGCTGAGCCTTTGATTGTACTGCCTCTTGGCAGGCAGTACAAACCTTGACTTGACTGGGCCCATTGCAGAATCTGTGCACAACAAAAACCTTAATGCAGTTAAATCCTGTATTCAGCAGAAATCTTAACCTAAAATGGTAGAAAGAGGTTACACTCTATTTTGAATCAGGGTCCCTTGCCTTATAATCTTAAAATAAAATCATGCAGTTGTTCATGGTGTGAATACTCTCATGCCTAATTGTGCCTCTAGAGTGTGAAGGAACAGTGAAAGCCCTCCTTTCCCCTGTTCATACAGCTTCCAATGTGAATTAAATAGTTGTCAGTGTTTTTTATAATGGAACACAAAGTGTCTCATTTCATGTTATCCTTCTGCTTAGAGCTTCTCATTATTTTTCTGTTCTGTAACTTTTCACATGCAATTGTGAATAATATTAGAGAATAAAAACAAGTACATTAATGTTGATTTTATACTTCAGACATTGCACTGAAAGAACAAAAGCATTGTTTGGCTAACTTTTCACTGAAATATTTTATTTTTTGGTCATGAATTTTCAGTGTTTACATCTTCTTTCAGCATCACTCCACCCTGTGCGTGTGGTGCTGGTGTGTCTGTTTCCTGCACCCACATAGATGTCACTGCAACAGTTGCCAAGAAGCAAAATTAATGTTTCCATTGACCTTTCATGTGCATTTCAGGCACAGTTACAGTATACAGAAACCTGGCAATCCATTGCGTAAATTCATTATCTAGCATTTTGGAGTGGCCTACGGTCAGAGGAGTGGTGTGTCCCTTCTCAAAATTTGGGAGTGAGATGTCCTACTGCTTGGACCACAGCTGTCTATGCTAACATATAAGTAACTTGTGTGTGTGTGCTTGTAAGACAGGAAGGCCTTGTGATATCTTAGTTCTTGCAGGTATTATCTGCCAATTTGATTAAGGACCTAGCTAGAATCAGTCTTCTGCCTGGGAGAAATGAACTACAGTAGCCTGTATACAATTCAGGTTGCCATCTAAATATAATAACTTATTTCTGAGCAAGTATGTATAAAGATACGTTCTTAACTCCCATTTTAATCAAAATTTAATGCTGGCTTCTTCCATACCAGTATCTTTAAAAACAAATACCCTTTGTTTGCCTTTGGATTGCTTGTTAAATCGGAACTCTCCATTAATTATAATTAGGTACTGTAGTATTAATACGCTTTAAATTAATGTTTCAGACATTGCTTTTACATGCTATGGTTGATAGGATCAATGCTACATTTTTAGAGACCACAGCAAAGCATATTACTGGCAGATGCAGAAACTGTTCAATATATACCCAAACATTTATCCAGAAACAAGAAAAACTAAAGGAAATCTTCAAACTAGGAGTCTAAATATGTCTGTAGAATTAATTTTTAGAGATGCAGATTGGTGAGGGAATCCAATATGTCTCTTTATAAGTTTGATGATAAGTCTGAAACCAAACAATTCTCTGTGCCACTGTTTTATCAGTATCTGTCCAGAGTAAATGATGATATTCAATGAAGAAGGGATTCTGCTACTGCTGAAATACTAAGCAATGTTGATTAGTTAGAATGCTTAGATTGAGCTATTTAAAACCTTTTCATGAATTCAAGTGTGCTGCCAATTAATCAGTTAGCAGGTTAGAAGAATATTATTTATAACATAACTTACAGAAAGTGTAGATGGTAGGTGCCATTTTAGAAGAGGTATTTATTCTCTTTTTAATAATTCGGTGCTTGATTATGGATGCACATGATGTAAAAACAAAACACACGTTCCTTTTTCTTCAAAACTTGTTTTCTCTCCCCTATATCTTATTTAGATTTAATTATGAATTATTTAATACCCATCCAATTAATTTATTTTTCTAAACAGGTGAGAGTCCTACTATTTCATATTGTCCAGTCATCACTGAAAGAAAAATACTTGAGAGGGCCAAACATCAGTAGGATTTTGGAATTCATGTGCTGCATGCCTGAAGCCCTGTTAAAACTCTGGGAGTTTTCAGGAAGGTAAGATAAAATTAATAACAACATACCATCAAGTCAGTTACAGCCGCCCTTTCCAGGGTTCCCTGGGGATAAAGTACTCAGACGTGGTTCACCATTCCCTTCTTCTGGAGGTGCTATGGGACTGTACAGCTTGCCCAAGGCTGCACAAATTGTTTCTTCTCTAGGGAAGCACAGTGGGGAATCAAACTGCCAACCTCTGGCCCCAGACTCAGGTACTAGACTCGCTGGCCCTACCCAATAAAGTATTGTGAATAGAGAGCTGGGTCTAAATCCCCACTTGGCCTTGGATATTCCTGGGGCACGGGATGGAACTGGCAAAAATTACTCCTAAAATATCTCAGTTATCTTGAAAGCCCTATTAGGGTGGCTAATAAATTGGTTCCAACTTGACTGCACTTAATGTACCAAACATAGAATTGACTTTTTATATTGCCATCACACATTAGGATTTTGCCCCAAGAATTTCTCTGTGTGAAAAAGTATATAACATGGACATGTAATATAATTTAATACAAATAATTTTATAATTGCAGAGCTGGAGGGGACTCTGTAGATCATTGAATCCAACTCTTGTCAGGGACATACAGCGGGGAATCAACTTCCCACCTTCTGGCTCCGCAGCCAGATATCTAAACCACTAACCTTATCCAGCAGTTCTTTGCCAGTAATTTCAGCAGCTTCTGTGTAATTTATCACCCATTCTTCTTTCTATATCAGAAATTATAGATGAAATTCATTGATTTTTTTTTCAGTTCATGTACTCTAGCATTAAGCCATGTGTGTTATAAATTGACAAGACTGAAGGACTAAACAACAACAACAACTCCAGTGAGTATATTATTGGAACACTTGGAAACTTTTTGTGATATGTTATTACTAGGAACTTTAAGAGTGAAAGCTCTTGTTTCCACATTGATATGAATGCCTCTATTACTACAGCCTCTGGTGAAGGAATCCAGTGTGTTGTATTACCCGTTTTATGCATAAATTTTCATTATTATGGCCTGAGGATATTCCAACATGCTTGTAGCTCTCCAGCCTACAGTGTGGTCTCTTGAACTTGCCCTTTTTGGCTTGCTTGAGCTGTGCAGGCGAGAATTATTTTAATAGATCCAGGAACAGGTTAACTTCTCTTTGCATGAGGAGGCCAAGCATCTTGAAAAAGTTAGCTGCATATTTGATCCTGAAACAGCCCTGGAAGTTCTGAACAATTCTCACCTAGTCATTAATAGTGTTCCTCATTTTCAGCATTGTGTTCAAAGAGGTCATGTCTGTTGAGCTGCAGACATTCTTGTATAAAGTGGACTACCTTGACTAATTGCAGTCTGGTTTCGAGCCCAGTTTTGTAAGACAAACCTAATAGAGTACCATATTTAGGAGAGGGACAGAAATAGTGTGACATTATTGGTCTGAATTTATCTCATACCAGCTTTTGGTCACATTGACCATAGCCTTCTTCAGGATCAACTCTGTAAGTTAGGTGTAGATGCCATACTCAGACTTTGCTTGCAATTAATGGAAAACACAACTGTGTAACCATGTGATTATGCATTTGCTTCTTAGCAACTGTGCTGTGCTATTATATGATGCCACATAATGCTATTCATTCCCAATGGATTTTAACATCTATATGAAGCCACTGCTCACAGTCATTCATAGATTGGTAGATAACATCACTAGTATTTTGAAAAAACCCACCTCTGTTTTCTCTGTTAGATATACGTTAAGTGAGGTTGTGTGTATATGTCACTAATGTCTTAACTAAGTGACAAATTGGGTGTAAGATAATAGCTTACAATTAATCCTGGAAAGAGCTTCCAAAGAAGTTCCTATGTTAATGTTTTCCTGGATGTTGACAAAATCAAAGGGGGAAAAGTAGGAGTAAGAACGGGAACCAAAGGTAGTATTGGCTAATGAATCGCATTCAACATACTAACTTTACATACTCACAAAGGCTTCTGGGAATTACATTCCAAGAATGTCTGGGGACCCAAAGTTGGGAACCACTGATCTCGGGAGATCTAAATATCTTCACTGTAGTCTGTGGCAGAGGCTTAGAAGGATGTTTTTTCTGTCCTAGCACTTGCACTTTACTATGCCCTCCTTCTATATCAGCTGCCATGAACTCTTGATATCTCACAAATATGCGGGTTTTTGCTAATGCATAGTGCATGTCTTGTGATTGTCCGGGGTTCATATGCCATCTGCTTGTTCTATTGTTTCGATTTCTGTTGTTTCATTGTTGTGTACCCCATAAGCTCTTGAAACATTGTGTCAACAAACAAACAAATATTTTGTCTTATCACATCATTTGAGCAGCTTTAATCTTCATACGAAAGAACTGGTTAGTGTAAGCTTTAAAATCATATGACAGTTTACTTAATTTGTGTTATACTAGCATTTGGTTTGCTCTCCTTTTCTAATCTGTACAGATAGACTGACTCTGTGATTACATTTCCAAGAAGCTGATTATGTATTTTCCTATAGATAGGATTAACAAGATCTATCAGACCAGGCTGACAGTAGGGTGAAATTCCTGTATAAAATGAACCAATTTGCATCATTCAGAGTAACCTGCAGATTAGAATATAGCTATACAGGAGATTTCACCTCCAAATATAAGAATGCATTTTTAGGACATTAAAATAATTACAATTCATATAGAAATGCATATTTTGAATTTGTTTTTGAAAATCAGGAATTTAATGGAATAGAAAATAATTGTGTGCAGAAACATACAAAAGATGATACAGCCAGAAACAGATCCACCAATCACTGACACTCAAGATGGATTTTTAAATGTAGGTCTAATAACATCTATAGACCTTTGCCTTTATGCAGTCTGGAATTTTGAATGGTATTGGTGCAAATAAAGGATACATGTTACAGTTGTCAAATGACTAAATAGTTCACTTTTTCAAAAACTAATTTATCAATTGCATCTGAATATGTTTAAAGTGTCCCAAAACACAATATAGGTCCTTTTTTCAGATTCTATAGAAAAGCTGGAAAGGTCATCTTTGCTATTTTATTTTTCATTTCATATTATAGTAACACACAAAAGCCAAAACTGCATGCATGCATGCATGCATGCATGCATAAATAAATAAATAAATAAATAAATAAATAAATAAATACCAACCAACCAACCAACCAACCAACCAACCAACCAACCAACCCCCCCATTTTATTGATTAAAGTTGCCTCTCACAAATTCATCAGCAATGCTTGATACAAATTAAGCTAACTGAGTTTCTTTATATTTTGGGTGCACTTCTCACAAATCTTCTCTGGCAGTATTAGTATACATGTACTACTTCTGCAGTCAGTAGTTGGGTATTAAAGGGAACTCAATAAATTATTCATATTTCTGTGTCTTGCATCATCCATCAGAAGATATTTTCAGCATCTTTTGACAGCCTTTGAACTACTACGGGTAAATTCTTCTTTTTACATTCTTGTTTCATAGTCTTTCCTTTTGGCTCAATCCATCCCTCCAGCCTTCCTGAATCTTTCCTGATTTATCTGAATAAATAGGTCTCTTCATGCCATTGTAAATAAAGTCATTTTCAGAAGCAGATGTCGAAATGACCTGGCAAAATAAACCCAGAGGGCAGGAACTGTCTTCCATAAGGCTTATGGCACAACGTGATGAAACAAAATGGTGCAGGCTGCGTAAAATGTAATTAAATTATCATTCCAAACTAAGAGCCTATTTAAAATCACTGAGACTTCTGAGCTCATAATGCTGACATTCTATTTGAAAGAATACTTGCCATGAGCATTTTTGATATGTTATTAATCATGCTTGACTGGTAAGATGTGAGTGAGCTACAACAAGCAGTCCCTGCAGCCTTGCCAAGAGAAGCTTTTGTTCCTTGAAGAGAAGTTGTATCAAAGGCTGCTGTGTCCTCTTATTCCATGAGCAACGGTGGCTTTGAAAGGGAGCTTTTGAGATTCCAGTACGCTGAATCAACAAACAGCGAATGAAAGAAAACCAGCACTGGATAGCACCTCAAGACTATGTGAGCTCCGTGAGCCCTCGTGTAATTCTTGTACTGGGTGACACAAATGCCTAAAGATATATGACAGTATTGGAGAAAAGCCAGGAAAGTTCTGGAATATGAAGGGGGTGGTGCTGGAATTCTTCTACCATCACCCATTATTGGAAAAAAAGAAAAGAAACCTTCTAAGCCCTAATCTCTCCATGAAGAGAAGGAAGAGAGTTCTGGGCTTCGTGAGATAAGGGTTGTGCTGACAAGAAGAATTTAAAAAGAGAAGTACAAAGAAGAGTGGGAAAATGTGCACAGAAATGAGGAAGAATGTACAGTAGTATGTGGTCTGTAAGATGGTGAAGTCTGCGGGTTCCCTCCCCCCCTGCCCCCGGCTTGGCTTAATTTGAATAGCAAAGGCTTCCTAAACAGAAAAAGATTGTGTTTGGGGAACATTTGCAGGAAGAAGCGGTGAGCAGGAAAAAGGTTCAGCAGTCCCTCCCACGAAACAGTCCCTCTGCAAAGGTTCCTAATTTCCATTAATATTGGGAATGCTTTGCTTTCTTAAAATACGTTTTTCTACCTCAGGCACAATGAATTCACCCTGTCTGCAATCTCATGATAAACATACCATCTACATTACAGGAGAGAGTTGTTGTAAGGACTTGGATGTATTCCAAAACACAAGAAAAATCTGGTTCTTCATAAGTGGGCTGTGTTTGTTTTTTGTTTGTTTGTTTTTAGAATTACTAGGTCTCGGGTTTTCACCTTGAGGTTTCGGGGTCCATTCTCTAAGTCTCATACAATGGACATGAAATATCCAGAAGTCGGATTCTGCTAATGTGGCAACCTTATCATTCTTGTAGTATCAGGACATTCCATTTAGACATGCTCAGATGTATTCCTGCTTGTTTCAACGTCATGCTGCCCTAAAGCTGCTACTTGACATTATACATTGGCCTCCATATTGATTATATAGAATCTACAATTTATGTATGTCGTGCATAGACTATTTTAGAATTGTTCCTGAAGGAGCATTAGGGCCTTGTGATATTGCAGGGGTCTGTTGCCTCTTGGTTTTAGAGTTTAGTGCTTAAATCTCAGGGAATAAGATGCTTCTGACCTAGTAACCTGATATGGCATATTTGTTCTAAGCTTCTTAGAGTTTTAGACATTTCAATAACAAATAAAGACATACATCCATAAAAAAGAAGAAAAAGAATCTACTAAAATGTATACAGATAGCACTGTGGGAGGAAGAAATTTCCTCTACAATCTGGAGGAGTCTTAATTGCTTTTTTTCCTTATTTTCATTTACAGTGGCAAATATTTTTATTAGTAGTAGTTTCTTGATAGGAGCTTGTTGGTTGATTATTGTAGGGTTTTTTTTTCTCATCCAACCTCTCATTTTATCCATGATACTGAGTACTTTGTAAATAAATCTACTGTTTGCCATTTTAAATGAAGATACAGTGGTGTCTCGCAAGATTAATTTAATTCGTTCCGCAGTTAATGTTGTCTTGTGAAAAATTCATCTTGCGAAACAAGTTTTCCCATAGGAATGCATTTAAATCTAATTAATGTGTTCCTATGGGCAAAAAAAAGTCAGAACAACGTCAAATTTGGTTTACAAAGGGTTTAAGTGCTCTTTAAAGCCATAGATATTGTGCAGATGATTTCAAAAATTTCAGTTAAAAAACTTTTTAAACATCATAGAAAAACATTTAAAAATCAGCAAACATGAGGCAGGAACAAAAAAAATGAAAAACATTCTTCTTGTGAAGCATGGCCATAGGAACATTTGTCTTGCGAGTCATCAACCCCATTGCCCAAACCATTTGTCTTCCGATTTTTTTTCCTGCGAGGCATTTGTCTTGCGAGGCACCACTGTACATCTTTCTGCTAATATGAGGCTTGGCCTTTGAGGGCTTGGGCAGCCTCTGGGTTTTCCAGAAAAACTCAAAACCAGATAGCATCCAGGATTTAGAGTGGTAAACTGCTTCAAACTTCAGTGTCTTTGAACAGTCTGCCGCCATTTCTGGTAGTGACAGCTGGCTAAAATGAATTCTGCTACAGCAAAAAAAGGAAATGGACAGAAAAAGTAAACAGAAATCTGATGATTTTTCACTGCAGCTCAGTGGAACATAACATTGTGTTCAAATGCAAAATATAGATTTTGCATCCATATTACCTCTTTGTAAAATCATATTAGTCATGGTGAACACTTTTGTTGAAACATGACCTAGAAATATAGTAAATAAAAACAGAGATTATTTCTTATGCCTTGGTAGCACTTTAAGAAAGCATAACAGCTTTAAGAACTAAATCATGAAATAATTGCTAAAGAAGGGTACTGCACAATAGAAGAAAACCAGTGTTATATTGGAATTTCTTCCCATATTAACATGTTTCCTCTTCCATTTTTTCCAACATCATTACAAGGGCTGGAATCCTATTGGCACAGCTCTGTGCAGATAAGACACACTATTTCATCAACTGTGGCCTTTGATCTTTAATTAAAGTTTCTCATCCTCCACCCCCCAGATTCTGGTGCTCCCTAGGGACCCCTTTTGACCTGGGAGCCCTGGCATGGTGGGGGGAGCTTTTAATATATTTTCAGACATTATAAGTTTCCATCCAAGTATGAGATCCACAAGAATTCCCCAGATTGAAATCGATCACTAGGAAGCCTCAGAACCTCAGGAGATGTAGAATAAGAAGATAAACATCTTCTTATGTAGCTGATGGCATCATCTGCTTTATATGCATGGTGCTTCACTGACAGGAATCTCGCCAATGTACATCCTCACCTGGATCTGACTCTTACCACCAAGGAATAAATATAGGTGACATGTATTTGCACACCCTGTGTCTGAAGAAGCAGATTTTGATCCAGAAAAGCTCACACTGGAACCAATCTGTTAGACTTTATGCTGCTACAATATTTTGCCCTCCCTCTTTCTTTTCTTTATCCCCTTTTCTGACATAAGAAGATGGGCTTCACCCTGTATCAGGACATAAGGTAAATTGAAAGCACCTAAGTAGGAACATTGTACAGGACATTTTTGGCAGGAACCCTTGCTTCCTTTGTAATGGCTATATTTAAAAACAGAGTATTAACTAATTTGTATTGACTGAAATTTAATTCACTTCTCAGAAATCTCTGCCTTTGAATGGTAATTATTTCCCCTCTTTGTAGGTTAAGTGAAGTGGAGAAATTGCTCTGAGAAGCTGTATTCAACAATTGCAGATATTGCTCAAGAATGAACACAAAGGATACGAAAGTGACAGAAGGAGGCCTCAACGTCACTCTCACAATTCGCCTTCTTATGCATGGAAAGGTAACATGCTTGTTGTATAAATATCGGAAGTATGAGGAGCTGTCTTACATGTCGGGGACAATTAGGGTACAGTGTCATGTCACATAAGCAGAGTGATCAATCTTTTTTGAAGTATGTACATTTAAATTTAATACATCATGACTGAAATTCTGTTGCTTAGCCTAGTACGTCACCCTAGAGTAGGCTCACTGAATCGGTGGTGATTTGGTTAGTCAACTCCTCTCTCAATTCCATTGATTCCAATGGGCCTACTCTAATTGTGACTTCTTATGCTAACTGTAAAGATGCTGCTAAAATATATGAAATACATTATGAAAGAAGCTTAAAAGAGCAAAACTGAGTGGATGCATGATCAATTTTATAAGCTAGGAAATGCCTGGGTAAATAGGTGGTTTTTCCGAAAGTGTTCAGAACTCTCTACTTTTCTACATTCTAGTTCAATGAGCCACTTCCCTGCGCTGCTACACAGTGCTTCAGAGGGAGGCCTGTTTTCCTTATTACACCCTTTATACTATTGTCAAAAGAGGGAGGGAGGAAAAATCAGTGATATTGGCAGTACTCTGTCCTTCTAACTGCAACAGCTGTACTTTCCACTGGGAGGGAAGAAAGGATGAGATGGCTTGCCCCTTCGCCACCTTCCATCAGTAGTTGGCTCCACTTTGGGCTGACATTTTTTTTTCTGTCTTGAATTGTTCCCTGAGCCAAGGCACCATGGGAGGGCTGATGGGGAAAATTACCTGTGCTGCCTCCCAGACCTCTATCACCTGAGGTGATCTCATCCAGCTTCATAATGTCCCTGGTCCTGCTTCTTTCTTATTAGATTCCTCTTCTCCCTTCTACTGCACTTCCAGAAGAGTTTCTTGTACTCTATCTAAAAGCTGTAACTTCCCTGATAGGCTGAAGTGTGGATAAGCTTATGTGAAGGCCTTGTGTCATCTTTGCCAGCAGACGCTTGCTACAAGTATAGTTTCCTACTTCATCTGGTGAAAATTCTGAAAATTTAGAGAATAACTGCTATTTTGAAATCAGATAAAACACACACAGACACCCTCCCCCCCCCCCCCAAAAAAAAAACCTCAGGCCATCTCACTGCTTTATGAAATCCTGGGAATAATTTTTCTTAACCATCTAAGTGAAGTAGAGAAACCTCTCCTGAGCTGACAACAGATTGGCTTTAGACGTGGGAAGAATGGCATAGAACAAATCCTACATATTATACAAAATATTGAGAATGGCCTTGAAACTTTCAGGATCACCAGAGTAGTCTTTGTTGACCTCTGGGCCACCTATGACACTGTTCATTGTCAGATATTGCTGCAAAAAAAAATCTATGATCTAATAAATGAGTTAGGTATCAGGCTGTGGAGCTAGATACTGGGAGTTCAGTTCCCCATTGTGCATCTCAGAAGAGCCAGCTTGTATGACCTTGGGCAAGCTCCAAATTTCCAGGAAGACGGGAATGATAAACCACTTCTGAGTACTGGAAAGGATCGCCATAAGTCATAATTGACGTGACAATGCACAGTTGCTATTGCCATTAACCAAGGATCATAAGATAACTAAGGTAATAATAATCTTTTTGCAAAATTAAAGATTTTTTGTTAGCTTTCAAAGACAATGCATCTGATAGAGGACTCAAAAGAGCAGTACAGGGAAGTGGATAGGCTCCTATTTTAACATATACAGCAGCAAACAATTACTGTTTCAAGTCACTAGAAGTTTTATTTATGCCGAGGATCTCACTTTCTGCTCAGTTGGATAGCTTTCAGATGGTAGAATATCTTCTAACAGATACATTAGAAGAACTTGATGTACATTGTGATATAAATCAATTTAAATCCAAGCTTAGTGATACTGAAATATGTACCTTCCAGCTAGATCATCATTTTACCCCCAAATATCTTGGTGCTACTTTGAATTGTAAACTGACCTATAAGAACCATTGTGAAACAAAAGGTGTCCACAAGATACAATATTCTTTGAAAGCTACAGGGAACCAATTGGCACACACATCACAACACTGAGATCTATAGCCTTGGCCCTGTGCTACTCTTCAGGGAAATGTGCTAGCACAGTATGACACAGTTCAGCCCATACAAAACAGGTAGACGTAGCACTCAAGGAAAACAATAGAATCATTAGTACAGTCATTGGCACCCTTGCAATTCTGTCAGAAAATGTAACCCTTCTCTCAGAAAATTGTTGCAGTTGCAAATGTTTTGGTACTCACATGTTCATTTCTTTGGTTTGCATTGGGACAACACACAAAAAAAACAGGGAAGAAAAGTCAAATCTGATACAATCCCACACAGAAACCTAAAAATGCACAGGCCAAAATTATTGGCACCCTGTCTAAACTGTAATAAATAATTGCTTTTCAAGCATGTTATGCTCCTTTAATTTGTATTTAGACCCACCTGTCGCAAGTAAGAGGTGTGGGCAATATAGTAATCACACTTGCAACCAGTTAAGATGTAGAAAGGTTGACTCAACCTTTATGTTATGTGTGACACTGAGCATGGAGAAAAGAATGAAGTGTAAAGAGTTTTCTGTAGATTTCAGAGAAAAAAATTGTGGAAAAACATTGACAATCTCAAGGCTACAAGTCCATCTTCAGAGATTTTAATGTTCCTGTGTCCACTGTGCACAATATCATCAAGAGGTTTACAGCCCATGGCACTGTAGCTAATCTCCCTGGATGTGGATGGAAGAGCAAAATTACTGAAAAGTTACAATGGAGGGTTGTTCGAATGTTGGATACAAAACACAGATTAACTTCCCAACAAATTCAAGCTGATCTGCAGATACAGTGTACAACAGTGTCAGCTTGCAATATCTGTCGCCATCTGAATGAAAAGGGACGCTATGGTAGGAGACCCAGGAGGACACCACTGCTGATTCAAAGGCATAAAAAAGCAAGCCTGGAGTATGCCAAATCTTATGTGACAAACCCACAATCCTTCTGGGAGAACGTACTATGGACAGATGAGATAAAAGTAGAGCTTTTTTGTCAAGGACATCATGGCACTGTTTACAGAAAAAGAAATGAGGCAGTCAAAGAAAAGAACATAGTCCCTACAGTCAAACATATTGGAGGTTCAAAGATGTTTTGGGGTTGCTTTGCTGCTTCTGGCACTGGATACCTTGACTGTGTGAACAGTATCATGAAATCTGATGATTACCAAATACTTCTGTGGCGCAACAGAATGGTCAGTGTCAGAAAGCTGCATCTCCACCAGAAGTCATTGGTCTTCCAGCAGGACAATGACCCGAAAAACACTTCAAAAAGTACTCAGAAATTGTTACAAAGTGCTGGAGATGTATTCGCGAAGGCTTTCACGGCCGAGATCTGATGGTTGTTGTGGGTTTTTTGGACTCTTTGGCTGTGTTCTGAAGGTGACAGATAATCTCTCCCCCTTATCACAACAATACATCCACAACAAAAAACATGCTGATCACCATAATCACCCAATCTCCTGAACAGGACAAAAGCTGATCCCACAGCTATAAATACTCAACTATCCAAGCAAACTGCATCAAAGTACCGACAGAGTTCTGAACCCTGTTCTCTGAAGATGCCAGCTGCAGAGAGTGGTGAAACATTAGGAAGAACAACCTTAAGAACACAGCCAAAGAGCCTGTAAAACCCACAATGACCAAAAGTGCTGGAGAGTTCTCAAATGGCCAGAAATGAGTCCAGATCTGAATCCCATAGAACACCTGTGGAGAGATCTCAAAACAAAGTTGGGAGAAGGCATCTTTCAAATCTGAAGGCCCTGGAGAAGTTTGCAAAAGAACAGTGGTCTGAAATTCCAGTTGAGAGATGTAAGAAACTCATTGATGATTACAGGAAGCAATTGATTTCAGTTATTTTTTCCAAAGAGGGTGCTACCAAATATTAAGTTAAGGGTGCCAGTAATTTTGGCCAGTGCATTTTTGGGTTTCTGTGTGGAATTGTATCAGATTTGACTTTTCTTCTCTTTTTTGTGTTGTTCCAATGCAAACCAAAGAAATGAACATGTGAGTACCAAAACATTTGCAACTGCAACAATTTTCTGAGAGAAGGGTTGCATTTTCTGATGGAATTGCAAGCGTGCTAATATTTTTGGCCATGACTATAGATGCCTGAAGCCAACTCCTAGTAATAAAACAGATTACCTTGCAGTGTTGCCCCCCATAAGAATGTACAGAGAGAGGTGACAGCTAACCATTAAAAACTCAAAACATCTACACCAAATGCACATCCACTCTTTAGTTACCATCCTGCCCTTCCAGTTTAAAATCAATGAAAAGTTTTTTCAGAACATTGTGAACCCTGAAGTAGTAGCAAAGAAGATCAGGACTGTAAAGTGGAACCTCTTAAAGCTGATGGAACCCCCAGAGAAATCTGGTCTATGGTCATACAGAGAACTGAGTTTCTTGGAAATCACAGTGGAGTGCTGTCAACAGAAACAAGTGAATTCAAGAAAATGGGGGTATTGCACTGGCCAGCTCCTTTCTTGTAGGCCAAAGGAGCAGGTTTCTTCTTCATTCATGTCACGTCAACGTCTGTTGGTGGTGATGCCAGCACTCCTCAACTTCCCTTCAGATTTCTCTACTGAATGCCCAAATTGCTTCTGTTCAGGAATTTCCTGAGGAAGACATGATGCCCAGTAACATGTCTTCCTCAGAGATTGTGTTGTTGCAGAAAAATAACAATGGCTCTGCAGCAACAATATACTCTGTTTTAGACCTCCATTTGATTATGGCAGTTCACATGACACATAAATTAAGCTCAAAGTTTTTTATTTTAGTTCAGGTGCCAACTTGCAACTGTGGTGTGCATTGATTCAGTGTGGCTGCACACTATTAGGACTGTGGGCATTTCCTGTATTTCCCACTCAGGTGTGGGCATTCCACTATTTCCCATGCTTGAAATCATGAAACCTCCTTTTGGCAGCCACTTCATCTTCCTTTTCCAGTGAAGCTGTTCCTCATTCCATTGTTTTCCTTCACCACAGCCTATACTCTTTCGCAGTCATCATTGCCGCCGCCACCAGCCAACCTTTTAAAAATAATTGCACCTTGTTATTGCTGTGCAAGTGTGCAGCTGCACATTATAGCTCCGTATCTCTGGTTTATCTGGCTATTTTTACCTCTTTTTTGTCTGAAGATTTCCCTTTTACACTAGTTTTGGCTAAGAATGCAAACTCAAGTTACAGTGGCAAAAGGTCTGTCCTGGCACTAGGCTGAAAATCTTCATATAATAAAGATCCTGGGTAAGAAAATGGCGTATGACCTGTTCTGGCCCATGTAATGATATCTTAATACCTTTCAGTGTGTCTTCTCATCTTAGTAGAAGATGAGAAGCCTGAGGCACTCTTCTACAATGATTAAGTGGGTATGAAAGCGAAGTGTTTGAAGAAATAATCTTGTTATGCCATAATGCAGAAGTGTCAGTCTTCAAATGGCCCTGCTTGTTGCCCATTTTTTAATGAGCTTGGTGCTATGTTTTTCAGTGATACTATGATCCAAGTATCAGACATGCAGTATCAAATCATATATGTTCCCATGTCCTCTGTCACCATTTCTCCACCTGCACTGCAGGATCAAAGCAATTCAGAAGACTTGTTCTTCAAAGACCTCTACAGTCTTCTGAAGAAGAGGAAATGGCAACATCTTGCATGAGCTGTGCAATGATTTATAGTCCATAGAAGCGTAAGCCATAACAAATTTGCTAGCTTTTAAGAAACTGCAAGACTTTTCCTGTTTTTCTGAACTTCCCATGCTTTTCAGCTTTGTGGTAGCACCTCTCTATAAGACAGATCAATGTCTGTATCCTTTTCTTTTGGATAAGGGCTGAATCAGTGGTGATGACTTGCTAAGGATGTTGGTTCATGATGAAGGTGTTCCCAGCTTAACCATTAGACTGCAAACTGCTTATTACATTATAGCAAACATACTATGTGACAGTGAAATGTAGTAGACAGGGTAGTAAACTAGGACTCTGGAGACCTGGATTCAAATCCCTGCTTGGCCATGGAAACTCAGTGGTGTGTGTGTATAAATGGTAAAAACACTCCTTACATATCTCACATACCTTAAAAACGATGACAGGATTGCTTGCTGTAAATTGGATGTCATTTAATGGCACTTAACAAACACACTGTATGTCGCCTAGCTTTACTAAAGGAATGAATATCTATTATTATCTTGTTAGATACCTGATGCTCTCCTATACTACCTGACTGAATAGTTGGAATCAATCTACTGCATTGTCAAGTTTATATCTGCTAGTGACTTGCTCTGTCAGTGTTGTGCTTTATGTTCACAGAGCTTAAGTGCTGTTGTGACATTAAAGCTAAAGCAATCACTTTGCAAAATTGTTTCCTGCACAGTGATGCTGTCCTCATTGCTGATTTGGCACCATGATTTATCACCTAATCCATTTTATGAATTAGATGTGCAAATCCTGGCTAGGTCTAGCTTTTATCATTAAGTAAAGTGGGTCTTGTGTTTTTAATCAGTTACTTACTGAAAGAACAGAATAATTGAAAATTTTAGGAATTCCATATGCTGTCACATTAATAGTGGCAGGAAAAACTGAGCCGTTATCTTTTTTTTTTCTTTTCCCCTTTTGGAGGTGGTCAGGATCTCTAGCTTCCCTAATTTTATAGCAACCAAAAATCAATCAAGATAATGAAAAGAGGGTATGTGAACGGAAGAGCTGATCCTGCAGCAGCAGGAAGCCACTGAAGAAAGCAAAAGCTGCAGATGCTCTCAACTGTTTATTAAAGAATTTGGTGTCAAAGGTGTTTGGACCTATTAGGATCAGAGGCAAAAAAAAAACCCCTACAGAAAGCTGTCTTTCATAAAGCAAATAAATGTTTGCTACCAAACGTTAGACAGATTCCACCCACGGTGTTGGAAATGAACATAGGCCAGGACATTGTATGAATTACTGCTGGTTCCTTTCTGTGTTTCTAGGAGAAGGCATCAACGCAAATTGCAAGTTGGCAGGGCATTTTGATAATGACGAAACTTCCAAAATGTTATACTGGTTGTGCAGAGTGCTGATTGGTTCATCATTGTGACAGTTGTAACATTTGCCTATTGGAGCGTCTAGTTTCAATCAGCATGCCCATATCTAAGATGGCATTGAATCCCCAGCTAGTACAAAGCTAGCTTCACTCTTCCTCCTGCTTCCCTATGCAAGAAGCTGGCACTTGCAGATATTGGCTGAATCTTAAGACTGGAGCTTAGCCAATGCATACAAGCACTTGCTGAGAGTACAGCCACATTCATTCCTTTTTCCTCCATTCTGAGTGGAGAAGGTGGATGAAGAGCAATGCCAGTCACACATTCAGCTGAAACTTCAAGCTCCTGTTGAATGCCAGCCTAGGATTTCTGGCTCTTGCAAATGCTGTCTGAGTGCCAGGCTGGCTTTCCACACCCCTTTCCCTTCTCATTTGGGAGGGCAAACAGTTTAAGAGCTACTCACTGTGATCTCAGATCAAGGAGATATTCTTTTGCACACTGCTCACATTCCCAGTGGGCATATGGAAGTATACTACTTGGCCTGTTCATGAAATTTACAGAGCCATCCGGTGAATTTATTACTCTGTGTGTGTGTGTGTGTGCGTGTGTGCGTGCGTGTGCGTGTGCGTGTGCGTGTGTGTGTGTGTGTGTGTGTGTGTGTAAAGTAAGAGGTGTTAAAAACATTTAGAAAGCAAAGCAAACAAATCAATAAGTTTTTCAAAATAACTTGGGGGTGTGTGAAAACATAATACTTTCCCTAGAGAATAAGACAGGTATAGCACCTGCCTCAAAAAGCATATACTGAAAAAAAGAAACAAAATCAGAAAACCGATTTTTGAAAATTTGAAATTGATACGTGTTTTAAAAGTTACACAAAATGGCAACTTCCAAAATGTTAATCAAAAAAGTAACTATTTTCCTTAAACTTCAGGAGCCACATCCAACCTCTGAGTGTTAGTTTACCATTCCTGATCTTATTATTCTGATTCAATAATAAATGTAGAACTCATTATTACTATTACTGTACAATTAAAGCTTGTGGTAGGCTGGCTCTATCTTCAAGTCATGCTGACATACATAGATACTGTATACTGTATAGATGATGTCTTCTTTTCAGGTCGTTTTAATTTGCATTTTGCTTTGTTTCAGGAGGTTGGCAGCATCATTGGAAAGGTCAGTGACCCGCTTTCTCCAAGCTACATTTGTCTGAGTCAATTTGATTCATTCAATATTTTTCTACAAACTCACTAATTAATGGAAGTTAATATATACTATCTGTCTCTTTAATAGAAAGGAGAAACTGTTAAGAAGATGAGGGAAGAGGTAAGAGATAACATTTTGAACAATTCTGGCATACATTTGAGGAATGTTTGAAGTTGTTACATATATTAAAATAAATCAATTTAGCTTAAAGGTGCCAGAAGGTCTGATTTGTCTTGTTTTGTTCTTGTTAGTTTATCTATGGACTGCTGGTGGTGGGGACCCAGCTTTTATCCATGAAACAATCCTGCCACCAAGTGGCAAAAAAAGAACTGAGTGCCAAAGGGTTTAAGCACCACCATAAAAAGAGTAGCATTTTAGATTTACACAAGAGAAACCCTCAGTTAAAATCCCCTGCTCAGCAATAAATCTCACTGGGTAATTCTCATTTAGCGTGACTTACATTAAAAAGCTGTGAGGATAAAGTGAAATAATTCCATGCACACACTGGGGTTGGGAAAGTGTAGGACATTAACGTGGCAAATAAATGTCAGAGAACTTAACACAGGACTACTTTTAAATAAAAGCAATTATTTCTTTAAATGGTTTTCCCTGATTTCTGAATCTTCTGAAATTTTTCCTAAAATACAGTATATATATTCACCTAGCCGATAAATCTGTGCCTGGGTTGCAACTATTCTGATTGAATATAGCAGCTCAAGTAATCATATTTTCTTCCATATATTCAAAAGAAAAGCCTTGCTCATAAAAAAAACCAGATGCATGGGAACAAGGGTCTAGTCCAGCTGTCTCCCTCACACTAGTTTTCTTTGTACAAGGACTGGATTGGATTTTGTATGGAGCAGCCTTCTATTATGTGAATGTTTTTCCACATGCTGAACTATTTCAGCCTAGTTTGTTGTTAGAATAGCTCCCTTATGGTTCATGCTGTGTTGGAGCATAATACTTAACTATATTTCATCAAAGGGACTTAATTCCAAATATGAATACTTTGGAATTGCAGTTTTAGCATCATGATCTCCTCAAATAAAATGCTACACAAACTACAAAAGGGAAAATTCAGCTAATATTACCGGGAACATTAGTTTTTATTATTTCCTGCAATCTAAGAGATTACTTTAGTTATGAAAGTTTATTGCTTCTCCTACTTTTCATCTGGCAATATGTTTTAAGCTGTAGCATTAACTTATTTATTAGTCATATTATACATTTCTATTTTCCCCTCACAAGGAAAAATCCTTCTATATAAGATGCTAAAATAGCATAACATCAGCATTTAGTTTATTTCCCAGAGCACAAAATCATTCTTCATCTCATGTAGACTGCATTCCTGCTGAATCACACTGCAAGGATGGCACTACACATCCTTGGCAAAGAAGAGTTTCCTGAAGGACAGTAGAAATGCTACTCTTAGGCACATCAGCACAAACATCTTCATACGGCTTTGTATCATTTTCATCTGTAGACAACTTTGCTTTTGATTCAGTAAATTAGAAAAAGAAGGTTATTTCCAAATGCAGTGTTTCTACAAATGAGCCAGCCAGTGGTTCATACCTGCATTTATTCTTCTCCTTCCCTTTTCTCATCCATGTGAAGAAACAAATAAGCTTCTGCTTCTAGATTGGAGCAGACCAAGGCAGATGCATTCTATTTGCCCTCCATCATCACTTCTTTCACCCTCCTACATATGGAGGGTGACAAGTCTGAATAGGGACAGCATTATCATCTTTGGGGGCTCTCATTACGAATCAGGACACTCCATTCATGTGGAGAATGTGCAGCTAAAGATCTCCATTTTAAACTCTTTGTCTTCTGTGTGCAAGAAGACAACAAAATGGTGTGTGTGGGTGTGTGTGGGTGTGTGTGAGAGAGGGAGGGAGGGAGGGAGGGAGGGAGAGAGAGAAGGATGGTGGGGGGGTGCTTACACATACGTAAGAACTACTGAAGATAGCTCTAGTTTGTGATGCCCAGATGCAGCTCTAGCCATAGTTTGCCATCAAAGCAAAATTACAAACCAGAAAATTGCTGCTGGTGATGCAGCTTGTACAATGCAATGATATTTCCTGCACCCTGGAAAACCAAACAAAGCCTTTAATCAGTGGCAATTTGCTGCTGCTGCCATCGTAACTATTGTGCACACAGGGCTGCACAATAAATGCAGGTATTCAGAGTACACATTGAATCCACTTATAGTGGTGTTGATCTCAAACACACCACATGAATTCCAAGATTTTTGGAGATTTTAGGGCTCTTAAAAACAGCATCTACTACATCTTAAGGGGCTGCACGTAGAAGAGTGTATGAGTGGACCTCAAACCTCTGTGCTTACCCAGTAACACCTTGAGCACAACAAATATGCACATTTGTTTGGATTCAGCTTCAATGTGAATGCAATTATCCTTCAGCTTTTGTACTTTTCTAGATTTTCTATTGTTCTGTGAGATGAAACTAAAGAAAACAGCTAATAAAAAATTAATCCTATTACAGAAAGTTGCATAGAAAAAGACATATAGTAAGGGGAAATTCTAGCAATCAAACCCCATGGGTACAGGGCAAAGTCCCAACAAAAATGCATACAAATTTTCATGTATTCATATTTCCATGCAAGGCTTCAAAAAAAATCTCAAACTGATGCAAAAATTGTAGAGAATGAAAATGTGCTTGAAAAAAAATGTGAACAATATTACAGAAAACAGAGTCCTTCATCCCTATTAAACATAACATGGCACTCTTTGGATCATAGCCACATTATTTAATTTGTAGCTCTTCGGAGGGACAGCATTGATTGTTCTCATCTCCATTTCATGCCATTAACAAATTAGCCTCCATTGTGTACATTACAGCTGCGAATCATTTTCAAGGAGAATGAAATGAAAAAAGAATCACTCTTGATTTCAGCAATGCGGTTGCTGCATCTCTTAGTTAACATTGCTTCTTCAGTGTGTGTGTGTGTGTGTGTGTGTGTGTGTGCGTGTGTGTGTGTGTGTGTGCGTGCGTGCGTGCATGCATGCATGCATGCGTGTACACACACTAAATTTGTGATGTTCAACTTGGTTGCCAAGAGGGCCCTAATTGTTATGAGGTTTGGTAAAGGGCTGGGTGCTTTACAGAAAGGAAGCAAATAAGCATTTTGATAAAGTGCCCATTTTCACAGAGTGGTGCTCGAATCAACATCTCTGAAGGTTCCTGTCCAGAAAGAATTGTGACGATAACAGGCCCAACAGATGCAATTTTCAAGGCTTTTTCTATGATTGCACTAAAATTTGAAGAAGTAAGTAAATGGAAACTCCTAATATATACTCTTTTGTTTTGATATCTTTGTGCTTTTTCTAATAACATAATTTTATTGCCACTAAATAAAATGTTAACGTTGCTTTTTTAATGTGAATGCTCACCTCTGCAATGACAGAAGAAAAATGTTAAGCCCTTTTTGTGCCATTTAATCACTTATTTTCATTCTGACGTTCCTTGTGGGAATCAGTGTAGTCGGTGTGGTGGATGAATGATAAAAGAAACAAGCTACTTGGCTATGCTGCAGATCCTGTTTTAATTCAAACAGAAAGGAATAACTCATTTACTTCTAATGTGGGTATAGCACATGACAGAATTAAGAAATCAAAGTTTTTCTTTCTAAACATTGCATTGCTGTTTATGAGCAAAGAGAAAGAATAAAATACGAAACATACTGCCTGGAGAATTTTTAGAACTGTAGTCTTAAAACAAAAATCTGCTCATGTCTATACACCAAAGAATTGCAGAAGAAGATCAGTCTGTGCTTTATAGACTGCAGCAAATCCTTTGACTATGTAGATCATGAACAGTTATGGGTTGCTGTGATAGAAGTGTGTGTGCTGAACACTTCATTGTCCTGATGCATAACTTGTATGATGTACCATTAGACAGAATAGGAAGAGAAAGAATGGTTTCCTGCAGGCAAAAGTGTTAAACAAGGGTGTACTGTATTTCCTTATGTCTTTAAACTATATGGAGAACAGATCATATGAAAAGCTGGACTAGATTCAGATGAAGGAGAAGTGAAAATTGGTGCAAAATACATCGATAATTTAACATATGTAGATGACCTCATCTTAGTGGCAGAAAGCAGCAATGACTTGAAATGACTTTTAATGAAAGTGAAAGAAGAAAATGTCAAAGCAGGACTGTAGCTGAACATTAAGACAATCAACACCATTATAGAAGAACTACACAACTTTAATGTTGGCAGTTAAGAAATTAAGACTAATAAAGATTTTGTATACCTTGGTTGCATAACCCACCCAAATTCAGAGTGCAGCCCAGAAAACAGAAGAAGACTGAGACTCAGAAGAGCAGCAATAAAGGAATTCGAAAAGATTATCAAACGTAAGGATGGGTCACTAGAAATCAAGACCAAGATCATCTTGGTATTTGGTACAAGATCTTGGTACAAGATCCTCTTGTATTTCCAATCACCATGTATGGGTGTGAAAAATAAATAATTTGTTTGAATTATGGTGCTGAAGGAAAACCTTGTAGTTACTCTGGACTGCTGGAAAGCCAAGAAAGTGGAACCTGGAACAAATCAAACCAGAACTATCTCTGGAGGCAAAAATGTTGAAACTGAGGCTGTCCTACTTTGTACACATCACAAGAAGGGAAGATTCTCTGGAAAAGAGAATAATGCTGGAAAAGGTGGAAGTCAGCAGGAAAAGAGGAAGACCAAATACAAGATGGATTGACTCTGTAAAGGAACCACATGTGGCCTTTAGTTTACAGTTCCTGAGCAAGGATATTGAGAAAAGAACATTTTGGAGATTTTCTCATTGGTAGCGTCGCCATAAGTTGGAAGTGACTTGATGGCACATAATAGCAATAACAGCAACAACATCTTCTTGACTGAGTACTTAAGGAGATATAAAGATTAGCCTAAATATAGAAACCTATGGAACTCCATAAAACATAAAACTATTGCAAAATAATTTAAGAGTGGGGTCTCGACCTACAGAATTAATCCATATTGGAACGGGGTCCATAGGTCGAAAAGTCCTCAAGTCAAAAATGCATTTCCCATAGAATTGCATTGAAAACCATTTAATCCGTACCTGGCCCAAGAACCCACACACACACACACACACACACAAAAAATTCATAAAATTTACACTTACCATTCTGAAGCCTTCCAGGTGTCTCCCGTTGCCGCCGTCGCCACTGCCTGAGGCCTCTGAGGGCTTCTCCGCCGCTGCTGGAGGCCTCTCGGGGGTCCCTTGCTACCACCATTGACATTGCCGGAGGCCTCTCGGAGGTCCCCCCCACGCTGACGCAGTTTTTCTCATGGTGGATTGGGCCTACCAGGGGAGGGCTTCCCCCAGTAGGCGCACTCTACTCCCCAGGCTTTCCCAAGGAGTAGACCGGGCCTACTGGGGGAAGCCCTCCCCTGGTAGGCCCGGTCCACTCCCTGGGAAAGCCTGCGTCGGTGTGGGGGGAGAACCTCTGGATGCCTTCCCCGCCACTATGGGAGGCAACTCGGAGCTCTCCCCCGCCACCAATAGTGCCTCCAAAGTACTATCGGTGGTGGTGGGGAACTCCAAGATGCCTCCCATGGCGGCGGGGAAGGCATCCGGAGGTCCCCCGCTGCCACCGCAGCTGCTGGGAACTGAGCCGTGCCGGGCAATCACGGCCATGCTCGGACTCCTGGACCTCCCCCGCCAGGCAAACAAATTAAAATATAGACATGTTTTCAAAAAAATCAAGTCCTGTCAGTTAACCATATGAGTCTTTACATAATTTTTTTTCAACTTTTGAGTAGCTACTGCAAAACTTGTTACTTTATTTACTACCACTTTATAAATGTCAGGCAACAGATAATTTTATTTTGGTGTTTTGGTGGTCAATTCACCACCAAGACTTATGCCAATTGAGTTATGCCAGCATAAAAGCATAGTAGGATTGTGGCCGTTCCTTAAGTGTGAATTGGAATTTTAAGAATTGCTACCTAAAACTTTCTGATTTTGTTGTTACAGGATATCAATACTTCAATGACAAACAGCACAGTAACAAGCAAGCCACCTGTAACATTGAGACTTGTTGTGCCTGCAAGTCAGTGTGGATCCCTTATAGGGAAAGGAGGATCCAAAATCAAAGAAATCAGGGAGGTAAGCCAATTAACCAAGGTATTAACTGCTTACCTGAACCTTGAAAACATACTGGTTTTCAAGGTTCAGGTAAGTTTTATATACAGATGTCTCTGTTGAGGAATGGTGTATGCCATTCAGCCCCCAAGTGGCTGCTTCTCAGAGAGGTTTTCCTGCCATAGCTAATTTTCTTTCTAATAAATCTCAGAATCGCTTGGACACAGTTTAAACACTGTCCACAAATCACCAGTGGAAGGATGGCAGGAGTTTCCTTAGCTGCTAGAATCAAAAAGCAAGCAACAGTGTCAGGATGTTAGTGTGTTCATGTCCCTCAGCACCAGTTACTCATCTCCCATGATACAAGGTACAGTATATGTTTCTTCTATTAGAAGTGTGGTGACTTGACTGCAAGTGATGAAGTCCTAATGGGTCCTCATGAGAAGGAGAGAAGAACAGTAGAGAAAATTTTATTCTATAATCACATTTCTTGATGAAGACTTTGATATTTGTACATTATAGATATTTGTGGCTGGTCTTTGAATAGCAAAGAGACCCCTAATGTAAGCCTAGGGTGGGTTCCCTTTTCCTCCTTTTTCACTTAAATGCTCTTGTTTCCTTCTCTGACTTCCTTATTTCAGCATATCAACTTTGTTTTTACATCTGAACCAGGCAAACATGATTTGTGTTTTGTTTTATTTTATTTTATTTTGATTCTGCCTTTCTCCCCATAGGGAATCCATGGCTGTTCAGAACAGTTGAAGCTATATAGTCATCACAATTTTTAAAATGTCATTTTAAAAACTATACTAAAAATAATTAAACATGCATCAATATTAAAACCACAATTAAAAACATTTTAAAAGCATTAAAAAATAATTTCAATAAATGTAACATTTCTGAGATTCCCACTTATTGTTTAAAAGCCTGCCTGAAAAGAAAGATCTTCACTTGGTTATGGAAGGTGAAGAGGGAGGGGGCAACCTAGGTTTAAAGGGCAGCACATTTCAAAACCTGGGAGCAGCCACTGAGAAGGCCCCTCTCTCATGTACTCACCAAACAAGCCTTGGAAGGTGATGGAAATGAAACAAGGGCCACCTCAGAAGATCTTATAATCCAAGAGGGCTCATGTGGAGTTACACAGATCTTCACATAGCCTGAACCCAAGCTATATAGGGCTTTGAAATGCAGACTGGCAGCCAATGAAGCTGCTGTAGTAACGGAGTTGTGTGTTCCCTGTAACCAATGCCAGTTAGCCATCTGACTGCAGCATTTTGAACCATCTAAAGTTTCTGGACACTCTTCAAATACAATCCCACATAGAAGACATTACAATAATTCAAACAGTGTAACTAAAGCATATCATGGCCAAGCCAGACATCTCAAGGAACAGATGCAGCTGATGCACCAGTTTGAACTGGGCAAATGTGCTCCTTGCCACTGCTGAGACTTGCTTATCGATGCTCAGGGTTAAATCCAGTTATACCCAAGCTACAAAACTGACTCTTCAGAAAGAGTGTAATTCCATCCAATACAGTCTGAATCTCTATCCCCCAATTGACTAATAGTGCCTCTGTCTTGTCTGAATTAAGTTTCATTCTATTTGCCTTCACCTAGTCCATTTGGTTAGCTTGGGTATAATGGCAAATTATAGTTGGACCAAACTGAGAGAATGTCAGAACATGCACTAGGAAGAGAAAGGGGGATGTAAGAATTATGTATAAGAATGGCCTTTATAGAATGGCAGAGATTTTGGGTAAGAAACTTATAGGTGTCATTGTATATTCTAGAAGGCTCTGGGGTTTACTGAGAAACTAACGTGTACAAAGAATTGAGAAATGCAAAATGGAGTTTCAAACTTTCCTCATTCAAATTCTACTTGTGAGCTTTTAGTCGTTTAATTTGTTCACTTTGTTCTATACTGCAGCTGTCACCTCAAGCTGTCACCTTGCATTTTCCAGGAAATACCAAGCCAATACATAGCTTAGTACCCTTTTCTTTTTGTTTAGCAAAATACAAGTTATTACCATTTCCCCAAGAAATGCTCCATGTACAAATCATGATTAACTGAAGTGTGTGGGGGGAGGTTAGTTAACAAAAAAATTAAAATATTTGGGTTTTTTTTTTTTTTTTGAAAAATGCTGGGCTGCAACTGTGATTAAACCAAAACCTACCAACTTGATCTGATGGCTGAAACAGTGTTGTTTAGCATAGTGTGACTTACTATGCTAAGCAACCATGTTGCTTAGCATAGTAAATCACACTAGAGAAGGCCTGTTGAATATCGGTTTGGGATTTGGTAAGACAACATTTCTATAAGTTCCATTGTTTCAAATAGTCCTACTCTAGTTGCAAGTTACTATGCTAATGTAAGAAAAAACAATTTTCTACAACAGCATCTTTTCTTCAGTTTTATTTCTCTGAAAAAAATCTCTACTTCTTCAGGATATTTGCTTGGGAATCAATTCAATTTAATTCAAATGGTAAGAATTTCAGATTAGAGGGTCACTGAAGTAGTAATAAAACTATTTCTTAGATGACACAATTTAAAAGACAGAGACACTGAAACATCCTAATTAAAAGCCAGAAAAATGACCAGAATGGGGTACCATTAACCTACTTAACCCTGTTCAGGTGTTCCATCTGAAAGTGTATAGGGCTCAATGGATAGTGGGAAACAAGATGCACACATAAAGCCTGCCATCCACATCCCCACCTCATGTGGAAATCCACCAGGCCTTTGCATGTCCAGTGTGCAAAACTGCATATAAGTTCATTTGGGCTAAATACCCTTACAGCACTTCCATGACTGACAGCTCATTATTGTGAGATCATAAAGCACCTATGCAGACCTATGTGCTGAACTTGTAAAGATATGGAAGCCTTGAGAGAGGGATGAGGACATGATAGGAGGAGCTTACCTGTGTCTCTATGTCACCATCACCTTTTGAGCCATGCTTTCCATCTGAATGCCTGAACAGGATGCTCGCCACTTCTGCAGTTCCCCCTCTGGCAGTGACCTCATTGCCCCAGGACAGTGAGGGGGAAGAGAGAGATCATGTGTAAGTTATAAGCAAGTGACCATAACTGGGCATCAAAAAGAATATGCAAGTTTGTATTCGCTGGGTCAGGTAAAAAAAGAAGCGTTATGATAGATAAAATATTTCCTGATCACATAATCTACACAACAGAGAAAGCTGTTGTTGCTTTTCGGTAGTTGTTTTATTTTATGCATTCCTGCATATGTTCAGATTACTTTGGAAGGTCTGATTATTTAGGGAGACCCACTTTACACATATTCTATGTGTGGCCTTGATTCTCCACTTTCAAAATTAATAAAGTTTTAATATTTTTATTCCTACTATTCACTCTGTATTCCATTTGGTTACCCCTTTGCTAGTGAACAAGCTGGACTGAAAGGCTGTCCTTCCTCAACAACATCTCTGTTATAGCCCTCACCTGAACTGGGACAATGGGGGCTGCTGGCAGATACCTCTCTAACTCAATGGCCCTATTCAGACATTATCCAGCTTTAGCCAAGATACAAGCGGCGGAGTACCCCCTCGCCTGCTTTCTACACATGGAGTTTGTAAGGTTCTTGTCTGCATGGTGACCCTCCATATGAAATAATGGAACACCTTGCTTTCCACTGTGAAAAGTAATGATATGGAGGGAATGCCAAAGATTCTCTTGCTTACATCTTGGCCAAAGAAAAAGCAACCATTTTCCTGATAGCAGCATCTGCTTAGGAAGAGCAATCCAGCATGCAGGCTGATAGGCAAGCAGACAGATGTCCAAGGAGTTCTCCCTGGCTTTTGACATATTGCTTTAATAGTATTTGATTGCAACATTGTTTAATATGATTATATTTCTCTCTCTATTTTTTTTTCTATGAGCTGCCCCAAAGACAATGTTCTTGAAAGGCAGTTAACAAATGGAATTAAAATAAGCAAATGCATACATAAATGTATGTTTTCTGGCACTTTTTCATCAGCTATTCACTGTAACAATGTCCCCCAGAGAATGTCAAATTAGGCAGCTTTTCCAAAATGCCCCAGTGTAGAAAAGCTAAAAAATGGTGCTTTTCATTTCAGTACAAAACCTAGGACCAACTGATACTTCTCATCTGTAAAATAACAAAGTTTGAACACAGGGAAAAGAGAATGCAGTGTCATTGGCAATCATCCAAAGGCTGGCTTTGTTAAGCCAGCTGTTTCCTCAATCTCCTGGGAGAACACCTGTACTTCGATTGTTCTAACCATATTCCCCTAGAGCAGTGGTTCCCAACCTTGGGCCTCCAGATGTTTCTGGACTATAACTCCCAGAAGCCTTCACCACCACCTCTGCTGGCCAGGATTTCTGAGAGTTGAAGTCCAAGAACATCTGGAGGCCCAAGGTTGGGGACCACTGCTCTAGAGTGAAGAAATCCAGCAACCACAATTAATTCCCCAGAACAGCCACTCTGGAAAGCAGCACCAAGGAGCAGCACCTCTAGGAAACAGGAGAGACCTTTGAGGAGGAAGTAGCCAATTTACCTTTTCCACACCCTTAGGCTTACTGAAGGGCCCCCATCTCATTCTGAGAATATCATAGGATAGCTTCATGTATTTAATCTTTGAACAAAGTGAGGAGAGATAAATGGAGTTAAATATGTAGGCCAACTTTTCAAAATAAAATCTGTTTATATCAAGATAGGGGTCTTCAAATGCTGAAAAATTTCACTGAGACTTAAAAAGTGGTGATAAGGACAGTTATTCTATAATTTTTCCATGGTTATATGCCATGGAATACAAGAGGATCACATTGAGCCATGGTAGACATGTGGATTGAAATACTTTTGTCTGTGTTCTATATCCTAGTGGAGGCCAGGTGTACTTTGGTTTAATTCAGAGAAATAACTTGTAGGTTTTAAGATTCCACAGCTGTTACCACTGAAGTATACTCAATATTTGAGCGATAAGGCTGATTTGTTACAAAACAGTGCCAGTGGTGATGTTTGGTGAAATCTTCTCTCTTGGTGATAACTGAGTGAATAAAGTGAATGATATATTGAAATGAGCATACTGTAGATGTATTCTGGTAATGCTTCTGTTTGTTTTTAAGTCCACAGGGGCACAAGTACAAGTTGCAGGGGACATGCTACCAAACTCCACAGAGCGTGCTGTAACTATATCGGGTACACCTGATGCCATTATTCAGTGTGTAAAGCAAATCTGCGTTGTTATGCTAGAGGTACGACACAGTTCCAGAAATCTGCCAAAAATTCTTACGATAATCATATGACTATAGGCTCTCCTTTGGATTCCAATGCACAGTTTCTTTAAAAAGACTCACATCTGTTAGTCCATACAGTGTACAAATCCCTTGAATTGTGATCACAGGTTCATCGTTATGTCTTCTTAATGATTGTTGCCATTGGTAAATATTGCAGTATGATTGACGTCACAGAATAAAAATTGTTCAGAGCACCACAGGTCTAATGGTGGTCCAGTAAATACAACCCAGGGAGGAGAAAGCTACTTTTTTGGATTAAAGCATTCACAATATCTCAGTCAGCATGGCCATGGGGCTTGCTGGTCATGGGATTTTAGGAACTGTGTTCCCAAAAACTGTTTTTTCCCATCTCTGATACAATGGCATTTTTTCCATGCCAAATCTGTGAAAATCAAAGCACCCAGTAGCTTATGGTTCTGATCTTAAACTCCCTTCTTCTAATACTTCCCTAAGCTTTGAGTGATTTTTATTGTGGCATCTGAAATGGCTCACCATCAGAGACAACAAAGAATCACAACACAGCAGAAACCAACAATGTTTTTCCTCTTCTCAGCCACTAGCTCAGCCCTACTTCCAACAATGATAGCAGGATATTTATTGCAGACCAGAGAGAACCTTGGGCTTGTTTTTTCTGGAAGGATGTTTCAAGAGATTTACAAGTGGTGGTTTATTGGGGAATCATGGTAGTTTTATGCCTTTCTTAATTATTTGATGGAAATTCAGTTGTTTAAAATTATAGAATCCGGATCACCATAAAACCACCAATTGTGTGATTTTTTGTTTGGTTTTGTTATTAAATATCATGAACAATGGTCTCAGACTGGATAAGGACCTAGTCAGATGGTAAAGCATTAAAGCCCTCTTCTAGAGACAAGATATGGAAGCAAGGGCTGGTGTAAGGCAAGCAGGAGAGAATTAAAGAAGAGAGTCTGTGATGAGAATGGGTTGTATAAAATAGTTGCAATGCAGGAGACACACAAATAAAGAAAAGACAAGAATAAAACAGAGTGAGGCCCACAGGCATCTGTTCTTTGAGGGGCCTCCCCACCCCAAAAAAATTACAGCTGGCCCTGTGAATACAAAAATTCTGGGCCAAACTAGACAATAAGTGTACTTCAAGTAGGGGAACATGTCTGCTTATCATAGCATGTGCTTTTCCTCACCTCTCAACTTTTCATTCCATATTTTGTCATTGTTCATTGGAAGATAAACACAGGCTTAGTTAGCAAGTATGCCAAGGTACATGTATCTGAGTATATGATGTTGTGGGAGGACAGGTGGGGAACTGAGTGTAGATAATACACATTTCCTTAATATCTAGTTTGACTGAGATAAGTAGAAATGAGACAAATAATCATGTTTTGAGAGTTAGACTATAACATTTTTGTGACTGACAATATCACTAACATATTGGATATTGTCAAGGATATTGTATACAACCAAATTTAATGTATGTTCACTGTTTTCTTTCAGTTACTTACTGTTTTATATTTTCATCCTCAGTCTCCACCCAAAGGTGCCACTATTCCTTACCGTCCCAAACCTGCCTCTGCACCTATAATATTTGCAGGTGGCCAGGTAAGAACAGACACCCTTTTGGCTTCAGCTGGAAACCACACCGTCTTGGCTCAACCTCAGACAGCGCCTGTTAGTTTTCAACATTTACTACTTTTCTGTCTGGTATAGTACTGATTGTTTTTCTAGCAATATGGATGTTATATATATTTTGTGTGTGTGTGGTTTATACCAGTTCAACCTGAAGTATCCCCCTACTCGGCAGATCCCTTCCACCACCCTCTCTATGTTCCAACAAACTTCTCTTTCCTCAAAGCAGAGTTCCAGTTTGTAACATGTCACATCATATAATTTGGGGGTGGGGAGAGCTGTCCATATGCCGAACTAATCTGGCTGTATGGGTAAGTTGGTCTTTGAAGTGGGCTAGTGGTAATATATTCATGTACCTGAATCACATATTAATTAATCACATATTGACACCTGTTCAGTTGACCAACTTGAAACTTGGCATCGGTGATTTATTTAATGAAGCCTATAACTGTGCCAAATGTCAAACCAATCTGGAAAAATTGGTAGAAATCAACCTTTCTCTTTCAATTCCAGTTTTCAAATAGAAAAAGTAATGTTTTGGACTACAGCTCCCAGAATCCCCAGCTTTTGATTGGTTTGTTTTGGCTGATTTAAGTTCTGAGCAGATTATTTACATTTTCTGTTCAATAGAAATCAATCACAACAACAGCTGTCACAGTCATACTGGGCATGCTCAGTTCTGTTCTGAATCTAGACTTCTGCCAATATTCCAGTGACTTCAGGTGTAATCTACTGGCTAATGCAGTCTTTATGTAGCTGTGTTCCTTTATTTATGAAATGTCACATGATCAGAGTACATATATTAGGACCACTGCATGCAGGAAGGCAGCTGTAGCTCTTTCTATATCCTGAGGTCATTCTGGCCTCTTCTATTTAATTGCCATGCCAAACAATTCTCCTCAGATCTCCTATAGCTGTTCTTCACAGAAACAAATGGATTGTGCACAGAATGGTCCAGAGGGAAGCTACGTTTTCATAAGATAGAATGATGGCTGGTCTATATTATTAGTACCATTGCAGAGCTAAGACTTGTACAGATCCTGACTACTAACAAGCTGTCACTGGTGGGAAATCTTTTTTTAGTCTACAATCCATTCCACCTTAGCTTTGCTTCTGAGGAAAGGGGTGAAGGAGGTGGAATTGCCTTCTGCTGCCTGGTTATGTGGTGGCTATGCACTGGCACAAGCCACACCAATTTGTGGAACATAACTTATATTACATATGCAGAATCTTAGGAAGTAGAGGTCAAGCCCTTGCCCCAGCAGCATAGCTATGCGACTTCTTCATAGGTTCAAGGCTATGACTTGGATAAAGTCTTGGTGCACGGATAGTAAATTGTAACCAAACAAATTAAAGGCATGTTTGTCAAGGCATCCATTTCAGAATTTACCTAGACAGCTGAATTAGAGTAGGCTGCAGTGGGCTAAATAGGTTCACTTAAGATAATATAGAAATCAGTATGCCATTTGGTGTGATTAGAGATGGTGGTATTCTTATACGAATGCTCCCGAACAGGTGGCGATAACGAGGGTCCAGCCCCATGGGGCCAGATGGTCCATTCACAATTCTGCCACTGCCACAACCTCCACGGAGCCATCCAGTGGCTCCAAAGATCACATTCAGTGAGCCACTCTTGGACCTGGGAGAGAGACTTGTCATCCCACCTCCTGCCAGGAGTGGCGAGCCGATCCCCTAAATCCTGCTGCTCTTTAAGCGCTCGGTGGTCCTCCTGGTCAAAAATGAAACTGCATGGACCCGCAGCAGCATCTTCCCTCTCCATCGCAACCAGCAAACAGGAAGGGTGATGCAGGGCTGGCCAACCTTCTTAAAGGCTTGTTCCTGCCCAGCCTGGTCACCCTATATGATGCAGCAAGCACGTGTCTTTCTCTTCTGTCCGGGTAGGCAAAGGAGCCCCACCCATGCAACTTCACACCTCGCAGAGAGGCTCTTGTGGAGCATAACTGTGGTCCTTATCAAGCAGGCTTTCTATCAGTGAATTTTGAGTGTGGGAGGCTGTGGAAAATGTAAGCTACTCAGGTGAAGAAGGAATTGTGAAGGCTGTATCAGGACACAACATTTTTGCAGAGAAATAAGCAGGACAGAGGTCACATCTCTTGTGTGGTTTAGTAACTCTGAAGTTGCTTTTGTTGAAATAAAAAGAAATATTTGGAAATATGGTTATATTTAATAGATTACTGAAGAGCAATTACTTTTTTTAATGGGAAAACTGTTGGATTATGCAGATCATTTGTGTCCTGGTATGCAGTGAGTGATTCTGCCGATCACTCAGTTCTACCCTGCTATTGGAGCACTATTTTGCATTGATCACTTCCTGCCCCTCCTCTCTCTTGTGTGCCTTCTTCCTTGAAGAAGGGCCTTTTCCAAGATGGAGATTACCTGAGCACATGCTATTGAATGGCTCTCTCTCCATCCACACTTGCATCCATGCCATCCAGCTTTAGGGGTGGTTTATTCAGTTTAGAAACGTTCTTTAAAGCTAAAGAAACTTACCTGGAATATGTAAGACAAATGCCTTATTTATTTTTCACTCAAATGCTATATTTTTGACCTTAATTATTGAAATACTAAAGTCTATAGTTAATAAACCTTTTTTGAAATTTTATTACAAGTTAACTCCATGTTTTTGACTCTGTACTTAATTTAGCTCATTGAAGATAATTAGTCAGAACACACAATAATCTCTAACAGAAACACAGGGATAATTTCTTTTATTTGGGATTGCAAAGAACATTTAGGTTCTCCCTTAGAACACCTGTAGTCTATTCAATCAAAATAAAATGTGGTTTATATCATGGTATCATATTCTGTTCTCTAATACTCTAAAACTGCTACTGTATCTACCATCTGGACTGCAACAATGGAACATATAGTGACTATGTACAGGGAGTCAATTCAGCTAGATGTGCTACAAAGAAAGAAAGAAATATGAGTAATCAAATATGACCACAAAATTAGAGACTGAAGAAATCAAACTGCAATTCAATGCAGTACTACAACATGTTGTGTGAAAGCATTCAGAAACAGAACAAGGGAGGAATTGTTTATTTTGAGTTGTTGAACAAAGAGAAAATATTGTTATTCAATCAAACATTCAGACATTTGTTCCAGTTAATACCAGAGCTAACCAGCAGGAAAATGTGGCAAGTTTCAGACTGTGCAATTTGAGGTGCTTTTTTAATTATAATTTATTGTTGCCCTTCCATCTCAGACATCAAAAATTCAAGCAGTACCAGTTAAATTTGTCGTGACTTGTTGGGAATGTCAGGACCTCCCCCCCCCCACCCCCCAGGATCCTTGCAAATGTGTGACTACCCCTTTATGGTTTCCAGTCAGCTTTGCTCCCCTCTTTGCATGACTAATCAATTTTGAAACAGATTGTGAGGTGACATAGGAAATCTGTGATTCAAAGAAAAATGTCAAAAAAAAATCCCCAAAAGTGTGTCCAAGATCTTGGCCATCCAAACTCTTGAGTGTGACTCAAGAGCATGGTTTAGTGTTTGTATTATTAAAATAATGAGTATGTGAAATGATGGGAAGACGCCACTGATTTTGATACATGACTGTTCAGGATCTGTCATCTGTCTTTATCATTTGTAGGCATTCACCATTCAGGGGCAGTATGCCATCCCACATCCAGACGTGAGTCCAGTGCATGTAATTTATCTCCTGTATTTTGCTCTTTCTCCTATTTGATCTGGGCAGCATTTACTTTCTATGTGTTTTAACCGTCATGGAGACATCCACAAAGGCTAAAGAGAACATCCTTAATGGAGTGACACTTAGCCCACATACTAGTTCTATGAGATCACTTTGTATAATAGTTACTAGAAAGTACAGTGGCCCAGATACAAATGTGTTTTTCCATTTTATGCATGCTATATATATTTAAGTTTTTGAAGTGTGATTATTTAGAACAGTTTTTAAAGATAATAATGTTAGCAATTTACATGTAATGACAGTGTCATCCTCATTTTGATTATTTTTTCTATGTAGTAAAATTGAATGAATGATTTATAGCTTATTAAATTTAATTTTAATTAATCCTGTTTTGAAACATGTTAAGATGGTTTTCTCTACTCTGAAATAATTCCATTTGATTGGTTAGTTCTAATTTCCCATCCTGCCCTGCAGTTGACCAAGCTTCACCAGTTGGCTATGCAGCATCCCCCCTTTACTCCCCTTGGGCAGACCACCCCTGGTTTCCCTGGTACGTACCCATGACTCCCTGGGGATGTCCTTCTTCTTAACAGCTCTGTTTCCCATGGTCATTGCAACATTTGGATCACTAAATGTGGTAAATGGCCAATGTTCCTTTTGTTTTTACACATTAATCTTTGTTGTTATGTTTTCCCCCTCCTGTGGCTCTCTTTGTAAGATTTCTTTTGACACCATTAAACAGTTTTGCATTGTTCTAATTTTCTTCTGCTTTACTTTAACTGTACCACTAGTTTCTTTTGTCTTGGCATCAAACGTTATTATGCACCACACATTATGTGCCATGTGCCTGAAAATTTGAATGGTGAATTTTGTGTATTTGATTTAAAAAACAGGTACATATTAAAAAACCCACAATTAAATAAAGGATAGATCCAATGTATGTTTCACAGTAGAACCATTGGAATGAATTGGACCTGTTAATCACAACTAAAGTAAGGCTCATCAATCCAGCGGGACTACTCTTGGTTGAAATAATATTGAATTTAGCTGATAGTATATTTTAGAGAATCAGAGATTTCACAGACAAAGCACAAGAAACTATCTTCTTTAGTTCATATGCAAATTCTCATTACATTCTTACTTTATTATATAAATTATAATACTTTTTCTAACTGCATGCCCTTGTTAATCACTGGGGTCTTTCTTAATGAAGGGAAATTACAATTGATTTATGAGTATTTTTATAAGCACTTCAGTTTAGCACTAAATATTGGATCCAAACACAAAGTAGGTTTATTAAAATCAATAGGACAAATCATTCATGACCAAGTCTCATTTATTTTAAAACATCTCTTGTAAGTATAACATATATGAGGGCCCTACCCAATAAAATTTGCTTCAGTGGAACTATAGAACTATGATTTTTTTAAACAGAAACCTCAGCACATTGGTACATATTTTGTATGGCAAGTAATAACATTTTTATCACATACATCAAAACATAGGAGTAGCTGAACTGATTACACAATATTTAGCAAATCAATTGAAATAGGTATTGAAGAATATAAAAGAACAGATATACTCTAATGTAGTCACAATTATGTACGATCTAATTGAAACAAATGTGTATGATATAGAAAAGACTTTCCTAAAAAACTATAGACCTGCCCCCCAAAATGGTAAGCCTTTGAGGTGCTGCCTACAAAAATTAAGATGGACAAACTAAACTGGTGGAGATATATGGTGTATCTGATAAAAAAAAATCTCTGAAAAGCATTACATTCTCTTTTCCTTAGCCTTTTCATTAACATGCTGCTCCTGAATCTCTTCCTTGTACTGTTGTTGTGCATAACCTGTAATTTTGAGTGTGAACACATTACTTGCATTTCCTATGCAAATTTAATCTTTAACATATTGCAGCCTTAATGGTATTTGGTACTTTCCCTTTTAAAGCAACCTCTTTCTAACAAGCTGCAGATTGACTAATTCCCTGTATGCCATTATAATTTGCCTTCTTTATCTCCAAATTATTAAAATTGTATCAGTTTTCATGGGTTCTGGTTAGTTTTTATTTATAGATTTATTTTCTGGCAGGTCAAATTTTAGCCCCCTGTTCATTTTTTTACAACAAAGTGTGGATTTCAAATTTTACCTCTACATAAAATCAACCTCGCTGTATTCACAGATATTCTGCTGATATATTGGTGGGTTTAAGATAGGAGTAGGCAACCTCTGGCCATTTAGCTGTTGTTGGCCTACAACTCTCAGCATTCCTCGCCAGTGATTGTGTTGACTAGGGCTGCTGGGAGTTGCAGTCTAGTAACATCTGAAAGGCTGCATTATGCCCACTCATGGCTTACAAACTTTTTTATCAGAAAATTTTAATTCAGTGGCCAAAATCCTATTGCTTAGCATAATAGATCACACTAGAAAAGGCCATTTGAGTCAATGGGAATTTGGTGCATCAACTCCTCTGAAAGTTCAGTTGATTTAGATGGGCCTACTCTGATTGTAACTTACTCTGGTATACTAGGTTGCAGTTAGAGAGGCCCATTTGAACCAATGGAACCTATGGAGGAGCTTATTCACTAAAACCCCATGATTCAATAGGCATATTCTAGTGTGATTTACTGCTAAACAATAGGATTTGGGGTATTGAGTACATAGCTCTATTATGTGCGTTTCAACCTTTCTTTTCTGCCAAGCTAGCTGTCCAGTTTTTTATTTTTGGCTCCATGCTTTGAGGGCTGGGGAAATCTTAGAAATGTTGTGAATTATTTTATTTCAGAATGTCTATTATAATGTTTTCCTTCTTTTTCTCTCTCTCCAAATCTAGGATTAGATGCCAGTACTCCAGCTAGTTCCCATGAGCTCACTATTCCAAATGATGTAAGTGCCTATAGGCAGGAAGACTCTTTAATTTCTCTTGTTCTTTACATGTGCATAAAGGGTAAGATTACTAGTCTGTTTCTTTCTATTGTCATGCTAGTATTGTCGGAGCTAATAGGCCATAATATCTCAGGATCTAAAGAGTTCCTAGTCCAATGTAATTTTAGACATGAACTCAGAAATAGCTGGGAGGTAAATACATGTAGAAACAAAGTGCAGTGTGAGTATTCCTAGTTTGATGAGGACCCAGATAGGCAAAAAGGGTTGTTCTGTAGATTAACTTGTTCTCTAGCCTCCCATCTAACTCCAGGTCTGTGCATATGGGTCTCTGTTTGAGAAACACTTATGGCAGTGATAAGTGGTTCAGAAAGGAAAGCTGAGGGTCTAAATTGAGTTTACCTTGGTTCTCATTTGTCACAAGCACTTGATAGGCATGAGCACTCTCTTGCTAACTGAGCTCCAGACAGTATTCTGGCAACTGTGTAACTACACCCTTGGACTGTGACTGCTATAGTCCATATATGGAAAGTGATGACAAAGTGAGTTCATCTTAAAGTACAGTGAGTGTATTCATACAGGTAATCACTGAATATTCCTTATGTTGTTGGCCACAGTCCTCTTGGCATATGTAGTAATAACTCAGAATCGATTATAAAGTGGTGTTCTTTGTCACCAATCCTTTGTCTAAGTATAGAATTGATAGCAAGTTTAAGAGGTGAGTTTTATGAGCATTTGCTATACAAATACATGATATGCAAATATGTACAGTCTATTCTAATCAGATTTCGGGCCTCATTTTATCACTAAAAACATCCACGATTGATCTGTAGGAATAATCTTCTCTATGAGAAAAACGGGGGAACGGAATCCTTTTATTTCTTCAGGCTTCTCAGCAGCTTTTGATACCATCAGTACAAATATACATCTGAATACAGTGGTGCCTCGCGTTACGACGTTAATTCATTCCAGCGAAATCACTGTAGAACGAAAACGTCGTAATGTGAAAATAAAAAGCCCATTCAAACGCATTAAAACCCGTTTAATGCATTCCAATGGGCTGAAAACTCACCGTCCAGCGAAGATCCTCCATAGGGCGGCCATTTTCTGTGCCTCTGCAGCGATGAATCCATCCCAGAAAACAGTAGGGAGCCATTTTATTTACCCGGTGGCCATTTTGAAAATGCCGATCAGCTGGAGGAAAATCGTCGTTTCGCGAAGAATCGTTTCCTGAAGCAGGGAACCGATCATCGCAAAGCGAAAAAACCCCATTCAGACCATAGTTTTGCGGTCGCAATTGCGATCACAAAAAGATTGTCGTAATGCAGTTTTGTCATAATGCGGGGCAATCCTAAAGCGAGGCACCACTGTAATCTCCTCAAGTTAGAGGTTGGGCTATAGTTTTGTAGTGTTTTCGTACTCAGACATCCAGTTTCTAGAAGGCGATATTGGGGACTCCTGCTTGATTGCTTTGAGATCTTGTAGAGTTCTGATCTGTTCTGCCATTTTTCATGTTCATATAAGAACATGAAACTGCTGAGTGGAATCATTCAGCAGTTAGCTATAAAGTGTCATACACAGGTAAAGGTAAAGGTTCTCCTAGACAATTTTTGTCCAGTCGTGTTCGACTCTAGGGTGCGGTGCTCATCCCCATTTCCAAGCCATAGAACCAGCGTTTTGTCCAAAGACAATCTTCCGTGGTCACATGGCCAGTGCGACTTAGACACGGAACGCTGTTACCTTCCCACCAAGGTGGTCCTTATTTATCTACTTGCATTTGCATGCTTTTGAACCGCTAGGTTGGCGGGAGCTGGGACAAGCAACGGGCGCTCACTCCGTCACGTGGATTCGAACTTACAGCTGAAGATCTACAGATCTTACAGCACAGAGGCTTCTGCAGTTTAACCCGCAGTGCCACAGACACTAAAGCAAAACATTCTGTTTATAGGCTACCCCCAAACACTTTACAATTTAATTACAGTGGTACCTTGCAAGACGATTACCCCACATGATGACGAGGTTTTGCGATCACCATTGCACTTTGCAAAACAGTGTTTCCTATGGGCGATTTTCACTGGACAATGTTTCGGTCCGTGCTTCGCAAGACGGGTTTTTTCCCCCGGGACCGATGCTTCACAAGACGACAATTTTTACAGCTGATCGGCAGCTCCACAAAATGGCTTCCCTACGGGCAGTCTTCGCAAAATGGGTGTTTTAGGGACCGATGCTTCGCAAGACAGCAATTTTTACAGCTGATTGGCGCTTCGCAAAAAGGCTTCCCTATGGGCGATTTTCGCAAAATGGCGACTGTTCTCCCCATTGGAACGCATTAAATGGATTGCAATGCATTCCAATGGGGAAACGCTTTTTGTAAGACGATGTTTTTGCTAAACAGCAATTTCAGTGGAACAGATTAACATCGTCTTGCAGGGCACCACTGTATATAGGCTACACATTGTATAACCCCACCAGTGAGCTGGATATTCAATTTACTGGCCTTGGAAGGCTGGAAGGCTGAGTCAACCTCAAACCAGCTACCGTCAGGATCGAACTCATGTCATGAGTAGAGTCTTCACTGTGACATTTGCCCCTTGTGGCCCCTGTTTGTCTCACTAAACACAGAGCTCACAAGGTTCCCAAACACTTCTTGACACACTACGACCAGTTGATCCCTTTAATCAACCTAGTTTACTCTGAAAAGATGACAGTCCATTCAGTACTGTCTTTTTAATAAAACAGGTTTATTGATTACAGATGGTTTCTAGAATCATTCATAAGCATATTCTTTCAGTTTCACAAAGCATCAATATTAATCTTCTATATTAAATATCACAGGTTACTAATCACTCCTCAGACTAATCACTCCTCAGATCCCCAAACTATCTCTCTCTCTCTCTCTCTCTGATTCCAAACTCTGATTCAGAATCAACTTAACTTAAACTCATATTCTCAGGCTCTGCCTTTTAACATCTCTCTTGGCTCCACCTCTCAACCACATTAGCATAAAACATGAATAATACATTACTTTTATTACTTAACAAGGGTAAACGCTACATTCCTCCCCCTTTAAATATGTTTGTTTGGGAGGGGAAACACGTTTTCCATCCTAAACAAACAGGCATCAGTGCATAAAAACTCTACTTACTCTCTGGCAACATTCTGCAAGCAATACAACATCTTATACAGTGGTGCCTCGCTTTACGATTGCCCCGCATTACGACAAATCCGCTTAACAACGATCTTTTTTCGATCACAATTGCGATCGCAAAATGATGGTCTGAATGGAGGAATTTCGCTTTGCGATGATTGGTTCTCTGCTTCGGGAACTGATTCTTCGCAAAATGACATTTTTTAAACATCTGATCTGCTGTTTCAAAATGGCCACCAGGTGATTAAAATGGCTCCACACTGTGTTTAGGGACGGATTCCTCGCTATACAGGCAGCAAAAATGGCCACCATATGGGGGATCTTCGCTGGACTGTGAGTTTTTACCCCATTGGGGTGAAATGCGTTTCAATGGGGTTTTTATTTTCTCTGTACCATGTTTTCACTTAACGGCGATTTTCCTGGAACAGATTATTGTCGTTAAGCGAGGCACCACTGTATATCAACCACAATATCTTTTCACTCTAAACTTTCCAATACAGTTCCATTACATAGTTTACCTTTTAATTTATACATTTAATATTACAATCCTACAGAAATATAACATATTTATGAAAAATTTACATAGATAATTAAATGGTTACTCCATAGTCCATTCATCAATATTCAATTTTTCATCACTATACACAAAGAGAAAATTGATTATAACATTACCAACTTTGTTTATCCCCCCCATCAGTCATTTGGCTTTCGAGGCAAGGTATCAGCATCCACGCTCTGAATCCCTCTGCCACTGCGGATTGCAAAGTCCAAGTCTTGCATGTTCCCGCTGTCAGCTGCTTGGCACAGCACCTCTCTAAGTCCAATGCTCGATGTATCCATGAAGATGGTGAATTCCCGGCTGTAGTCAGGTGCGCTGTGGATTGGTCTGGTCATTACCACCTCCTTCAGCTGGTCACACAACTGCTGGCACTCAGGGGTCGCTCTGATGATCTCTGGCTCCTTCTTCCATGTTCTTTTCGGTCAACTAGCAGTCATCGGTACCTCTGATGTCCACTGGAAGTCGTCTGCTTGCCATTTCTTTATGAAGCCTGCTTTCTTTCTGGCTCGGTGTCATGTTCCTGGGAGTTTCAAGAGCAAAGTCCGATAAACCAGTCCTATGTCAGAAGTTCAGAAAATGCAGAGGCAATATCCAAATACCAAAGCCAACTCACACAACGTAGTCCAAAAAGAAGACAGTCTATTCAGTACTGTCTTTTTAATAAAACAGGTTCATTGATTACAGATGGTTTCTAGAATCATTCATAAGCATTTTATTTCAGTTTCACCAAGCATTTTCTGTATCAAATATCACAGGTATATCACTCCTCAGACAAATCACTCTTCAGATCCCCAAACTATCTCTCTCTCTCTCTGATTCCAAACTTTGACTCAGAATCAACTTAACTTAGACTTAACTCATCTTCTCAGGCTCTGCCTTTTAACCTCTCTCGGCTCCGCCTCTCAACCATATTAGCATAGAACATGAATAATACATGAATTATATTACCTAATAAGGGTGAACGCTACATTATGAAATGCTCTGGTGTGGAGAGGCAGAGTTGTTTGTGTCCCTGCTTTCATTCCTCACATGTATAGGCTACACACTTTAAAAATACCCAATCAGAACTAATCAAATCCTAGATATAAGAATAGGCAAGATAAGACCAGAGATGGAAATACTCCTAGCGGACATAAGTTATATCTGCCTAGATGAGTAGTGTTCAACCTATTGCGCTGCCTCCTATAGCATCAGGTGTCAGTGTGTGGCTGGTGCTCCTTGATCCATCTTTGTCAGTGAAGGCAGAGGTAACTTCTGTGGCACAGGGTGCCTTTTATAATCTTAGCATGGTGCACTACCTTTGAGTCTACCTGGACAGTTATCCTTGTGCTGATAATCTCTGGTTTGGACCATAATATTGCATCGTAAAAGGGGCAGACTTTGAAGACGGTGAAGAAGTGAAAATACAGTTGCAAGACAGGTAACTTGGATTGGGCAATATGAACTCTGGTATTTTGCCAGCTTCCCAGGCTCCCAAGCCTAGTTCTTTTTCCTGTTTAAATCCCTTTGCAAATGTGGTTGTGGATCATGTTGCCTGAAGGATTTCTTATCTCCAGATGTACCTATCCAATGGAGCAAGCCCCATCGGAAGGCGCTGGGGCTGCAAAAAAAATCACCAAAAAACAAAACAACACAGCACAGAAACATAACCCCCCCAGCACAACTAGACTAGGCCCATTGAATCAGTGAGGATTTGGTAAGACAAATCCTCTGTAAGTTCCATTGGTTCAGTAACCCTAGTCTAGTTGCAACATATTACTGAATTTCATGCATTGACTTGTTTTTTTTCATTGACACGTACACCACACAGCACTGCTGAAATTAATAAAAATGGGTAATTTTAATTTATTTTTAAACATTATTTAGAATTCTGTCTAGTTGCATTTACTGTGGGGAGGGGCATTTCCTTACTTGGTCCTTGTGTAACTTTCAGCACTATATATCATTAGTTTCACTTATTTATAAATAAATAATAACTTCATAAATATTGAATAATTTTAAAAACTGCATATAATTAGCTTGTGGTGCCACAGGAGTCTTTATTGTTCCTGTATCTTGCATGTCCCATTATTTGTATTTTTATTTTTGTAAGCTGCCTTGAGTCTCAGTTCTGGGATAAAAGGAAGGAAGGAAGGAAGGAAGGAGAAGTGGAATCTTAAATATAAGAGGATGAACATTAATTCCTACAAACCTTAAGCTATTCTGTTCGTATTTTAGATATCAAAGAGCCTTGACAATGACCTTTGAACCCAGGTGCTTTGATGCATGAGGCAGATCATCCCAATACGTAGCTACACAACAGAAATGACTATTTGCCACCCTTTAGTGGTGGTACCTCAAATCTTCCATCCAAGGCAGCCTAATGGTAGGCTGGCCATGCTTACATTAGATCACATTTGTAATTATCCCTATATTGCAGATATGATGGTCTTTGTTTGACCCTGTCCTTTGCCTTTGTCTTGCTCTAGTTAATAGGCTGCATCATTGGCAGACAAGGCAGTAAGATAAATGAAATCAGGCAGATGTCTGGAGCACAGATCAAGATTGCAAATGCCACAGAAGGCTCAGCAGAACGACAAGTAACGATCACAGGATCACCTGCAAACATCAGCCTGGCACAATACCTAATTAATGCAAGGTAAGCTCTTTTTGTAAGTAGTCTGTTCTGGAAATCCAGTGTGGCCCAGATGAATCTGCCCTGATGAAATCCTGTACCGTTACAACTCTATGACCATTTCTTCTGATTGGAAAGATTAAATTAGCCTGAGTTTTCCTTTCAGCAACATAGTAGCAGTACAGCAGTAGCTGTGCCAGTTTGTGTAAAGTGTGAGAGACTGAAGCATTAATGTTCTATACTGCTTATAAAGCATTATCTTTTGCAAAAGGATTTGCTTGCTTTCAGTTCTTCTGACCAAAACAGATGCAGTTATGAAGTAGACTGCAAAACTTATGTGATTCACTAGGTGCAAAGGGCATCTTTGGCATGGTAGTACCAATACTGGACTATTCAGAGAGAGAGAGAGAGGCTCTTTCTTTTCCTTCCAAAGAATCATAGGAAGAGCCTGGGCAGGAGTATTTACAGCTCAGTGGCATCGATGGCTTAGTGAAGTGGGTGGTGATATATCAGTGCCCTTTTCTCTTCCAATTTTTTTTAGTTAGATTTTCATCTAACAGCTTCTGAGCACTGAAAGAAAGCAGAACAAATGTGCTACTAAATCACATCCATGTATAGAGGTTAACACATGTACAGTCTTTTTTTTTAAAAAAAAACTCTCACACTTCAAGCTAGCAACTGAAAAATATTTTGCTGTTAAAAACAAGAAAACATATGAAATGAGTGCATAATTCAGAAAATTCAGCATAGGAACCAAATGGTTTTTTTAAAGAGCATTGCTAGAATTTATTTGGCAATGGGGCAAATCATCTTCTGTCTTGTTTGTTTGGGGTGATGGAAGGAGAAGAATTGGAACAGAACAAAATTAGTTGGCACCTGCAATGCAGGGCTCCTACTATTTTGGGGAGTATCCATTGATGGGTATACAATCAAAGATGCCCTCAGATTCCTTGCAATGTAAACTCTTGTTTTGTGCAAGATTATTGAGCAAAGCTTAGAAATGTTACCTTTTGGGGCTACAATTCCCAGAATCCCTCTTTGGAAATACGTTGTGCAGCCTATTTGAGCAACCTGTTTCAGACTGGCATGTTTATAAAAATAGTGTGCCATTCCAAAACAAGGAATGTCTACAAGGACTTACTTTATTAGCAAAGAAAATCTCTTCTGTTTGGTTCGTATGTGCGGTAACTCAGTGGAGAGTCAAAGCACAACCAGAGGCTGGATAAATTTTCTAAAGACAGATTCCAAATTGGAAACATGATGGAGCTGTTCCAGTTTGCCTCCTGTGTAATGAATATGCATTCATCTCATAAGTCTTGTGAACCATAAAGTGTTTGCTCCTTTAACCCTTAAGGATATGTTCTTCTCTGGGTGTTCAGGGACTCCCCACTCATCAAGAGGAGAACAGATCCTTTCATTTTTACTTGCACAGCCATCACACACCATGCATTTGGATCTCAGAAGATAGCAGTCTTCCGGGGAGCTAGTACATTCAAAAACAAAAAAGGACTGTACTTAATAATGGATTTGCAGTTTGCTGCTCAGAGATAAAAAAAATTATTTCAGCATACAAACATGTAAACTCACAATCTGTGAATGTGATTTAAAAGATTGTTTAGCACCTTTTTGCAAAGAAGTCATCTGCTCAGTAAACCGATAATATAGAAGTTGTAGGAATAGAAGTATTTTTTCTTGCTGATTTCTAGGTGAAAGGCATTGGTGACCATCAATACCTTGGTTTAAAAGCATCTTATCTACAGATTACTATATGGCAAATGTATTTTTATAATACGTCCCCTCTTGTAAATAAAGAGTCATAACTACTTGTGTAGATAAACTACGTTTTGACATTACACAGGTCCGTGGACAGAGTCTTTCAGTTTTATCAGCTGAGCTCAGCAATGAAGTGTATACTCTTTCTGCTCATGGAAATATTTGCTGGAGAAGCAGTCTGGGCTGGCCAAGTAAATCACAGAGTTTACAAGCCCTGTTTTGATAATCTCAGTAGACAGATCAAAAGGATTGCATGAAACTATTTATCATATTGATAGTGGTTTCTAGTGGCTTCAAGCCTGCAGAGCAAATAGCTTTAAAGGTGTTGTGCTACAAACCAGCAAAACTAGCAAGACCCATGATCCCAGAGTGGCCACTAATTTTTCAACATGAGGCTATTCTGAGATCCACAAGGGGCCATGATGGGCCTTCGTATCAGTTTGGCTTAGTGATTTAGTCAGGTGCAATCTCAATTTCAACCTCTCTCTAATGTGATCAGCCCAGAGACTTCCAGAGACGAAAGGCTTTTTCATGTAAAGAGCTCCATGCTTGTGGCAGGAGATGATTGACTGAAATTCAAGGAGTAGACTCAAAAGAAGGCTTAGAGAAAAGTTCACTCTGCCGATCATAGACTAAAGCCTGCATGACAGCTGAAGTGTCTGGAACTCAATTAGTAAATTCCTGAAAGCCAGGTTGATAGCTCATTTCAACAGTATATTCAACAGGCTTTTAGAAGACATGCTTCCTCAAGCAGTGAAAGATGTCTGTTTGCCATTGCATTTGATTTCCTTCATCTAAGTTTCTTGCATTTAATACACTTTGTCTCATGATCTGGTTGGTCATTAAAAGGTAAACACAGGCTGAGGCACACAGCTCTGAGAAAAATGTTATTTCAGGAGAGAAAAGGGGTTAATTGAGTTACTGTATTTTTCGCACCATAAGATGCACTTTTTTCCCAGATTATACAGGAAGTTTTCTTCTCCTAAAAAATTGGTGTGTCTTATGGAAAGGTGCGTCTTATGGAGCGAAAAATACGTTAATCACAGAGAACACACACTTCCTTTGAACACACCACTTTGACACTGGTGTGTGCTGTGTTCTACATTCTTGATATTCTTTAAATAGAATTTGAAAACAATTTGTGATATCCACACACAACACATAAATGATATGTGCAGCTCACCCAATTGTGATGTTTTTCTGGTCCTTTGCTAGAACAACCACAGTGTTTTCCTCTGTCCTCTACGTCCTTCTACTTTTCCTTTCTCTTCTATACTACTGACGGTTATCTGGGCAGTGGCAACTCCAGCTGAAGTCATGCTTCCTACTCCATAAGTTTAAAAGTAAAGTAAAGCAAACTGTGCAGTGTATATACTGCCCCATAGCACTTAAAGTACTGGGCAGTTCACAATTTAATAATGCAGGCTACATGTTGCCCCTTCCCCCAAGCAAGCTGGGTTTGCTTTTACCAACCTTGAAAGGATGGAAGTCTGAGTCAACCTTGAGCTGGCTACCTGTATCCATCAGGATCAAACTCAGGCCATGAGCAGTCTTGACTGTAGTACTACTGTTGAATCATTGTGTCATGAGGTTCCTTAGTACTCCTTACCTTATTATCTGATGCCACCCCACTGAGCACTTTGTCCAAAAGCCCGCACTATTGAGCAGAGTAGGGAAAATATATTAGCGTTACAGAGAAGGCAGAAACTCAACATAGGGAATGAGATGGGGATTGGCACTCTTGAGTGCCCTAACTATATAGTATAAGACTGCCCTGATATCATGTGCAGTTTAAAATATTTCTAAAACTGCAAACTGCCTTCTTTGTTTTGATAGATTTATAATGCCCGTGAAGTTTTTGATTTGTATCATGATGTAACTTGTGACACAGTTTGATGAATATTTGTTCAAAAGTCAATACAGCTGAATTCAGTGGGATTTACTGCCAGGGAAATGTGCATAGAATTGCAACTATAAAAGAAAAAAAAATGTGGTTTATTTTTTTTTATCAAAAGAATTAACCAATCCTTTGCAAAACTGGAGATTGCATTTGACATGTCATATTCAACCAATGCGTGTTTTCACTAAAAAGAGACCAAAATATCATGGATATTTTTCATACTTTCTTTGGCCCTTTCCATAGTATTATGTAAGCACTATACACATTCCCTACCCTTCCCCCTTTCCTTGTCAGGGAAGGGTGTTTAAAGCTTTTGGCTGTTGGACATGAATAGAAGTTTTCTATTTCAACAAGATAATGAGAAACAAAAGTCAATGGGATAATGAGAAACAAAACTTTTTCGTTAGTTAAGAAACTGAGGTATCAAACCAGGCTAAAACTTTGAATGTCCTATCCTAGAATAAAAGGAGGGGAGGAAGGAAGACAAATCCAAGCCTCATATCCACAAAGATAGAGCATTCTTATTAAGTTTTGGCTCAGTTTCATTAATCTTTATTGTAGACCTCATAAAACACCTTCACACAAGATTTAAGCCAGGCACTGAGCGTCATACTGAGTTGCTACTGAAATCTGGCTACATTCTAAATGCAGAGAGAACACTAGCTTTCTCTACAGAAGAGACAACTTTTCTACTGACACAGTGTTATAATGCTGTGCTCTAGATTAGAAGGGTCAGGACATGATCTGCATGGTGATGGAGTAAGGTCACAATTACTGCCATTATCCTTGTCCCCCAGGGACTTTCTTAACTTTCAAGGTCTGCTTTGGATTGTACCAACCTAATCCAAATTCTAATTTGGTTTGCAGAATATTTAATACAGGTGAGTGGTGATACATGAGAAGGAGTCTCCTGCCATAATCAGTGTCTAAGGGGCCACCCGCTCTTTTTCTGTGTTTGCTGCTACAAACTAACATGGACATTCTTCTGGAATTCTTCAAATGCCAGGCTGAGCTTCCAGTTCACAGTGACAGCAAACTAACTGTATTATATGGGACTGGAATACTTATTCAGAAGTGGCAAATGTTAGCTACACAGATATATTTCAGAACAAATCCAAAATATAAGTGTAAAGCCAGAATTATGTATGTTAAAGCTATGCAAATATTTTGTAAAAAATTCCCACATGCTCATTATCCATACAAACATGCTCAGCCAATTTATGGACATTGGTAGGGGAAATGCCCCTTTGCTGGATCTTTCTTCAAATAATAATTTATACTAAAACTATAAATCTCATATAGACAGTAGTGCAAATCCCAGCAAAATCAAAAGTGTTTGTTTTAAAAGAGAAGCCTGAGGATTAGAGCTCCCTTCCTCAATAAGGCAAACTGAAGTCTGGGATGCCCCTAGCTTTCATTTTACAGGTGGAGTTGCTTTTATGAAACTCAGGATCATTGTGTGTGTGTAATTTGGAGGTTTCTACTCTGTGACTAGATGTGTCAGTAAACAGTGCTAGCACCCACCTCTTCATAAGAACAGATTTTCTGTCTGGGGCTGATGCTCACAACCTCATTTTTTTGATGTGATCACATAGTGTCAGTTGCCATCAGCTTCGCAATATCTTCACAACTGCTGCAGACAGGAATGGGCTTTGGGTCCCACCATCCTCCTTTGAAAAGTTAAAATGATTTTTCCAATGTAGTGACTACGATCCCCTGAGTATCAATTATGATGCAGTCAGCATTCCTAAATGATGAGTTGAGTGAAACTGTTATTAGGCCTAAAATACTAGTTGACAGCATCCAGCCTTAAGACCTGAGATCTCCTGCCTGGCAAAGCACAGCTGAGTTCCATGCAACAGCTTCCATGTCTCCAAAGCAGTTCTATGCAGGGTATTCAACATGTACTTACCTTTAAAATAATACCCTCTTTGGTCACTTACTGGAGAAAAGAGCAAACACGTTGTGGTCTGATGGGGGGACCGTACCAGCCCACTTGATCTTGACTAAAGAGGTGATCTACCCAAAGTTATGA